>NC_000075.6:87585396-87917479 GCF_000001635.26 Mus musculus
TTTATTTTCTCCTTTTTTTTGTTTTTTTTTTTTTTGTTGTTTTTGGCAGGAGGGACCCACAGAGTGAGAGGTTAGACCTGGGAAGAATGAGGAGCAAATGTGACTGGGGTGTGTCAGATGAAATTCTCAAATAATCAGTAAAAATATTATATTGGAGGAAAAGGAGGAAAAAGAAGGTTGAAACAAAGATTGTGGAAAATTGTCCAGCACCATGTAGTGGGTGTTCTGAGAAGACAACGTGCTACCATCCTCTCACATAGTTACTGAGAAACTAGCTTCAACCTCAAACTGAGGCATAGGTAGAGTTATGTTAGATAGATAGATAGATAGATAGATAGATAGATAGATAGATAGACCACAAGCTGACAGGAGCAACAGTCCAGTTGATATGCTTTGAAATAATTAGATTTTTTAAATGATGCTATACTCCAAAATGCATTAATAGTAATGAAAAGGAAACAAATAGATTTTCAAAAGTATAGGAAGGAAATGGTGACTTACTAAGTTTGTAGCAAGATAATTCTTTAATACATTGATAGCACTTCACTAACCTTAGTAAGAAAGAGAAAAGTTCCTCTAGTCTACAGGACAGGACAGGAAAGGAATGGGAGATGGGAAGAGACAAGAGGAAATGACTATACACACATACACAAGGGGGGGGGCTAAAATAGGTATGGGGTAGGGAAGGGGACGGGGAGGAGGAGAGAGAAGGGCAGGGGGAGGGAGAGAGGGAGAGGAGAGAAAATGCTATAGGGAAGATAAATATTTTTTGATTACAAAATTATTGATTGATGCATGACATCTTAACTCCTTGTCCTCACATATAACTGATAACAATAACAGTTATTTGGAAAAACAGTGATTATTATGCTTAATGAACATTATTTAAATGGTGATAGTTCTTACAGGTAATTTCCTGTGTGGATTTTTAAAAATAAATTTTCATAAGATAATTTCACAGGAACTTATAAAGCTGCTCATATTCTCTACCTCACAAGTTTATTTCTTGGAGTTGATCTTAGATTTGCAAAAGTTGGCATAGTATCAACTATAAATCGAAATTTGGCACTGAAATGCTATAAACTTCGTGGTGGAAGTTTAGAAAAGAATGAAGATTAAAGATTGTCACAAAGCATCCAAAGTGAGACCCATTCTGGATTTGTAATTTTCTATGATTTTAGAAGTTATTTGTCATGCATATAATTCAACAAGATTGTATTTTAAAATTGTCTTCTAGCCAACCTGTAAAAGATTTAAATAGCTTTTAGAGAATAAACAACTGTAAAAATTTCTAATTTGAAATAAAATTATATATATATATATATATATATATATATATATATACACACACACACAAATAATGGTCAAAGTAATTAACACACTCACTATTTCACAAAAGTCCTCAATTTTGTGAACTTCTAAGTATGTGATTTTTAAATTAATAAAGAGCCCCTAAAGTGAGTTTATTTGTTAATAATCTTCCCTCTACTTTTGTTTGGCCTTTGCATACACACCTTGAATGTGGACAGCTTTAGCTTGGATTTGTCATGGGGGCTCCCAGTCTGGCAGTTTATGTCAACACTGTTGAGAGAGTGTAAGGAAAGGGGCGGAACAAAGCACACTTACTGCTTTTCAGGTTGAGAGTTTATCTTCCCTCATGTTGCCTTGTGATACTCTCTACCTGTTTTAATTCTTCCCTTTGTAGCACAGGCCACTGCTACCACTGGACAGCAGTTGCTTGAGTGTGTTCTTTTGTCATTGTTTTAGCTCTCTGTTCTTGAGGTGATGGAAATAAAGTTGTAAGTAGCATATTTGATGGCCGAGATTCTGCATATGTCAGCAGCTATTTTTAAAAAGGGGGAGGTTTTCATTTAAAGTCTAGGCTTGGGTTCTTGATCTCACAGGAGTTGTATGAATTTCCAACCCTACATGGGTGCCACTGTTTTATTTCTTAAAATAAGATAGCACATGTTAATTATACAGAGCAAGTACTTTCATTGTGATATTTCCATACATATATATAACAAACTTTAATTATTTCTACTTCCATTATTCTATCCTTCCTCCACCCCTTGATTACTTTCTTCTTATCTACTAATATCTTTCAACTTTCATGCTATTCTTTATCTTTTGATTGCATATATAAGGGAAAATATATGTCTCATTTCTTTATTAAAATTTTTTTAAATTAGGTATTTATTTCATTTACATTTCCAATGCTATCCCAAAAGTCCTCCACACGCTCCCCTGTTGGGAGCCGCGCCCACATTCGCTGTTACAAGATGGCGCTGACAGCTGTGTTCTAAGTGGTAAACAAATAATCTGCGCATGTGCCGAGGGTGGTTCTCCACTCCATGTGCTCTGCCTTCCCCGTGACGTCAACTCGGCCGATGGGCTGCAGCCAATCAGGGAGTGACACGTCCTAGGCGAAGGATAATTCTCCTTAATAGGGACGGGGTTTCGTTTTCTCGCTCTCTTGCTTCTTACACTCTAGCTCCTGAAGATGTAAGCAATAAAGTTTTGCCGCAGAAGATTCTGGTCTGTTGTGTTCTTCCTGGCCGGGCGTGAGAACGCGTCTAATAACAATTGGTGCCGAATTCCGGGACGAGAAAAAACTCGGGACTGGCGCAAGGAAGATCCCTCATTCCAGAACCAGAACTGCGGGTCGCGGTAATAAAGGTTCCCGTAAAGCAGACTGTTAAGAAGGATTCAACTGTATGAATTCAGAACTTTTCAGCTGGGGAACGAGAGTACCAGTGAGTACAGCTTTACGAGGTAAGTCTGGTCTTGAACTTTCTAAGGAAATTCAAGACAGTCTATCAGAAGTAAAGTGGAAAATGTTTGGCCTTGAATTTTTTCTAATGTTAGAAGCCCTTTTGTTCCTTTTCACATGTTATCAAGTGGTTAAGGCAGGGCGGATTCTGGATGAAATTCAGGGCAATCTATCAGAAGTAAAGCGGGGAGAGAGAGTAGGAGCAAAGAGAAAATATGGTACACAAAATAAGTATACAGGCCTTTCCAAGGGTCTTGAACCCGAGGAAAAGTTTAGGTCAGGTAAGAATACCTGGGGAGAGATTAGAAGGAAGGAAAAGAAAAAAGAAAAGAAAAAAGATCGATTAGCGGAGGTCTCTAGGAGATACTCGTCACTAGATGAGCTCAGGAAGCCAGCTCTTAGTAGCTCTGAAGCAGATGATGAATTCTCCTCTGAGGAAACAGACTGGGAGGAAGAAGCAGCTCATTATGAGAAAAAAGGGTACCAGCCAGGTAAAGTGCTAGCTAATCAGTTAAGGAAGCCAAAAGCGGCTGGCGAAGGCCAGTTTGCTGATTGGCCTCAGGGCAGTCGGCTTCAAGGTCCGCCCTATGCGGAGTCCCCGCCCTGCGTAGTGCGTCAGCAATGCGCAGAGAGGCAATGCGCAGAGAGATGCGCAGAGAGGCAGTGCGCAGAGAGATGCGCAGAGAGGCAGTGCGCAGAGAGGCAGTGCGCAGAGAGGCAGTGCGCAGACTCATTCATTCCCAGAGAGGAACAAAGGAAAATACAACAGGCATTTCCAGTCTTTGAAGGAGCCGAGGGTGGGCGTGTCCACGCTCCGGTAGAATACTTACAAATTAAAGAACTCGCCGAGTCGGTCCGTAAATACGGAACCAATGCTAATTTTACCTTGGTGCAGTTAGACAGGCTTGCCGGCATGGCACTAACTCCTGCCGACTGGCAAACGGTTGTAAAAGCCGCTCTCCCTAGTATGGGCAAATATATGGAATGGAGAGCTCTTTGGCATGAAACTGCACAAGCGCAGGCCCGAGCAAACGCAGCTGCTTTGACTCCAGAGCAGAGAGATTGGACTTTTGACTTGTTAACGGGTCAGGGAGCTTATTCTGCTGATCAAACAAACTACCATTGGGGAGCTTATGCCCAAGTTTCCTCCACGGCTATTAGGGCCTGGAAGGCGCTCTCCCGAGCAGGTGAAACCACTGGTCAATTAACAAAAGTTGTCCAGGGACCTCAGGAGTCCTTCTCAGATTTTGTGGCCAGAATGACAGAGGCAGCAGAGCGTATTTTTGGAGATTCAGAGCAAGCCGCGCCTCTGGTAGAACAGCTAATCTATGAGCAAGCCACAAAGGAGTGCCGAGCGGCCATAGCCCCAAGAAAGAACAAAGGCTTACAAGACTGGCTCAGGGTCTGTCGAGAGCTTGGGGGACCTCTCACCAATGCAGGCTTAGCGGCCGCCATCCTCCAATCCCAAAACCGCTCCATGAGCAAAAATAATCAGAGGACATGTTTTAACTGCAGAAAGCCTGGGCATTTTAAGAAAGATTGCAGAGCTCCAGATAAACAGGGAGGGACTCTCACTCTTTGCTCTAAGTGTGGCAAGGGTTATCATAGAGCCGACCAGTGTCGCTCTGTGAGGGATATAAAGGGCAGAATTCTTCCCCCACCTGATAGTCAATCAGCTTATGTGCCAAAAAACGGGTCATCGGGCCCTCGGTCCCAGGGCCCTCAAAGATATGGGAACCGGTTTGTCAGGACCCAGGAAGCAGTCAGAGAGGCGACCCAGGAAGACCCACAAGGGTGGACCTGCGTGCCGCCTCCGACTTCCTATTAATGCCTCAAATGAGTATTCAGCCGGTGCCAGTGGAGCCTATACCATCCTTGCCCCCGGGAACCATGGGCCTTATTCTCGGCCGGGGTTCACTCACCTTACAGGGCTTAGTAGTCCACCCTGGAGTTATGGATTGTCAACATTCCCCTGAAATACAGGTCCTGTGCTCAAGCCCTAAAGGCGTTTTTTCTATTAGTAAAGGAGATAGGATAGCTCAGCTGCTGCTCCTCCCTGATAATACCAGGGAGAAATTTGCAGGACCTGAGATAAAGAAAATGGGCTCCTCAGGAAATGATTCTGCCTATTTGATTGTATCTTTGAATGATAGACCTAAGCTCCGCCTTAAGATCAACGGAAAAGAGTTTGAAGGCATCCTTGATACCGGAGCAGATAAAAGTATAATTTCTACACATTGGTGGCCCAAAGCATGGCCCACCACAGAGTCATCTCATTCATTACAGGGCCTAGGTTATCAATCATGTCCCACTATAAGCTCCATTGCCTTGACGTGGGAATCCTCTGAAGGGCAGCAAGGGAAATTCATACCTTATGTGCTCCCACTCCCGGTTAACCTCTGGGGAAGGGATATTATGCAGCATTTGGGCCTTATTTTGTCCAATGAAAATGCCCCATCGGGAGGGTATTCAGCTAAAGCAAAAAATATCATGGCAAAGATGGGTTATAAAGAAGGAAAAGGGTTAGGACATCAAGAACAGGGAATGTCCAATAGTCCTACTATGTGTCAACTTTATGTACAAGAAGCTCTTTTGCCAGTGAGGGAACAATTCCCCTCTTTAATTTTGCTCCTTTACATGGATGACATCCTCCTGTGCCATAAAGACCTTACCATGCTACAAAAGGCATATCCTTTTCTACTTAAAATTTTAAGTCAGTGGGGTTTACAGATAGCCACAGAAAAGGTCCAAATTTCTGATACAGGACAATTCTTGGGCTCTGTGGTGTCCCCAGATAAGATTGTGCCCCAAAAGGTAGAGATAAGAAGAGATCACCTCCATACCTTAAATGATTTTCAAAAGCTGTTGGGAGATATTAATTGGCTCAGACCTTTTTTAAAGATTCCTTCCGCTGAGTTAAGGCCTTTGTTTGGTATTTTAGAAGGAGATCCTCATATCTCCTCCCCTAGAACTCTTACTCTAGCTGCTAACCAGGCCTTACAAAACGTGGAAAAAGCCTCACATGTGATTCAACATTGCCTTGAGGCATGGAGTGCTTGGGGGAAACCCAAACTCCTTAAGACTGATAATGGACCAGCTTATACGTCTCAAAAATTTCAGCAGTTCTGCCGTCAGATGGACGTAACCCACCTGACTGGACTTCCATACAACCCTCAAGGACAGGGTATTGTTGAGCGTGCGCATCGCACCCTCAAAGCCTATCTTATAAAACAGAAGAGGGGAACTTTTGAAGAGATTTTACCCCGAGCACCAAGAGTGTCTGTGTCTATGGCACTCTTTACACTCAATTTTTTAAATATTGATGCTCATGGCCATACTGCGGCTGAACGTCATTGTTCAGAGCCAAATAGGCCCAATGAGATGGTTAAATGGAAAAATGTCCTTGATAATAAATGGTATGGCCCGGATCCTATTTTGATAAGATCCAGGGGAGCGGTCTGTGTTTTCCCACAGAATGAAGACAACCCATTTTGGATACCAGAAAGACTCACCCGAAAAATCCAGACTGACCAAGGGAATACTGATGTCCCTCGTCTTGGTGATGTCCAGGGCGTCAATAATAAAAAGAGAGCAGCGTTGGGGGATAATGTCGACATTTCCACTCCCAATGACGGTGATGTATAATGCTCAAGTATTCTCCTGCTTTTTTACCACTAACTGGGAACTGGGTTTAGCCTTGATTCAGACAGCCTTGGCTCTGTCTGGACAGGTCCAGATGACTGACACCATTAACACTTTGTCAGCCTCAGTGACTACAGTCATAGATGAACAGGCCTCAGCTAATGTCAAGATACAGAGAGGTCTCATGCTGGTTAATCAACTCATAGATCTTGTCCAGATACAACTAGATGTATTATGACAAATAACTCAGCAGGGATGTGAACAAAAGTTTCCGGGATTGTGTGTTACTTCCATTCAGTATGTTAAATTTACTAGGACAGCTAATTTGTCAAAAAGTCTTTTTCAGTATATGTTACAGAATTGGACGGCTGAATTTGAACAGATCCCTTCGGGAATTGAGACTTCAGGTCAACTCCACGCGCTTGGACCTGTCGCTGACCAAAGGATTACCCAATTGGATCTCCTCAGCATTTTCCTTCTTTAAAGAATGGGTGGGATTGATATTATTTGGAGATACACTTTGCTGTGGATTAGTGTTGCTTCTTTGATTGGTCTGTAAGCTTAAGGCCCAAACTAGGAGAGACAAGGTGGTTATTGCCCAGGCGCTTGCAGGACTAGAACATGGAGCTTCCCCTGATATATCTATGCTTAGGCAATAGGTCGCTGGCCACTCAGCTCTTATATCCCATGAGGCTAGTCTCATTGCACGGGATAGAGTGAGTGTGCTTCAGCAGCCCGAGAGAGTTGCACGGCTAAGCACTGCAGTAGAAAGGCTCTGCGGCATATATGAGCCTATTCTAGGGAGACATGTCATCTTTCAAGAAGGTTGAGTGTCCAAGTGTCCTTCTCTCCAGGCAAAACGACACGGGAGCAGGTCAGGGTTGCTCTGGGTAAAAGCCTGTGAGCCTAAGAGCTAATCCTGTACATGGCTCCTTTACCTACACACTGGGGATTTGACCTCTATCTCCACTCTCATTAATATGGGTGGCCTATTTGCTCTTATTAAAAGGAAAGGGGGAGATGTTGGGAGCCGCGCCCACATTCGCCGTTACAAGATGGCGCTGACAGCTGTGTTCTAAGTGGTAAACAAATAATCTGCGCATGTGCCGAGGGTGGTTCTCCACTCCATGTGCTCTGCCTTCCCTGTGACGTCAACTCGGCCGATGGGCTGCAGCCAATCAGGGAGTGACACGTCCTAGGCGAAGGATAATTCTCCTTAATAGGGACGGGGTTTCGTTTTCTCGCTCTCTTGCTTCTTACACTCTAGCTCCTGAAGATGTAAGCAATAAAGTTTTGCCGCAGAAGATTCTGGTCTGTTGTGTTCTTCCTGGCCGGGCGTGAGAACGCGTGTAAGACTCCCCCACCTACTCCCCCACCCACCCACTCCCACTTCTTGGCCCTGGTGTTCCCCTGTACTGAGGCAGATAAAGTTTGCATGACCAATGGGCCTCTCTTTCCAGTGATGGCTGACTAAGCCATCTTCTGATACATATGCAGCTAGAGACACGAGCTCTGGGGAGTACTAGTTAGTTCATAATGTTGTTCCACCTATAGGATTGCAGATCCCTTTAGCTCTTTGGTTACTTTCTCTAGCTCCTCCATTGGGGGCCCTGTGATCCATCCAATAGCTGACTGTGAGCATCCACTTCTGTGTTTGCTAGGCCCTAGCATAGTCTCACAAAAGACAGCTATATCTGGGTCCTTTCAGCAAAATCTTGCTAGTGTATGCAATGGTGTCAGCGTCTGGAGGCTGATTATGGGATGGATCCCCGGATATGGCAGTCTCTAGATGGTCCATCCTTTCGTCTCATCTCCAAACTGTGTCTCTGTAACTCCTTCCATGGGTGTTTTGTTCCCAATTCTAAGAAGGGGCAAAGTATCCACACTTTGGTCTTCGTTCTTCTTGAGTTTCATGTGTTTAGCAAATTGTATCTTATATCTTGGGTATTCTAAGTTTCTGGGCTAATATCTACTTATCAGTGAGTACATATTGTGTGAGTTCTTTTGTGATTGGGTTACCTGACTCAGGATGATGCCCTCCAGGTCCATCCATTTGCCTAGGAATTTCATAAATTCATTCTTTTTAATAGCTGAGTAGTACTCCATTGTGTAAATGTACCACATTTTCTGTATCCATTCCTCTGTTGAGGGGCATCTGGGTTCTTTCCAGCTTCTGGCTATTATAAATAAGGCTGCTATGAACTATCCAATAACTGTGCCTTGTCAGAAAATTTTTTATGACATGTCAATGTGGCCACTTAATATTCTTTGATACTATCTATTCCTAATTACCCTCTTATTCTCTGTCTCCCTCCCTTTTATCATTTCCCTCCTTTATCACTAGTACCCTCTAATGTCATGTCTCTGACCCTATCTCCCACATGTGAAAGAAAGTACAGAATTCTTGATTGTCATTCTGAGTCTGGCTTAGGTCACTGTTTCATTTAGGGTTTTAC
Organism: Mus musculus; assembly: GCF_000001635.26. Classification (NCBI taxonomy): domain Eukaryota; kingdom Metazoa; phylum Chordata; class Mammalia; order Rodentia; family Muridae; genus Mus; species Mus musculus. Next base: position 87,594,268 of record NC_000075.6, read on the forward strand.
TGATATGAACAGACACCATGACCAAGGCAACTCTTGCCAAGACATGTAATTGGGGCTGGTTTACAGGTTCAGAGGTTTAGTCCATTATCATCAAGGTGGGAGCATGGCAGCATCTAGGAAGGCATAGTGCAGGCAGAACTGAGAGTTCTACATCTTCATTTGAAGGCTTCTAGTGGAAGACTGACCAAGAAGCTAGGGTTAGGGTCTTAAGCCTACACCCACAGTGACACACCTACTCCAACAAGGCCATACCTAATAGGAACACACCTTCTAATAGTGCCACTCCATGGGCTGAGCATATACAAACCATAGCGTTCCACTCCCTGGCCCCCATAGGCTTGTTAAAACACATGAGTCTGTGGGGCTGTGATGGTTTGTGATGCCGGCCTGTGTCAGAGCAAGTTCTAGGTGAAGAAAAGCTTAAATCCAGGCTTGGTGGTACACAGTTTTAATCCCAGGAGACAGAGCCAGGCAGATTTCTAAGTTCAAGGTCAGTCTACAGAGCAAGTTCCGGGACAGCCAAGCTTTGGCAGTGATGGAGTTGGAAAATAGAAAGCTGGTAGTAGAATAAGGGGGGGGGCATATTTTAGCCCCAGCAAGCAGCAGAACACAGCAGCTTTGGTCATGTGGCTCTGGCTTTAGAGTCAAGAATAGAAGGGACTACTGGGACGATTAACTCTGGTTAGCTGGAACTAAAAAATTAGTGGTGATTAAGAAGAGACCAGCATCACTGAGGTGAAATCTTTTGGGAAGTGTTTTCTGAGAGTACAAAGAAGCTGTGTTACAGAGATGGCCCAGGTTGTACCTCATGCTGCAGCTGTACTTGGTAATGTGTAAGAGTCACCCAGGTGGTACTGGTTTTGAAAACATGAAGGGGTCATGCAAAGGAGTTGGGCTTGGCACCATGAAGAGAGCCTATGAAGTCTAGTTACAGCAGAAGACCCCAGTGTATTGGAGATACCAGTTCCATGGAATGATCACCAAGAATAGCAATGGTAGTGGAGTGGATCAACCTGAGGTTAGAGTGCTACAGAGGGCAGAGCTGAAGAAATGACACCAGCCCTTAGGAGGAGCCCAGAGATCATGTGTGGAGCCCAGACATTTGAAACAAGAAGCTATAACTTTGAAGTTGCCTTGGGGATCCCAAGATGTTCAGGATGCTAGAGCCTTAGTTTATCTGCTGAGGAAAGCTGCTAACAGGGAGTGGAACCAGCCCAGGAGAAAGAAGTTTGTTGCAGTTCTCAGAGATGAAAAATCTGGATCAACCCAAGGTTGTCCTCTGTCCTATACACATGTCTGTGGCATGCACAGATTCTTGTTCACACACACACACACATGCACACATGTATGCTTGCATGCACAAACATCACAACACAAATACAATATGCATAAATGATATTTAATTTGAAGTAATTGGTTGAATGTTTAAATGAAGGAAAGTGATATCTGAGATGACAGCCAGCTTTCTGAATCAGTAGCTGTACATGTTCTATGCGAATGCAATCACACACACACACACACACACACACACACACACACACACACATCAAGGAACAGTTAAAAAACACAAATGCTTTATGATTGGTGTTTCCACAGTCCTTAGAGAAGAGTGCTGATTTTGCATGACCTCTTTTTTTTTAGCCTGTTGTAACATATTCACAATAGTATTCTAATTACCTGGTGTGCCATTATAGCACATTATAGGGGGGCTTTATAGCACATGCATTATTCACTCTTTCAAAACCATTAGCAAGATGCCACATTTCTGCTATGTCTAGCCCTGCTTAAGGCATATGGAAGAACTCTGTCATAATATTTCCTTCAACACAATGTAGCTTGCAAAATATTTTCCAGCTATTCTTAGATTTTACATTTGTATTCCCACACAATTTTCATGACAAGAAGTTCATAACTAGATATGTTTTATGTGCTGAGGGAAGTACTATGAGTTGATGAAAATTAGAAAGATAAGAATCCAAGTTCTAGGCTATGCTGTTGGATATGTTGTGATTCAGCTCTGCATTGCCTTCAGGAAGGGAAGGGAAAGTGGAGGAGGAAGAGGAGGCGGAGGAGGAGGAGGAAGAGAAGGAGGAGGAGGAGGAGGAGGAGGAGGAGGAGGAGGAGGAGGAGGAGGAGGAGGAGGAGGAGGGAGAGTACTGGTCCTTGTAGACCATGTTCTTAGCCTCCATATAAACAGGTTAATAAAGGAGTTTGGCTAATGGGAAACCATCAGAGACTATAAAGCAGAAGAAGGAAAACCTGTGGCAATTCTCTTTTGGTGTGGATCCCACAATGGCTAAAACTCAGCCTCTGCTCAACCTAGTTATCTTGTTACTGCCCATTTAAATTACTGAGTTTGCTATCACCACATAATTTATCCTAGCTTTGGGACCCTCTCTTCAACATTCATTTCCTGGATACACTGTGATTTTTACAAAGATCAGGTATTCACATACATGAACATATACATACCCAGAAAATATATAATAGTATATTTATAAGGTGCAAAACAATTTTAGCTTACTTTCTCTCTTTTTTCCCTTAGTTTATTTCTTAATAGTTTATATTTTAAAAACATCCCATTAAACCAGGTGAAAATGCTAATATATCTGTAGTTATATCAGCATGGCAGAAGCTGAGACAGGAAGAATGCAAGTGTGAGGGTAGCCTGGGCTATATAGTGAGACTGTCTCAGAAGAGAGGGAAGAGAGATGAGAGAAAAGAGAAGAGAGATGAGAGATGAGAGATGAGAGAGAAAGCACAGAAAAAAATCACTGTGGTCTTTTATTTATATTGTAATTAAGAATTAGAGAAATTAGAAATTATCTAAATGAAATATTTAAATAGCAAATATTTAGATATACAATATTAGATAGCAAATATTGAGACTAAATACAATATTGTATGTTTAACTACAGGCACAGCCACCATCCTGTGTGTGTAGCATGTACTTGATACTGTTTATGGATTCTTTTTAGTACCAATTGACTTAAGTCAATATAAAGACTAAATTTCTGTTCACATTCATTCCTACCTTTCTATATGTCAGACATCATTTGATAAAAGACATCATTTCATGCAGCCATATATCCAAGTTCCATAATAATCAATCCAATATCTGATTCTTTGTGTGTGTGTGTGTGTGTGTGTGTGAGAGAGAGAGAGAGAGAGAGAGAGAGAGAGAGAGAGAGAGAGAGAGAGAGAGAGAGAAAGAGAAGAGAGAGGAGCCTTACAATGTAAGGTCCACAGTGGCTTTGAATTCATGATCCTTTGGCTCAGCTTTCTTCCCAAGAGCAGATTTAACAGGCATGTACCACCATACCTGGATCCAATTTTATTCACTTTTTAAAGATTTATTCTTTTATTATTTTATCTGTATTGGTATTGTGTCTGCATGGATGTATGTGCACCCCATGTGTGCCTGGTTGGTGTCCACAGAGGCCAGAAAAGGGTGTTGGAACCCCTAAGTCTGGAGTTACATTACTGCCATACTTGTGCTAGGAGTAGGACTCAGGTCCTCTATGAGAGCAATGAGTATTCTTAACCTCTGAGCCACCCCAATTTTATTACTTATGCAAAGTTTTCTTTATTTGTACTAGTTGCACAATAGTGAAATTAATGGTTACAAACTTTCTCTTTCCCAAAGCGAGGCCTGCAGGAGAATGAGAGGTGAGGAGAGAAATTGCTCCCAGAATTTTGAATCATAAGCTGCTGATCTGCCGTATGTTCAGACCCACCACAGTGCTGTGGATCCATCCACTGACAGACGTTTCAAGGTCAGTCGTGAGAGCTGGAGAATTTAATGTTTCTCTTCTGAAATTTTAAACGTTGTATTTTCAATAATTCTAAGACCAAGAAGAAATCCCTAATACCTAATAAAAAAATGAAAAAAAAAAAAAAAAGAAATCCCTAAAGTTACACACCCATAAGGAAAAAAAATACTGTCAGGAGAATAATGGATACTCAATGCCATCTTTGCAGTTCAAAATGGTAATATTTGATAAAGGAAGCAACTGTGATGTGCTCATCACACAATAAGTCTGGTTGCACTTGGATGTCTCTCTGATAATAACATAATGATGGTGCCTAACCTTTGACTCACTGAAGCAGAGTGAGGCCTCTCTGGGAAAGTACATTGTAAAGCGGTGGGATACCGAGATGGAGAGAGCAATTAACTTGTTGCTCTCCAGATACACAGGAATAGCTACTTGAGCAGACACATGAAACAGATCTGGTCTCAAACCACAAATGATGCAAATGCTGGTGATGTCATTACACAAGTGTCCTAAGATATACACTCTGAATTAATGGGAACCATGCCAGAGAATTTGCTTATCTATGGACCTGGATTCCTTGGGCCACCTAACTTACCCTGACCCGATGCATCTGGACAGTGGTCAGGTCCCCATTTCACTTGAAATGATGCTGGTATGACCGTGGGTAAAATCTTCTTAGCTACCATTTATTTATATGTTGAACATACAAATCATTGTATTAGATGTTGCCTTATTTTATAGCTAATGAAATGGAGACATGGGGAATATTAAAGTAATTTGCAAAGAGATGTAGAGTTAGTAAATGACATAACCATAATGAAGTCTAAGGCATCTTTTTGTTGGTCCCACCCCTTTTAATGCTTTTGTACTTAACCACAGGAGCACTACATACTATTTTTACCTCATTTGTCCTCATCTTTGTAATATTGGTGTCTTTTTCTCTAGTCTTCATGTCATGATTACTACTCACTAAGGTTTCCTTCCTTCCTCCCTCCCTCTTCTTCTTCCTTCTCCTCTTCTCCTTCTTCTAATCTTCCTTCTCCTCCTCCTCCTCTCATATAATCCTACCTTAGCTCCACTCCCCTTACCTTCTCTCCTCTTCCCTTATTTTGTCTCCCCCTTCCTCTTCACTTCTTGCCCCTTCCCCCCCCACTTCCTGCTCCTTCCCCCCATTTCCCTCTTCTTCCTCCCACTTCCCTTCCCTTCTTCCCCACTTCCCCCCCAATTCCTTGTTATTGTAACTGAACTAACGAATACTTAATATATAATAAAATCATTGTCAAAATATATAGTTACTAAAATTGAATACTGATATCTTATTCGGTGTGTTCTTGTCTAAATTTGGAAGATAATCGGCACAGATCAAATAAATCTCCCAAGCTGAATTAATAAGCATGTGTAGAAAAGTGAGTGAATTTATGTAAATTTTTTGTTGAGTGATGTTCAAACCTGTTACTTATAAGGGAAAAAATGCTCTAAAATTTGCATTCAAAATACTGACTGATGAGAAGATAAGGATACAAAATGCTGAAGATAAAAACAATTAATGTCATACTTATTCTCTAACATCATATTTTCAACACGATTTCAATTTAAAAACCTCTCCTCTAGGGGCTTTTTGAATTCCCATCCCTGGCTTTATTTGGAATTTGAACTTTGCAACAAAGAATTTTTTTTCATAGAGTCAGCAATCTAGAAAACAAAGTAAATGTTATTTCTTGACTGGTCTGGTTTATTTCACATGAAATTGGGTAAATGTAGACTGAATCCCTGTTTCTTCACTTTCCTGCAAGGGGCAGGGAGGGGGGAGAGTACACTGTAAAAGTCTGTTTACTACAGCTGTATTTTGGTTACCCAACCTCTTCATACAGACTTTCTGAAATGGACTCTACCTGTCTCTTGTGAACACCATAAAAATAATTTTTATATAATGTGTGTTTGATTGACCTATTCCCTTGTGGATGGCGTCTCTATGTAGCCCAGGCTAGGCTTAAGATCTTTACACATTCCAGGCTCTAGCTCTTCCCAAGCTCCTACCTGAGCTCTTTGCCTCAACCTTCTAAGTGCTGGGTTTACAGCACCTACCTCTTCTCCTGCTTCTCTTTACATTAGAAGGAAGTGTCCAGGTGTTTTGTAGCACACAGTTCATCAGTAAGATTGTCCCGCTTGTACTTACTGATTTGTGCTGCCTTTCTGCTTTTCTAAGTGCCTTGACCCTGTGTCTCCAGGACATGAAGTGTATGCTCCTTGCATGGTAGAGGTTGCTGGTTGGGTCAATCTGTCAGGGAGCTAATACTTGTGTACAGTTGTGATTTTCAAAATAACTTTAACTAGTATCTAACACAGCCCCCTGCTCTGCCCACACACACTGCAGGAGGCAGAGTCCCAAGTCAAAAGACCTTTCCTAGCTGTGTAGGGATGTTCTTGGAGTCTTAAAGGATGAGATAGTTGCCCTGGGGAAACTCAATGTGCTGTGTATTTTCCATTTGGTCCAGAACCATTTAAGTTTTTAATAAGAATTTTAGATATAGTGTTATGCACATCATTCCTTAATATATGGAGTGTGTGTGTGTGTGTTAAAAAAATGAAGTAGCAGGTTAAATATCTGGATTTTTTTGGTTTGTTTTTACAATACAACACTTATCAAGAAAAAGCTTCCTCACTAGAGGACCTTATCTTAATTAGTTGTACAGCAGAACTCTTCAGTGACAAGTGAGGATTTATGTGAATTTATCTTAGATTGTTTTAAAAAATAGAAGGAAACTCAGAAACGTTTTTGATGTGGCTCTTTGGTTTGTGTGTGTGTGTTGGGTGATGTCTTATGCTATAAGAACAATGAATTAGAAAAAAAAAGCTATCAATGACTGTTCTTTTCATCTTCATTATAAATGATTCTACCTGCGTATCATTTTGGGTCCATTTGCCTACACATATTTATAATGTGTGTTTTATTTCCATAAAATGGGGACATAATAAATGTAGGGGTTACTAACGATTGTTTTATGTGGCTGCCAACCTGCCAAGTCGCATTCTTAATTATTACCAGGAAACAGGGCATTTTCCAAACATATGTTTTAGATTTAAGACTAATATGTCATGTCAGCCATCTCTACTGGACTGATGCGAGCCCAGTGGGACTTCAGAAGCGTCTGCTTTGGTGGGTGACTTTGTGGGACAGATAAAAGTCCCCCAAAGAAGGACGTAGACCAAAGCCTCAGAAGTTTCTGAGAGAGAAAAAACTTACAAAAATACATCAAAGGGTTATGTTTCCATCGCACACTGATATTTTCACTAGGCAGGGTTGGAGACTGATCTTCCTCTAAAGCCATGGAGTACAGGAAACCAGACACAAACCCACACCAACAAAGCTAATTGCAAGGTTCTAGTCCTCCCCTCGTGCCATAACCAGAACCTTGTCCCCTAAAACACTGTAAGGACTGTATGCAGCTTTTTCGTGAGTCTGTGCAAGCCTTCTATGTTCATTCAAAAAATCTATTCCATGACTCAGAAAAGGAAACTGAAAATCAGAAGGATCTGGTCCAAGTGAATTCTACTTCTGAATATGCCTCTAGAACAACTGCGTTCAAATATATGGGGCTGGGGGGGGGGCTTTTGTTTGTTTTGAATGTACAGATTTTTGCTCATGATCCATGGCTCCATGAGATTGAACAACAACAACAAAAAGGAAGGTCCCTGATATGTATAATATATGGAACAATCTGTTACTGGCAAAAGGTACACCTTATTATTTTCTTTTTTTTTTCTTTTTTTTTAAATTAGGTATTTATTTCATTTACATTTCCAATGCTATCCCAAAAGTCCCCCACACGCTCCCCCACCCACTCCCACTTCTTGGCCCTGGCGTTCCCCTGTACTGAGGCAGATAAAGTTTGCACGACCAATGGGCCTCTCTTTTCACTGATGGCCGACTAGACCATCTTCTGATACATATGCAGCTAGAGACATGAGCTCCGGGGGGTACTGGGTAGTTCATATTGTTGTTCCACCTATAGGGTTGCAGTTCCCTTTAGCTCCTTGGTTACTTTCTCTAGCTCCTCCATCGGGGGCCCTGTGATCCATCCAATAGCTGACTGTGAGCATCCACTTCTGTGTTTGCTAGGCCCTGGCATAGTCTCACAAGAGACAGCTCTATCCTTTCAGCAAAATCTTGCTAGTGTATGCAATGGTGTCAGAGTTTGGAAGCTGATTTATATTTCATGTAGAATCCTTTCAATTCTGCCTTTAGTAATCCAAGAGCTACATTAGCATGTTTCATAGAAGAGCCGTTTCTTTTGTTGAATTGAGATGTGGGCACTGTCTTATCAATGGCTTCATGTGACAATGTGTTGTCCATCATGATAAGGTCAGTGTTCAACCAAACCCAGGGCACTTGATGGGCTTCAGCTCTTAAGTCCAAGTTCATGACAAGTGGAGAATGTCACAGAATGCTCATTTCCACATCCTGGGCATGACTTGAGAGAGGGTATTTTCATCTGTTCAAACACAAATACTTTTTATATTTAAAATGGAAAGAAATGTAATGTTTGCTATAGATGGCTATGCGTATTCTGAAGAGAAAAGTTAATAACAGACAAGTTTGAGATCATGTAGGAGCCAAAGAACTTATTATTTACCATACATTATGTTCAGTGTTTGAGCCAAGAACTAAAATTCATCAGTTCGATGAATTGCATTTCGTAGCAATAAATTACTCAATGTAATTTAATGAAGAGTACACATAAGAATGGATGCTGAAAGAAGAGAACATGTTTTACTTCTCTGGACAGGGATTCTGTAGAAAAGTATCACGGGAAATCAACATTTTACTGCAAATTTTCTTACTAACAAATGAGGCATTATAAAGACAAAAGAGCTGAATGAGAAATATTCATTGACAAAACCAAGGAATTTCTCAAAACCTCACACAACACTAAGCAAGGAGATTTTGCTTTCTTCCACCCACTCTTTCCCTTCTTATTTTTTTCCCTCCAATTCCTTCTTCTTCAGATTCCTTGGGCAGTTAAGAAAAGGAGATTAGAAAATGGATGTTTAAAATGTTTGCACCAAAGCATGCATCTTCCAAATGTCCTGAGGAACTGGCGAAGCCCTGGAAAGGTCTTGCAGTTTTCTGCTGTTGCTACTGCAAATACCAGCAGAGACTGTGCACTAGCCCCTTGATCAGTGACTCCACAATTTACATTCTGACAGTGTTGCACAAGCATCTTTTTGTTACTAGACAATTCTAGTATCTTATTCAAGAAGGGAGATTTCTTGATGAGAAAATTTCAGAAAACACCATAGGGAAAAAAAAAGAAAATGAAATTTCTGTTTTCCGTTGGTTGGCTAAACAGTTCATTGCTCTTGTGAGCAAGTGTGAATAATCTGCTTACTCATATATAATTCACTGTTGAATTCTTTCACAGAAAATTCACAGATTTTTGTGGGTTTGAAACTGAGTTTGAATTTGTCAAGATCCTGGCCAGATTTCCTAGCCATTCTTGTTTTTTGTTTGTTTGTTTGTTTGTTGTTGTTTGTTTTGTTTTTGTACAAAACTTGAATGGAGGTAAGTTCATAGCATCACTATATACAGTTACTAATGGATGTATAAAGTTCTTGACACTGGCCCAAGGCAGCCTTCAGTGAATGATAGTGAAGATCCTGTTAGAAGGATGACCTTTGCAATGTATAGTGTCTGGTACAGAGGTTGCCTTCAATGACTGGTGGTGATGGTTTTGGTAGAATCTGACCTTTGTAGCATTAGTTCCCAGGTACATGACTCAGTGTCACACTATCATATTGGTGCTTAGGAACATTGACAAAATAATCATCAGAGATGACATAATGACCTCTAACCAGATTTATCTCTGTAGTATTTTGTAACCTTTTGGCCACTATTGGTCACAGACATGAGCTAAATCATTTTGTGATGAAATATTCAAATCAAAATATCCCTTCAACACAACACTTTAGAGATAGCAATTATTTTGTGGGGAGGGGAGTGACTAAATTAAAAAAGTCTCTCTCTCTCTCTCTCTCTCTCTCTCTCTCTCTCTCTCTCTCTCTGTGTGTGTGTGTGTGTGTGTGTGTGTGTGTGTGTTGAATTTCAAGTTTACATTTGGTTAATAACATGGCAGAAGAGGCCAGACTTGGTCATCTGGATTTCATGATGAGGTATATTTACTTGTATGTGTGTTCTGTAGTATACACCTTTTTTCATTATGTTTAACTATGAATTTCACTAAAGTTTTACAATTTAAAATAATAGCAAAACCAAATTATCACTTAATTTACATTCAATGCATATTTACTCACTGGTTTATTTTAGTGTGTGCGTGAGTGTGATGGTTAATTTTGATTGCTGTCTTGACTACACTGGAATTGGCTGGAACCCAAGCTTCTGAGCATGCCTCTGAAAACGTTTCTTTACAAGACTGTTTGAAGAATTGATACTGACCCTAATTCTGGATTGTATGTTCTGGTGTAATATGGAAGAAGAAAACATTTTTTGTCCACTTCTCTTCCCTTTTGCTGGCAAGTTCGTCTATCTATTGCTACAGTCAATATTAAATCCAACTTCTTCATAATTCCATTGTACACTAAAGACAAGCAGCTATGGTGGATCCTTTAGGATTTTAACACCAGATTTGGATTACTGGAACATCTATCTTTGGGGATCAAAGAACTTTTGGCCTTTTCATCTGAAGGCAGCCAGTATTTGACTACCTACATGACAGCCTTATGTAAGTCAGTCCAATAAATTCCCTTTATACATATAAGGTTTTGTTTCTCTAGAGAACCATGACTAATGTAGGTTGTGGATCCAAAAGTAGAGTTATAGAGAAACAGAATTTTAAGGATTTTTTTGTTAATCTGGAAAAGGCTTTCCAATTTGCCAAGACCTACAGTTACTGAAACCTCTCCCGGTAGCAGAGAGAGCAATAAATAGAGAGCTTATGTGCTCCAGATGCACATAAGCAATTTAAAGATTTACAATTGTGCCCAAGAAGAGAATCTTCTCTCTAGACTCCTTAGAGCTCAATTTATGGAACATCAAACCCAAGCCATTGTGGCAGAATTACTATGAAAATTCATATCCCAGACTCAGAGTGTGTCAGCAGTCAAAGTAAGTGTACTGCTTAGTAAAGGGTAGGATCCTGTGCTTAGGGTAGATATCTGTGGGAGAACCCTAATGAGGCTAAGGACTTTGAATCCTCAGATTCTAAAGGGCATTTTTAATCACATGAGGAGGTAGTTTCTCCACCCTTAGCAAAGGATACATCTCCATACCCACCACTTGCAGATAAAGCCCTCTCCCATCCTGCCATATTATTTATATGGCATTATCACGTTCAGTTCATGCATCATAGCCTGCTGCACACTATGTATGCCTGGAGATACAATGTATGATACTTGATTATTGCATTTTTAAAATTAGTTATTCCCCTTCTCCTTGTCCCCACACTGTGTGTGTGTGTATGTGCACGTGTGCGCGCACGTGCGCGCACGGTATATTTATTGATTGATCTGGGATATTTAATTATCTCTGCATACTTAGCTCTTGCCCATCCTCATATCTGATTCCTAGAAGTTCATGATTACCTCTCCAGCTAGGGACAATTTTATTCTCTCCTATACCAAACTTCATACAGTCTGGGTTATGCATATTCTCTACTGCTATGGATGGTTATACCCAGTGCACACTTTCCAGTTATCTAAAATCTCACAGATCATTCGAAGAGAGTTTCCAATTCTGTTTTCTTTTCCATAGTGCAATGTCTTACAGTGCTTTTCCACAATAGTTCATGTGCTTCTGTGGTTATCCAAAGGCTAAACAGTTTCTTATGGGGAAGTTGAAACAAACAAAACCATTCTTGCTTCTGCTATTCTAAAGCAAATGATGCAGGGCAGAATCCTCTACAGCTCTAGCCCAGATGAATACTTTGCATCACACAGAGAAAAGACGGTAAAACAAGAAACTCACACTCAAAAAATGACTGGAAAGCTGTGACACACTACTGTCACCTTGAGGACTGCTCTCTAAACTCAGCAAAATGGCTTCTGAGGAGTGGTGACAAGCAGCAGTCATGTGTACCCTGAACTGTCAACACTTTATATGGGTAATTGTATGTACCATTTTCTGTCTCCTCCTAGTTGGGAACTTGGGATTATGGGAGAAAGCAGGGAGGGGCTTGAATGGATGACTTTTAATACATCAGAGCATGAAACACAAAATGAAAAATATGAATTGGACTGAGACAGAAAACCCTGGTAGAAAGTAAGCCCAAGAATTCTGTGTGAATGAAACAGCAATCGGTTAGACTGAACTCTCCTCAGCTCAGCTAGCTTAGAGCAACCATACAAAATACAAAGGAAATTACTTTGCCCATCAGAAAATTAAATGTTGGGATGCGCCCCTCTGAAGAAGAATGTCATACCAACACCCCCTAGAAACCTTTCAATTCATAGTTCTCCATGAGTAAGACCTGGGTTTCTAATCATGCTCCCAAGGGCAGTGATTGTTGGCACATCGCTTTAGAGAAGACTGGGGAGTAGAAGACCCTCCAAAATCCAAACAGACTCAATGACTTCCCTGCAAATAAAAGTAACTTTAAAGAGAGCAGATCTCCAATGAGCATTTAAAAAGAAACTGATATTGATCAGTAGTTTTAGTATTAAGAGCAAAATAAACAGAACAAAAGAATAACTGGAAGGCATAACATGGAGCATCAAGAGAGGAGGGACACTTAAGAAGTTCAAAGAAATCACACTCACCCAATACTAATGGAAAATCTATTCAAACGCAAAAGATTAGAAGTGCTGTGAATAGTCAGCTTGGTTCTTTTGTAACTTATGCTATTCACTATAATCAAATAATACTGCGTTACACTGAGAAAAAGTATTTGTTTGGCAGTCAAGTGAATAACAGGATATACATTTACTGTACATCCCAGTTTTCCAATCCCCATACTAGGCATTTTCTCAATCATTACCTCATTTATCCCTCACAACACTCCTGTCAGTTGGGAGTGATTACCCTAATTAGAAGAGTAAGGAAGGGACTGAAGAGATAGCTCAGTGGTTAAGAGCACTGACTACTCCTCCAGAGGTTCTGAGTTCAATTCCCAGTAACCACATGGTGTCTCGCAATCATCTATAGCGAGATCCAATGCCCTCTTCTGGTGAGTCAGAAGACAGCTACAGTATATAGATATGCATAAAATAAGTAAATAATTCTTTAAGAAGAAGACGAGGAGTCACGGACACGCAGCTAGTAAGGGATAGAGCCAGCTTTCCAATCTGAAGTTTTTAGTTCCAAGCTGCGTGCGTATATCGTCCCATTAGAAAAAAAAAATCAGCTCTGCTCTTCTCTAAAAGAAACCATCAGTGTCAGAAGAAAGAAAAAAAACAAGTGCTTTGTGTGAACAACTGATCCTAAAGCTTGACCAAGGAAGCTCCAAATCTACCTTGAGATCTTCAGAACCGATCACCAGATGGAAATGCTTTAATAATAGTCTGAACATTTACTCCATCCATTATGCCCAAAAAAATGACTCCTCTGCCTGACTCGGCTATTAACTGCTGCTTCCTTTGGGGCCTGAAAGAAAGAGGCTATGTTGGCAGTGCCTGAGCAGGATGGCTGCGTTATGGGCACTTCCAAAAAACTATCTTTCTTCAGAATTTTGTTTTACAAGCTTTGGAGCCGGTGACTCAAACATCTCTTTGTTGCTCAAGTCTCTAATTAGAGTCTAAAGACATCACCTTCGTAAGGGGAGGGGAAGTGGCCTTGATTTCGTTTAAAACGTCACTCCTATCATTCCTTGGATGAAGTCCTGGAAATGCTGTGTGTCTGTTACCATGAGCTGATGAAAGGAAAAAGTGTACCCCCAATTACAGCCAGCACCCCTGGAAGCAAACCCGTGTTCATCCCTTCTCCCCCGCCCCTACCAACTACTCCACCCGGTCCAGCTCCTGAAAGTCCTTCAGAGGCTCCTAGCCTTTCCAGACAGGCATTTAATCAAACACCTATTTACTCTGTGACCTCCTTGGAGTACCAGTCAAGTGCTGGTGGCTTGTAAGATACACAGTTTTATCACCACTTTTCTGAAGGTGAGGAGAACCAGAACCAGGGAGCTGGGGGGAGGGGCAGAAGCAGGGAAAGTGTCTCCAAATAATCCAGGCAATTTCTTCTTCAATCTAAAAATACCGTGAGGGAAAAGGTGAGTGAAGACAAGGCTCCATTTCTTTTATGAGCTTTGGAAAGAAGCTGCCCCCAAAGCTTTGCTCCCCGGGAGCTGCACAAAAAGATCCCAGGGTGTCTGTGACTTCCAACACCAAAGGGCATTGCTTGAGAGATTGCCGCTGAGTGCGGCTGAGCAGGAGCAGTTGGAGCTGTGCTCATTCTGATAGCTGCTGGAGGGATGGACTTGGGGCACGCAGACTTCAGCATCACCAAGGCATTTTCAACAGAGGAGAATTCCTGATTACACAGGAATGTGACAAGGTTTGTTTTACATGGTTATCGAAATCTCTGCATATTTGAAGAGATGGAACACTGGGCATGCTACACACAGGAAGAGTGCCGGGTGATCTACAGACCAAGAATTAGCAAGAGCGATTGAATAACCCGCTGCTTAGGGAGGAAAAAAAAATGAGATGCTGTAAGAAGATGCTAAAATAGGAGTAAGCAGGCAGACAGCCACACCCAAATCCATTCCAAGTGGTTTTTTTCTACTCTTTTGGCTGCGAGGGTTTACACCATGTTTATTTGATGAGTTTTTCGTTTTGTTTGTCTGTTTTAACCAGATTAAGTCACATGGCAGGTTCAGATATGTAGCTACTTTTCAAATCTTGACAGATTGGCACCGGGCAAGGCAGAGAGCACATTTCAGTATATCAGAAATAATTGATGCTTCTTTTTAATTTTTAAAAATTATTTTATTGTATAATACACACACACATATTTCCCATACATTCATGGGAATGTAGGTATATATATCCCAAAGTGTGTGTGTGTAAGTCAGAGAACAACCCTGGTGTCCTCTTCTCTTCTCCTTGTTTGGATAGGGTCTCTTTATTACTTACTGCTGCATAGTCCAGGCTAGCTGACCAAGTCAGCTTTGGGAGATTCTCTTCTTGCCTCTGTCTCCCATCTCACCATAGGCATGCTGGGATTAAAGGCACCGAGTTTTGCATGTGTTCAGAGGATTCACTGCCAGCTCATTCCTGCCCAGCAAGTGTTTTACCCACACCCCCAGAACCATTTATATTATTTTTATTGACAAATAATGACTGTATGAGTCACATACATATGGGATGCCTTGGAATGGCTTGACACATGTTCCCATCATGGATGAATAAATGATGCTAATCAACAAGTTCACCATACCACAATTATTCCAGCCTTGCCCCCTTACAACTGGAGAAATAATTTGTTTGGAATAACAATATGTTAAAAAAAAAAGAAATAAGAAATATGAGCCCTTGTCTCAGAGTTTGAAAATGGAAAGCTATAGAAAGAACTTAAATCCCACGTGTGTGTGTGTGTGTGTGTGCGCGCGCGCGCACGCCACGCTGTATATTTTTTATGAATAATTAAGTTATAACTAGTTCCAATTGTCAAACCCTGTTAAATGATCCTTCCAATAAGACTTCAGGCCGGGTCTTTAGTACCTCCTAGGCAGCCAATTCCAGTAGGTGGTTCACACCTCAGTGTGCTCAGTGTGGCTCTGTGGAGCTGAGCTCTAAACCCCTGTTCAGCTGAACATGAAAGAGCCCCATGTGGGTGTCTCCCCAGCATGCTACATGGAATCCTAGATAATTCCTCCTTCCATAGAGTTTATACCAGCTTTCCCCATCTCAACAAATGACGAAGAATGCTAAGTCCACAGGGAGAATCCTCTCCATCACATCCATTTGATTCCCCTCTGTTCTCAGTCTGAAGAAACATCCTCTTCGCTTCTCTCCCTCCCTCACCTTCCATGTCCTGCAGTCTGTATTAGGTAGGCAATGTGATGTCTGTAAACTATCTGGCCAGCTCGACGTCGAGCATGTCATAGCTAACAGTGCTTCTTCTTCTTCTTCTTCTTCTTCTTCTTCTTCTTCTTCTTCTTCTTCTTCTTCTTCTTCTTCTTCTTCTTCTTCTGAATTTTATCAACTATTTTTAAAATTATTTTTAGTTTTTTTTATATATTTTTATTACATATTTTCCTCAATTACGTTTCCAATGCTATCCCAAAAGTCCCCCATACCCTCCCCCCCCACTCCCCTACCCACCCACTCCCCCTTTTTGGCCCTGGCGTTCCCCTGTACTGGGGCATATGAAGTTTGCAAGTCCAATGGACCTCTCTTTGCAGTGATGGCTGACTAGACCATCTTTTGATACATATGCAGCTAGAGACAAGAGCTCCGGGGTACTGCTTAGTTCATATTGTTGTTCCACCTATAGGGTTGCAGATCCCTTTAGCTCCTTGGGTACTTTCTCTAGCTCCTCCATTGGGGGCCGTGTGACCCATCCACTAGCTGACTGTGAGCATCCACTTCTGTGTTTGCTAGGCCCCGGCATAGTCTCACAAGAGAGAGCTATATCTGGGTCCTTTCAGCAAATTCTTGCTAGTGTATGCAATGGTGTCATCATTTGGAAGCTGATTATGGGGTGGATCCCTGGATATGGCAGTCTCTAGATGGTCCATCCTTTCATCTCAGCTCCAAACTTTGTCTCTGTAACTCCTTCCATGGGTGTTTTGTTCCCAATTCTAAGGAGACAATATGTACTCACTGATAAGTGGATATTAGCCCAAAACTTAGGATACCCAAGATATAAGATACAATTTGCTAAACACATGAAGCTACCAGTGCTTCTGATGCATCCAAAATATAGCCTGCAAGGACTCAGCTCCAGCCATTATTGCCATATGTCACCATGTGCTAGCCAGAGCGGCCTTGCTCTTTCTCACTGCACTAGCTTCTTCTTTCCGTACCTGGGGTAGGTTTTCCATTCCTCTTCTTCCCTACTTTGTACTCACACTATCACTCACTCCCCATGAGGGTTTATCTGAATGTCACTACTTTAGTGAAGCTTTCTGAACCTCATAAACTTCATAACACCTCAAATTTTCACAGAGCATAATCATCCACTAATGAGAAGTCTGTCTTCCCCTTAAGTGTAGGACCCCAAAGACCAGGGAGCACTTGTTCTAATCAATTTTCCATTTGCCTGAAAATTGATTGGTACTCAAATATTAAATGGATGGATGAATGCATGCATGTATGCATGCATGGAAGGATAGGTGCAGGCATGCATGCATGCATGGGCAGATGAATGGATTGATGATGGATGGATGGATGGATGGATGGGTGGATGGATGGATGGATTAACGAACATTGATGTCTGTTCCATCTAAATCTCAAGTAGCGAAGAGTCAAAGCAGGCTGGGTTTTTTTTTTGACAAATTATAGAAACATTTGAGGTGGATTGTAATTCTACACATTAAACCTTAGTGACTTGAAATTCCATTGGTATGATTAATTAATAAGATGGTTATATCCATATAAGAGCTCCTTGTTATTAAAACAGGCATGTTTATACCTTATAAAATCATTGTGTATCAGTTATATTTGTTCTTAATTTCTGTGTTGTTGTTGTTTGGTTTAAACCTAGAGATTTATGACTGCTAGGCCCTAACACCTAGTTGTAGTCCTGCCTCCCCAGCTCTGCTTTAAAAAAAAATTGAGACAATGTCTCATGTGGTCCACTCTGACCAAATTGTGTAGCTAAGTGTGACCTTCAACTTCTGATCCTCCAGTGTCTGTCTCCTGAGTGCCAGGGGTGCAAGACTGGGTCCCCATTCCTAGTTTACACAGGGCTGAGATTGATATGCAGGCAAACACTCAGTAGACCTCTGTCTCCAGTCCTGTTTATAAAACATTTGGTGTTTATATCTTTTAATCCTGTTTCTTTGGGGCTCAGAAACATCAGGTTTCAGTTTTACTCTGATTATTGACATTTCATATGTGTCTAGCATGTGTTCGTTGCTTCAGAAAAGAACTAATTCTAATAAATTTTGTTCAGTGTTACAAATTATTTATATATCAAGGGAAGCATATGGGTCTGACTAACAAAATATTAGCTTTCATTGTTTTTAATTGATGTATGACTGCCTTTTGGGATGCTAAAGCTGCCCAAAGAAACACAGGTCAGTTTCTTTACCTAGTAGTTTATCTGATTGTACAACGGTGTACTAAGCTTTGGTCATAGCCACATTGGTTGAATGGGCTAGATAGAGTTCTGTACTTCATATACATAACCTAGCAATTCTAAACATGTAAGACTAATGGTGATATCTCCACCATATAAGGAAAGTAAGGTACAGGACAATAGGCATTTTGGTCAAATCATACATTTAGGAAATCATGAAATATGAAATCTACCCAAAGTGCCTTCCTTACTCAACCTATGAACTACAACAATAAGCATTTATGTGAATAACTCCCTTGTCTTTTTTCTTCCCTGTGGCTTTACTACCTTTTTCCCTTCAATTTTTCAGGAATATATTTTTAATAAGCTGTTATTGTATATTATATGCTTTTTCTTTACCATCTTGACTTTATAGTGCAGATACATGTTTTAATGGGTCACTAACTCATTATTATCTGGTCACATCTTCTAGTTCTTTAGCAATTACAAAATGAAATCTCTGAACATCTTCATTCTACCTTCCTTTTTGGCTCCAAGGCTAGAAGACTCCAGAGGGCCACACTGAAGTCTTGATACCTTCTTCTGCAGATGAACCAATGGTCTTTTTCTTCATGATACATCCTCAGAAACTACATGACAGTAAATTTCAGGCTTGTAGTTCATGTCAGAGTCCCTAGTGACCCTGACACTCATTACTTATCACCCTAATCTGCACAACCTACAGATAGAAACCTTTCCCCTCGTTTTATAGTAGCTTTAAACCTGAAAGGGAACAAAAGTTCAAAACATACTTGAGGCAACATTTTCTTCATATTTAACTCCAGAGTACTGACTCCCCATGGTTTGTGCTAGCCCACATGAGGTCAAGCCTCGTGTGAAAGGAAGGGATGATAACTGACCTTTCTGGAGAGAATTCTTCTGCATTCTATCTATCTCAATAGACAAGTGGAGTCAGAGTCCTAAGAGCTGACAGCTTCCTCTATAGATACATTCCAGCCTGCTCCAAACAGATTCAGCATTCATGAAACCAGAGAACTAGCAGAGGGCTCTGAGACTGCCTTGTCCAGTGGTTCCCACACGGTCCATCAGCCAAGATTCCTTTAACACCTCCTTTGTATCTCATCCATAAGCCATGAATTGGGATTTTTTTTCAACTGAATTGAATGTGTTAAATATAATGAACTATACTTGCTAGTGTTTTTCATCAACAACAAATATATGCATGTAGTCTAAGCATGATCCTTATCCCACATGGACTTGAAAATAATTTTCAATTCTAAGCTAGAAAATTTGGAATTATTCATTATAATCTTATTTTAAAAAGTTTTGGAATTGCTTTTAGAACCTCAATATTGTTTCATAAGTCTGTGTAACTCCAATTCAAGAAAACTCAGTAAGAGAATATTTGCTCAAAGTTGAGATCAATTATTCACTCAAGTCTTGATAACAGGACCAATTCTATACCAGAGAGTGAGAGCAGGCATATTTAACAAATGTTCAGGAGTTAAAGAGTTAGATTTAACAAGTCTCGTATGACACTGTGAAGAGGAATGAAGGCCCAGAAGTATGAGAAAGCCTGGACTTGGCTATGAACTTTCCTGGAGAGTGTGTCAGATTGGAATTCAGCTGACAGAGACTAATGAAGAGGTGAGAAATATTCAGGGTGAGTGTTCATGTCTTGACAGAGGAGGAGGAAACTTAAGGAAAACAAATTACATCAGTTAAGGCTAACAGGATAGAGATAAGAGAAGCAAAAGAGCCAAGGAGATAAAGTAAAGCCCACGGGGTTAAAGAGTATTAGGAGGGCAAATCTATCAGGACGGGAAGGGATGATGAGAAGGAAATCGGAGTTTCTAACAAAGGAGGGGCATACAAGTAAAAACTCCAAATTTATTATGTGAAAAACTCCTTCCTTTAAGTCAGGCTTCCTAGGAAATAAATCTAAAAACAAAAGAGAGAGAGGAAGAAAAAAAGAGGGAAGATAGGAAAATGAATTTGCAAGAACTGAAAGGCTTAGGAAAACCACTACTGACAAGAGAGAGAAAAAGAGTTTTCCCTGTAGATGAGTAGACACTAATCCCATCCATCTCCTTCCCGCTAGCAACAAGGACTAGAAGATGATACGCACCAACAGAGAAACCCGTATCCTCAGGTTTCTATCAATTTCTAGATTAATTTTCTCTTTGGGAAGGCACAGATTTAATTTCAGACCAAATGCAAGCCTCTAAAGCTATTTTGGCCCAGTCCTTTGGGTTTTAGCTAAGTAAACTGCAGCTTCCACTGTAGAAATAAAGTTGTGGTGTCAACAAAAATAGAAGATGCTGGAACTGAGAGAAAGACCTCAAAGCTCTGCACTGTCATTCAGAGCTTTATGAATACTATCCGTTTTGTGGCATAGCTATCTTGCTTTTTCACCCATGAAGAAACAGAGAAGGAAAATAAATACACGTTCAAGTTTACAGTTTTTAAAAAAATCTTACTATATAAAAATGCAAGGAAAACAGCAGGCATAATCTATTACCCTGCTCTGTTTCAGATTCCAAGCACTAAGTATAAACATGACCACCCTTGACTTTTTTAGAAACACCAACTAACACCTTCCGGGGAAAACTAGAGTCAGAAGAGTGTGACGTTCTGGCCCAGAACTGTCCAAGGAGGGTGCTGCCTCTTCTCTATAAAGAAGGAAAAACAGTACTGCTACCCGCCATGTTATAGAAAGTTCGCTATGGGATTCTCTGCTACTGTCACACTGATATAGAGGTCACCTTGCAGCTACTGCACCCTGTTGATTATTCCATTGGCCACCTACCGGTCAGTCTACCAACCAGCATTCCCTTCCCCAGTTCAGAGAAGCGTGAAATCACATTCCTTAGAATGATAAATAAAACATACAAGTAAGTGTGCAATGAAAAAGAAATATGTCCTGCCCCACATTTCTAGTTGCAAAGAGAAGGAAAGTCCTTACAAGTTCTTTAATAATAAGAATCTCTACCCATTAACAAGTTTCCAAACTCATTTGACCAACACATGCAAACATTCAATTATTCATACATGTGTCTTCACATTGCCTAAGTAATTTGTGCTGAAATGTCCAATCTCAGGAGTAAGAAAGAGGGCACACTCTAGAGATGAATGGAGGCTGGATCAAAGCCACATCTGCCATTTCCTCAGAGAGGTCTTTTCTCAAGCCCAATGTCCTCTGGAATACAATGCAAATATTAATGCTCATTATGATAATTAACTGAGATGACTTATAAAAATCATTAGTTAATGTTCAGAGACCTCAAGCATGCTTGTTAAGAAGGAAATGTTTAACATACACCAAAATTATTATTATAATGATTATTAATATTACTGTTGGTTTAATCACACCAATCCACAAATCATTAAGAATAATCAGCACATGCTATAACCCTGGTACTGCTTGGAATCTGAAATAGAGCATGGTGATAGATTATGCCTGCTGTTTTCCTTGCCTTTTTATATAGTAAGATTTTAAAAAACTGTAAACTTGATAAACTGGTACTAAGGAGGCTGAGTCAAGAGGACTACAATTTTGAGATTACACAGTAAGATTCTATCTGGAGAAAACTCAGCAGGATAAGAAAAACTTCAAGATGCAGGCATAAGCAAGGACTCCAGTGCCACTGGAAATACAGTGAAGAATTGACAGATGAGATTGTTTGCAATAGAGAAGCCTCTCTGATGCAAAGGAAGCAGGGTAACAGAGGGAAGAGATCACCTAGAGAATAAAAGGAAATCTTTGACAGCTACACACACACATACACACACAAGAAGGAGGAGGAGGAGGAGGAGGAGGAGGAGGAGGAAGAAGAGGAGGAGGAGGAGAAGAAGAAGAAGAAGAAGAAGAAGAAGAAGAAGAAGAAGAAGAAGAAGAGATTAATATCTTGACTATATAAATAGCTCAAAATATTAAGCACCAAGAAAGCAAACAATGCTATCAATAAATGAACAAAAAAATTCAACAAACAGTTTGCCAAAGCCAAAGTACAAATCGCCAACAGATGTTTTTAAAATGGTCAACATCCTTAGCTCTCAAGGAAGTACACATCTCATACTGGTCAGAATAGCTATCAATAAAAATACTAACAATTTCTGGGAAGGATGGAGGTAGGGCTTTATACACTGCTGTTGTAAACTAGTCTTATAAACATATGGAACCTGGGTCAAATATAATATATATGTATATGTGTATATGTGTATATGTGTATATGTGTGTATATGTGTATATGTGTATATGTGTGTATATGTGTATATGTGTATATGTGTGTATATGTGTATGTGTGTATATGTGTGTATATGTGTATATGTGTGTATATGTGTATATGTGTAATAATAAATATACTCTAATAGAAACCTCTAAAACATAATAATAATAGTAACTTAAAATCTCTCAATTTCCATTCCTCTTTAAATATAATTCTTATTTTCCTTGATAGCACTGGCAGCTTTTCAGCTTGGCATATTCACAAACAAATATTAGGAATACATAATCAAAAAGGGAGTACTTACCAAGTCTCTGAGAAATGGATACAAATTATAGACAACCCAGCACAAATTGTGGGCCTCAAGTATTCAACATAATAAAAGTAATAGAATAATAAAAATGTGATTGCTCTGCATAAATGAGCACTGAGCCATTCTCTTGTTATTCTTATAAATCTTTAAGGTGAACAGTGTTGCCTCTAACCTCAGTAAACCAGGGAATACCACAAGGTAACATAGGAAATGTGAATGTCTCTGAAGTGGTTATGAGGCAGGAGCACATGAACTTTGAAATGGTTATCTGCTTTTTCCCATACACAAACTCACCTCTCTGTGAAACTCGGATGCCTTTGACCAATTAGTTAATAGCAAAAGATGGGGAATTCCTGAAGATTATTTTTAGAGGGAGAATATGAGGATGTGCCCAAGTTCTAGAGACCATTATAGTCCCCCGCAGGATATTTGGGGAGGCGGCAGATGGCTTATACAGCCTTTCGTGAATCCACAGAAATGTGCTTTCTCTAAGAACATTGTGGACTCATCAGAGAATATGACTTTACCCAAAAAGGTAAAATGCAACTACGAGGTATGGGGCTAATTACTCATTGCTGTGACCGAGGAAGATTTGTTTGCTCAAGGGAATACAGTCCCTGTGGCAAAGGAGTTGCAGAAGGCAGCAGGGCACGATGCAGGAAGCAGAGAGAGATGAATGTTCCTGCTCACTTTGCTTTCTCCTTGTTATCCAGTCCTGGATCCAATGGCGTGGGAGGGTGCCACTTATGTTTGGCATTCTCTAAACACCAGCATAATCACACAGAGAGATGTTTCCATGGCCTAGTGACAATGAATATCAGCCATCACAGAGGCTATAACGTACAAAGATGGCTTTTGTCGTGAAGCTGGTATGGCGGCACAGCATTAGGGTTTTCTCTGCCTCTAGATGATTTTTACAGGGTCTGTTCTATGTTCCCACTGAGTCAGTTTAGTTCCATACTATGCCCTGCTCAGATAGAAGGCCATGATTCCCCTGGCCACTGACCTAGCAGGATTACAGTTTAGTTTCCTGTAAAAGTCTTGTAAGAAAGCCACCGTTTGCAAGGCCGTTTACTTGGTCGAGTACTTACTGTTCTGCTAGTGTGACAGTCTACACTCTCCATTCTATCCTACACTGTCTTCTGTCTTGGCTTCTTTCACAGAGAGCTGGCAGTAAAACCTTCCCCTGGGGGTGGGGGTGGGGGTAAATAAGACATTTTAGGCTCTTGTTTGTTTAGTGTAAGTACGGACTGGTGACTGAATAATTCTATTTTTTTTTATTACTAAAGGCAGAAACATTTTCACTGGAAAAGTCGGCATAACATGCAAATGCACTCTAACATCTTACCGCGATAAGCTATTGTGCCCTTTCGTTGTCTTATTTGGGTTATTGAGTATAGAGAGGTCCAATTTTGAAGAGTATCTCTTTTCATGTGCGATTTCCCTAACTCATGCCCCTTTGCTCCAGCTGTCTGTTTCAAGCGTGAAAATATCCCAGCAAACATGACGCAATGTGAAGCTAGAGACCAAACACAGCTCCTCCTCTCTGCATTCCATTTAAGCTGTGAGCCTAGGACTCAGTCTTTCTCACACCGTGCTCCTGAGGCTCCTGTTCAACTGTCAGTACAAAGGCAACTGGGATTGGTCAGGGGCCTCTGTCCCCGTGTGCAGGCAGACCCACTTCTGGAATGCCCTCTCTGACTCAGCCTCACCACCAAGATTACAGTTATCTGCACTTAAATACCAGTCACTCCCGACTGGAGTAAGAGGAGACACCCAGGCAGTCCCAGCGAGGCAAGAGAGCAGTGCCTTCTATCTCATCTGTTTTCAGGCTAGAGTCTCCCTGTCAGGCTCCCAGATAAAAGGCAGAGGAGGATTTTCAGTGCATTCCTTCCGACCCACTGATTCCAGAAGAGTGCTTGGCAGCAGAACGCCAGTGAATCCCCCCCCCCCCCCCCAAGCTTCTCAGCCTTGATGCCTCTGACCTCCCGCGATCATAGGAACAACGTTCATGCCTTGGCTGTGACGCTGTAGGTAAAAGCTACGGCTTTTCAGCTTGCAGTCAGCTGGCATCTCACATATTAATGCTGGCTGGTATTTTCAGATGGTATGTGTATAAATGTAATAATACGATCTTGGCCATTTGCACTGATAATGATTCCCATTGCTAGAATGCGTACCTACTTTTAAAAGAGAATTTTAAAAGGTAAATAATCTTAAAGAATTAAAACTTCCCGCCTCACCCAGTTGACAACTCGTCTGGGGACTTTTAATGTGCCGTAATCTTTCCTCTCTTCATCAAATTAAGTTATACTTGTAAAATGCCTTCTCAATGGTGAAAAGCCATTCTTCAAATCGATCATATACCTCTCCCATCCCAAACACTCCCGCCAAGGACATAGGCAGTACCAAACACAACAAAGAGAGAGTGGTTTGCCCTCCAAGTCTACTTCTCTTCAGAGTCTTCTCAGTCAATGTTCTTTTCTTTTTTCTTCCTTTTTTAAAAATAACTATGTATTGTTTAATATTCTCCTTGAACCTTTATATATGGCATATTGATACAATTTCCACCCCCCCCTTGGGTATTTTCTTTATTTACATTTCAAATGTTTTCCCCTTTCCAGGTCTCCCCTTTGAAAACTCCCATCCCATCTCCCTTCCCTCTGCCTCTATGAGGGTGCTCTCCCACCCACCCACTCCCATCCTCCTGCCCTGGCATTCCTCTACACTGGGGCATCAAACACCCTCAGGCCCAAGGGCCTCTCCTCCCACTGATGTCCAACAAATCTCCCTGTAGTGGTTTGAATGAGAGATGTTCCCCATCTGCTTGGGTATCTGAACATCGGTTCCCAGTTGGGAAGGTGGTGGTACAGCCTTTCCGGAGGAAGCACATCCCTTCACATCCTCTACTGAATGGTTGTGACTGAAGATGCGACCTCTCAGCATGCCTGCTTCCATGTCTCTCCCACCATTAAGGACTCTCCCTCTGGAAATTAACTCGATTTTCTTTAAGTTGTGTTTAGTTATAGTGTTTTATCAAAGCAACAGTGAAGTAGCTAGTACATTGAGCAGAAACATGAAAATTTAGAAGGCAGTTTTATACCAGGTCTACTTAGCTTATCAATAACTTAAAGCTGTGAAGTTATCCTAATATTTGGAGGAAAAAAGTCTATATCCTCTATTTTTCATAGCACCTTTTATTTCCGTTATGACAATACATAGTAAGAAGGGCTTTCTTTTGCTATAATAATTTATTTCCAATCCATTATATTCAGTGTGTTTTGCTTCAGTACAAGGCTCTCGTTATAAGAGCTTTTACAGTGGCCAGTGCAAATCTATCATTTGCAATGAATAAGCATGTAACTGAAACACGAAAAGTGTTTTATTTTAATATACAAAGACATTTGGCCTGGTCCTTTTGCCTCTGTGCTTATGGATTTATGAATATGGTATAATTTCTTGCAGAATATGCTTCTAGGGTATTTTCCCTTAAATGTTACTCATTGTTAAGATGAAATTGGAAAACATAGGCTTATCAATCCTAAAGAAA
Source organism: Mus musculus (assembly GCF_000001635.26). Lineage (NCBI taxonomy): Eukaryota > Metazoa > Chordata > Mammalia > Rodentia > Muridae > Mus > Mus musculus. The sequence goes on from NC_000075.6 coordinate 87,620,327, forward strand.
AATATGTCATCCAGAGCAAATTTTTTTATTTAATCTTTTATTTATTTATTTATCTATTTATTTATTTAATTTTTTTATACTCCAAACCTCATTCCCCTCCCTGTCTACCCCCCAACTGTTCTACATTTCATATCTCCTCCCCACCCCATGTCTCCATGAGGATGTTCCTCAACCCCCAACCTCCCACCCCACCAGACCTCTAAACTCCCTGAGGCCTCCAGTCTCTTGAGAGTTAGGTGTATCTTCTCTGACTGAACCCAGACCCAGAAGTCTTTTGCTATATATGTGTTGTTGGGGGCGGGGGGAGGCTTAGCTGGTGTATGCTGTCCAGTTGGTAGTCCATCCACAGAACTCAAAAAGGTCAACAAGCTGAAGGGCCCAAGTGAGGACACCCCAGTCCCACTTGGGAGGGAGAAGAAAGCAAACACAAGGGAAGAAGGAAAGAGGGGCCTGGGAGGGAAAGTGGAAGGGATTGGGGGTGGGGGTAAGAGGGGAACTTGCTATGGTGTTGAGTAAGGGAAAAAGACTGAAGCCCAGAGGGCCAGCAGAAAGATGGAAACAGGCAACCTCAGGAGGTGGGGTGGTGGGACCCTCCGGAATGCACTAGAGACCTAGGAGTTGAGAGACTCTCAGGACTTAAAGGGAGGGACCTTGGATAAATTGCCCTACAGTGGGGAGGGGGAACATACAGAGTCCACCTCCAGCAGAAAGACAGAGAGTCGAGTGAGGGAGAGGGTTGCCAAACCACAGTCAAAACTCTGACCCATAATTGTTTCTGTCTGAAAGAACTGCAGGGATGGAAATGGAGAGGACCCTGAGGGAAAGAAGGTCCAGTGGCAGGCCCAAAGTGGGATCCAGCTCAAGGGGAGGTCCCAAGGCCTGACACTATTACTGAGACTATGGAGCACTCACAATAAGGGGCCTATCATGACTGCCCTCTGAAAGACACAAGCAGCTGAAAGAGTCAGATGCAGATATTTGCACCCAACCAATGGACAGAAGCTGCTGACCTCTGTGGTTGAATTTGGGGAAAGGCTGAGGAGGAGGACGACCCTGTAGGAGGACCAGCAGTCTCAATTAACCTGGACCCCCAAGATCTCTCAAACATCTAGAGCATGTTAATACATGCTGTATTTTTCTCTGTGGAATACAGAATAACTCTCTCCAAGAAGACCCCACGTAATCCTCAGAACCTGAGAGTATATTAGGTTACAAGTCAAAAGATCACCGACAGATGTGATTAACCTCATTCATCATAGGACCTTAAAACAGAGAGATTGCCCTGGATTGTCCAACATAATTGCATGATGCATAACAACATTATGAACTAACCAGTACCCCGGAGCTCTTGACTCTAGCTGCATATGTATCAAAAGATGGCCTAGTCGGCCATCACTGGAAAGAGAGGCCCATTGGACACGCAAACTTTATATGCCCCAGTACAGGGGAACGCCAGGGCCAAAAAGGGGGAGTGGGTGGGTAGGGGAGTGGGGGTGGGTGGGTATGGGGGACTTTTGGTATAGCATTGGAAATGTAAATGAGCTAAATACCTAATAAAAAATGGAAAAGAGAAAAAAAAATGTGGAAAAACCATATGGTCAGAGGATTGTGGTATAAGAAGAGGCAAGAAAGACGTAAGGAGTGAAAAAGATAGGGAACATCCCTGGACATAAGCTGGGGACTGTGCCAGCTTCAAGCCCTGAAATAGCATCTAGATTGTAAAATCTCAGTCGTTCAATCATAATGAACTGAATTCAGACAACCACTGGACGAGCAAGTGAACAAGCTTTCCACTGAAGAGTCACAAAGAAACACAGTTCTGATCACACCCAGTTGCCTGCCGGTCCTATGAGATTTGCACAGGGCTTCTGACATACAAAACTCTGAGATAGTATGTGTATGCTACTTTAATTCACGAAATTTGTAGTAGTTTGTTTCAATGACAATAGAAAAGTGATATACCCTACAAGTGGCATTCAGATGCCTTTGACAAGTGGTGGGTTAAACTAGTTAGAACTAAGACTAGAATGCATTTCTTTGTTGAAAGTCTAAAGGCACTTTTTTTCCCCATGAGGAATTATTCTAAAGCACTATGCTGTGATTTATTCTTAGAGTCAATCACTCTTTCTACAAACACTCTCAAGTGCCCACTGTCTGTGCACACACTGAAATACATGATGATCCCTAAGCCTTATGGACCTTTTCTTGTAAGCGTATCTGTTGGGGTTGGGTTTCCCATGATCTTATCCCTGCATTATGACCAACTATGACTTTTTAAAGTGGTCTCCATCTGTCGTAAAGACAGGATATTATGACAGAGGGTGTGAGCTATAGCTATCTGTAAGTATAAGGGTACTTTTTAAATACAGTTAGGTATTGTGTTGGGCAAATACAGTGGAGATAATAAGTTTTCTTCTAAGAGCCACAGCCTGACTAGCCAAGGTACCATATCCCTCCCATTGATTGGGCTTTAAGTCCAGTTAGACACCCACCAGAGATGAGCACCATAATTGCAGCTTTAGGGATATCTCACTATGCTGGACCTTGCTGTGTTTCATAGGCATTACAGTTGGGCAGGACTACTGATGGCTTCCCTACCTTGGCAGCTTACCTTGTACTAAGAAAAGCTAGAGAAGACAAAGGAGGCTTGGTTTGTGGACTGTGTCTGTCACTGAACCTGAAGTTCACTGATTGGTTAAGCTGGCTGGCCAGCTACAAGATCACCACATCCCCAGCACTGGGTTACATACACATGCTTACCACCAATCTTGTTCTCAGCTTTGATGGAACTCATGTCCTTGGGTGTTCACAGCTGTTACTTTATCCTCTGAGCTATCCTCTCAATTCTCATGAATCTTTCTCTGTATGTAGCAACTCATAGAAATGTCCACATTCTTAGGTGTTTTCCTGCTTCCTATTATAATAATCACTTGGTTCCGGGTCCTAATCTTTATTTATTTTAGATTTGTTGAGATCTTCTCTGGTTTATAGCAGAGAAAAGTATTAACAACTACCCCACCCAGGGATCCATCTCATAATCAGCCACCAAACCCAGACACTATTGCATATGCCAGCAAGATTTTGCTGAAAGGGCCCTGATATAGCTGTCTCGAGTGAGGCTATGCCAGTGCCTGGCAAATACAGAAGTGGATGCTCACAGACATCTATAGGATGGAACACAGGGCCCCCAATGGAGGAGCTAGAGAAAGTACCCAAGGAACTGAAGGGGTCTGCAACCCTATAGGTGGAACAACAATATGAACTAACCAGTACCCTGGAGCTCATGTCTCTAGCTGCATATGTATCAGAAGATGGCCTAGTTGACCATTATTGGGAAGAGAGACCCCTTGGTCTTGCACACTTTATATGCCCCAGTACAGAGGAATGCCAGGGCCAAGAAGTGGGAGTGGGTGGGTAGGGGAGCAGGGTTGGGGGGAGAGTTTAGGGAACTTTTAGGATAGCATTTGAAATGTAAATAAAGAAAATATCTAATAAAAAAAGAAAAAGAAAACAAAACAATTCATGATTCTTGATACCCTCATTGTATGCCCATCCTGATAATAGGGATGAGAGAAATTTCTAGTATGTATAGTACTTCATGGGTTCTAGACTATATGATCTACCAATTTGAAGCAATCCTGTAATTACATATTATTTCTTCTTCAATTCTCCATTTTACAAATGAGGAAAATGAAGAAATACTCATTTTATTTGTTATGGAAATTAAGAAACTATAGGAATTCTACATCTCTCAGATGATTGGAGTATCACACAGGCAGTCTTTGGCATGATGGAGAGCAATGCATAGCTAACGAAAAAGAGAAAACCAGAAAGACTGACGTTCGCCTTTTAATCAGTTGAGGCTGAAAGCATAATCAATGGCACAAATCAAAAAGAACTCTCTTGAGTAGGTTTGGGACGATCTATATTCCAACAATCTATCTCCCAAGCCCTATAAGTTTGCATCTGGCAGAAACTGAACAATGGAATTTCTGTACAGTTTACCATAATGTCCATTTCACCACAGATCCTGCTTGCTCAACTTAGATAGCTATAGATACTTTTTGTTGTTGTTATTTGTCTATGCTTGGGGAGGAAGGTATTTTTCACATCAAAAATCATCCCAAAGCTAGGAGGAATGACTATACAGACATGGATGTTTGGGTATAAAATTCACTCCACTCTAAAACCAAGTCTTTTTTAATTAATTAATTAATTAATTAATTAATATCTTCTCTCATATATTACATCCCAATGACTTTCCCCTCTCTCCTCCCAGTCCCTCAACAACTCCCAAGCCCCCTACATCCATCTCCATTTCCCTTCAGAAAAGGGCAAGCCTTCCAGGGATATCAATCCTACACAACATAACAAGTTACAAGACTAGGCACATCCCCTCATATCAAGGCTAGACAAGGCAACCCAAAAGCGGGAAAAGAGTCAGAGACAGAGTCCTGCTGCCACTATTAGGAGTCCCACAAGAACAGCGAGCTAGAACACTACAACATATACTCAGAAGTCCTAAGTCAGACACATATAGGCTCTATATGATTGCTGCTCCAGTCTCTGTGAGCCAGTATAAACCTCGGTTAGTTGATTCTATAGGCTGTGTTCTTATGGTGTTCTTGATCCTTCTGGTTCTTACAATCCTTCCTCCTCCTTTTCTAGGATCCCCAAGCTCTGCCTAACGGAACCAAGCTTTTCCATTCAATACTTCAAAAGACCCTCACACAGTTGCCTTAGTATCAGTGACTATTTCACATATACATCTTGACTGTTGGATAGCTACAGTCCACAGACAAAAGCTCTGATCTACAAGACTCAACTAGTGGCACCCCGAACAATGTTTAGATTGAGGCCACCAAGCAGGTGCTAATTCTCAGTTGCAAACGCTTCATCAGTTATTTGGGGGGCTTGTTAATGATTTATTCACACTATGACTAACTTGATAGTTTTTTCTAGCTCATGGGGCAATAACAAAAACACAGTCCATCTCTCAAACAGTTTACACGAAGGTCAAGGAAGTCTTAGAAGCTTGGCTTTGCTGAATCAAAGCAGCTGTACAAGCTTTTACAATCAAGATGACATAAGTGGTATCTGCAGGCCAGAGCCCCTCCCAGAAACTGTCTATTCTTATCTCCTGCCCCATTCACCAGGGGGAGATGCACAAAACCTGCTGTAAGTGCAGTGGTGGAGCATTGCTTTCAATTAAAGATAAACAAAAACCTATTCCTTCCAGCTGCAGATACTTGACTCTCCCTCTTTTTCCATGAGAGAAATGAGGCAGAAAGCTCCTTCAGCTCTTCTGAAGTGTCAGGAATGTTTTACTGGGGTTGGCAAGTCTCCTCTATGCTCCAAAATGAGGACCTCCAGGACTGGAGATTCACTGCTTTCCCTCCTTCCTGGCACTCATCTACCTCACCAGCAGTCACGCAAGCATCTAGTCATCTTTCTATAGCTGGCTGGGCAACAGACTGCAGTGATCTTACAAAGATGAAAGACCTGGTAAACTTGCCAAAATAGAGTCGTTGTTAACCTCAGAAGAGTCACCAAGGGGAAGGGGAAGGCTAGTGGTTTGTGGCTAGGAACCCACTTAACTTTAAACCTAATGGATACGCTTCTTTTGCATAGATAGATCATTTTTGTTTGGGGGAGCATTGTTACTGTTCTGTGATCCACTAGGAGTACACAAATGGAAGCCCTTCAACCTCTTTGTTCAATCTACTAACTGGAGAGTCCTTGAAGCTGAGCTTCACAAGCTGCTTAGACACAAACCCTTCTACATTATGGCTTTAACCACCTTTGATATAACTTTGCCACATTACATATTTCCTATTGAAAATGCAAAACCTTGATATCAAATGGTGTCTTCAGCCTTCATACAGACCCCTTAGACCACTTCCAAAACACATCCCAGGGCTTGAATCATCGTCAGAACATTTCCTTCAGCCAACCATCCAAAGAGCAGCTTAGGTAACCACAAGCTTCGAAGGGAGACAGAAAAGGCCCAGATGAAACCTGTAAAGATGTAAAGCCCCACACTGCCAGCGGAACACATTGAGACATATTTTCTGCCCGAAACAATAACAATCATAAATGAACTATTGTTAACACAAAAAATAGCAAATACTGGTAAGAGCTGTCATTTTGGTTTTCTTTAGACATGATAAATTACATTTGCAAATTAGTGTCTGATCTGAGATGACATGAAACAAATGGTAATATTTACATTCTGCACATTATCCTTGTCAGATTAAGCTGCAGTTGGCCAGTGTGGATATGAAGAGGCCTCGGGAGGCCTGCCTGCTAGACCAGCATGTAAATTGTGTCTAAACCATGCACACGCCTGCATTTATTATCTCTTCAAACCAGAACCAGCCATTCCCTTTTACGTGTCAGTGTTAGCCAGTTAGGGGAATTCCAGCAAAAAGAAACAGTGAAGAAGAAAGCTCTCACAGTAGGGTAAGGACTACAAGACACATCCAAAAAAGCTGTCAAAGGCTTCCTTTTGCTTTAGTTCAAGAAGAGGCAGAATAAAGTATCACAGTAGGCCATAGATGCAATTCCATTTTAGCCTGCCTCACAAATTAACCTCTAATATAGACAAGATGTGATCAATTTCATAGACCTGGACATGGACTCTAAAATCTTCCTACTGGAATGCTGGCCTGTGAGAATAAAGTCTGAATGGGAATTTGAAACACGGGGCCTAATAAAGGATAAAAGGAACCCAATTGCCTAGCATTCCATTATTGTATGTTGTAGAAATGCAACACAGAGGAAGTCACTGCCAAGACCCTTCATAGGATTCAGAGCCAACAGCTTACACTACAACTCATTCCCTCCTTTATCATTGAGACTGTGTGAGTGAGTCAGAGCATCCTGTGGGGACAGTTTATTCTGTTGGTTTTTAAGCTCAGCTTCAAACATATTATATTTGGTGTGAGCAAAAGGTGTGTCTTTCTTGTTCCTGAAGCGTGTGGGAGAATGAAGTTGTGGTGTATTGTGCATTGTTTTGGGGGGAAAAAAGTACTCTTCAATGGGCTGGGTTACTTCTAGAACTCCAGCATCATCCTCTGAATGAAGCTGTTAATGGGTGATGTTGATTTAAACCAATTCTGAGATAGTTCCTGAAGTTTAATGTGAGATGCTATCTCCATTTTGTTGTTGGTAAGGGTGATAAAGGCACTGCAATAGGTTAAAAAGGTCGCTTTATGACAGATGTGTTGAATGTATGCACGGATTTGCCTTTATAGTTTGGTACAAAATTACATAGCAAACACCCATTAAAAGGAACAGAAGAAATAAAATGAGAAGGTCTTAATGATGTATGAAACAGGGTGATATGTCTAGAACTTATGGCATAATTCTGGCTGAATGTTTGAGTATACACTACGTGTGTTTGTAAAATCCCACAATTTAAAAAATAATGTGTCTTAAAATAATGGGACTGATTCTGTCCAAAACACATTCAAAGAAAGGCATGTTTTAAAAGATGTGTTTGAATCTTGGGCTTTGCTAAGTTCACTCAGTAATTAGCAGAGAGCTCTAGGAAAGCCTGCAACAGTATTCTGCAGTCTGTCAGCACTGGCTACTTAATTCTGAGCAAGAAACATTACATAAGTTTGTGTCACAGCCCAAGGAAGGAAGTGCTAAAATCACCAATGTTAATAAGCCTGCTTTACTCACTGCTTTGGGCAAGACGTCTATAAATTACAGAATGGAGTGACATTCTTGTAAATTATACTTCCGGGCTTACCCTTGCTTTGTGAAGCCAGTGGTCCACAGCATGACTTTCTTTGGTCCATATTCTATAAACCCCACATACAAACTCACATATACATAATGCATACTTTTTTTAAAAAATCATTTAAAATATTTGGAGAGTGATAGAGGTTGACATCACTCTGGACCTCTGATCTCTACACATGCACTCACGGGCCAGCACCCACACACATAGCGATAAAATATTATTAGTTCAGTCACAGTATCATAGACCCATTGCTTCACAGTCTCTAGGCATTGGCAGGAATCTCCACTTCAGGCCAGCCTTCCCTTGCCTGCTGCACAGTAAAGATGGAGAACAGCCATTTGTTCTCCTTTCCCTAACCTGCGCCTTTGCTGCTCATCACAGGTCACTCTCTGTCTCCCCATAGGTCCCTGTCTCCATAGCTCATGATGAGCCTCTGAGCTCCAGTCTCCATAGCTCATTAGTGACTACTATGCTTATTTTTCCAGCAGTTATACTCACAGGCTGACACTTAACTGAATTATTTCTATCTTTACCATAAGGGTTTTCATTTCTGAGCTGAGTCCAGGCATTCCTGTGGCTTCCCATTGCCACCCATCCTCCCCTAGCACAATCCACAGATGTAATTATCATTTTATTTTATAAGCATTGGCTTCCTCATTGGAAGAGTACAGGGTAAGTAGTCAGTAGTTATTTATCAAAGGAGGGCAAGTAGGAGTGTTTCAGACTCATGTTTCGTTGAACAGTCTTCGTTCTCTACCTTAATGATTACACAATGGGTAGTTTTAAATGAACTATATCTTCACCATCATCCTCAATAAAACTATCAGCCAAAATCATAAGATGCCAGTTTCGAGATATGAAGGACTGTAACCTTCCCTGTATCTACCAGGTGGCCCCTGTATTACAGTGAGATTGAGTCAGCTTCTTAGTGAGATTTTGGTTATCCTTCTTCTGTTCTTGGGAAAGAACATAGAAGGTGGTTTCCCAAAATGTCACATGTAGACTTAAACATTGTAAGAGGAAATGCAAATGTAAGATAATTTTAACTGAAAATCAATTTTTATTAGATATTTTCTTTATTTATATTTTAAATGCTATCCCGAAAGTTCCCTATACCCCCCCCCATACCCTGCTTCCCTACCTACTCAGTCCCACTTCTTGGCCTTGGCATTCCCCTGTACTGGGGCATATAAAGTTTGCAAGACCAAGGGGTCTCTCTTCCCAATGATGGCCAATTAGGCCATCTTCTGCTACATATGAAGCTAGAGACACGAGCTCTGGGGGTGATGGTTAGTTCATATTGTTGTTCCACCTATAGAGTTGCAGACCCCTTCAGCTCCTTGGGTACTTTCTCTAGCTCCTCCATTGGGGGCCCTGTTTTCCATCCTATAGATGTCTGTGAGCATCCACTTCTGTATTTGCCAGGCACTGGCATAGCCTCACTCGAGACAGCTATTATCAGGGCCCTTTTAGCAAAATCTTGCTGGCATATGCAATAGTGTCTGGGTTTGGTGGCTGATTATGGGATGGATCCCTGGGTGGGGTAGTCTCTGGATGATCCATCCTTTCATCTTAGCTCCACACTTGAGATTCTACCTCCCTCCAGTCAGAATGGCTAAGATCAAAAATTCAGGTGACAGCAGATGCTGGTGAGAATGTGGAGAAAGAGGAACACTCCTCATTGCTGGTGGTATTGCAAACTTGCAAAACCACTCTGGAAATCAGTCTGGTGGTTCCTCAGAAAATTGGGCATAGCACTACTGGAAGATCCAGCAATACCTCTCTTAGGCATATATTCAGAAGATGTTCCAACTGGTAATAAGGACACATGCTCCACTATGTTCATAGCAGCCTTATTTATAATAGCCAGAAGGTGGAAAGAACCCAGATGTCCTTCAACAGAGGAATGGATACAGAAAATGTGGTACATTTTCACAATGGAGTACTACTCAGCTTTTAAAAACAATGAATTTATGAGATTCTTGGGCAAATGGATGTATCTGGAGGATATTATTCTTAGTGATGTAACCCAATCACAAGTCACTTGATATGCACTCACTGATAAGTGGATATTAGCCAAGAAACTTGGAATACCCAAGATACAATTTGCAAAACACAAGAAAATCAAAAAGAATGAAGACCAAAGTGTGGATACTTCATTCCTCCTTAGAATAGGGAACAAAACACCTATGAAAATCATTTTTTAAATTGGATTTATTGTTTATGTCCCAAGTGCTAACTAAAAGCAGAACAGAATGACTGAACATTTCAACTGAATATATTCATCTGAATCATTTGAGAAAGTTAAAAGATCAAAAACCCACTTGCTCTTCACCAATGCTAAAGTAGCAGGGTCAGAACCACATTTATTCTAAAGGAACCTAGAATAGAAATGGCTAATCTCTGTTCTTCAGTCTGAGAAATATGAAAGGACAGTCCATTTTTAACATAGGCTAACTTGGAGTCTAGCCTACATGGGCTTTGTCTGACAAGGCAGCACAGATTGAATGAATTTGATCATATTTTATAATTATGAGTGGGCTTAGGATATTGCACTGTCATTCTAACTAAGGCACATTGCTCATGACTCAAACAGTCATGTCTCACTTCAGTCTTCTTGTGCCCCTTGGAATCTGTGAATCCTGGGACTTTGGATGGCAACTAGCTGCATATGTATCAGAATATGGCCTAGTCGTCCATCAGTGGAAAGATAGGCCTATTGGTCTTGCAAACTTTATATGCCTCACTACAGGGGTATGCCAGGGCCAAGAAGTGGGAGTGGGTGGGTAGGGGAGGGGGGGAGGGCATGGGGGACTTTTGGGATAGCATTGGAAATGTAAATGAAGAAAATGCCTAATTAAAAAAAAAAAGAGTGGCCTCCCTGTGAAGATCCACAGTGTTTGTCCTGCATCTTGCCAATCCCTTGTGTATCATTAGACTTAAAGCTGGTGAGTCTGTTACCTTGAATACTATCTAAAATGATTTGACTGAAAAGGGAATCAACGATTACCTGCTATTAATCTTTGGCAAGTGGACTTGGAGGGCATCATCCTGAGTGAGGTAACACATTCACAAAGGAACTCACACAATATGTACTCACTGATAAGTGGATATTAGCCCCAAACCTAGGATACCCAAGATATAAGATACAATTTGCTAAACACATGAAACCCAAGAAGAATGAAGACTGAAGTGTGGACACTATGCCCCTCCTTAGAATTGGAAACAAAACACCCATGGAAGGAGTTACAGAGACAAAGTTTGGAGCTGAGATGAAAGGATGGACCATGTAGAGACTGCCATATCCAGGGATCCACCCCATAATCAGCATCCAAACGCTGACACCATTGCATACACTAGCAAGATTTTATTGAAAGGACCCAGATGTAGCTGTCTCTTGTGAGACTATGCCGGGGCCTAGCAAACACAGAAGTGGATGCTCACAGTCAGCTAATGGATGGATCACAGGGCTCCCAATGGAGGAGCGAGAGAAAGTAGCCAAGGAGCTAAAGGGATCTGCAACCCTATAGGTGGAACAACATTATGAACTAACCAGTACCCTGGAGCTCTTGACTCTAGCTGCACATGTATCAAAAGATGGCCTAGTCGGCCATCACTGGAAAGAGAGGCCCATTGGACTTGCAAACTTTATATGCCCCAGTACAGGGGAACGCTAGGGCCAAAAAGGGAGAATGGGTGGGTAGGGGAGTGGGGGTGGGTGGGTATGGGGGACTTTTGGTATAGCATTGGAAATGTAAATGAGCTAAATACCTAATAAAATGGAAAAAAATGAAAAGTTTCAATAGAAAATAAAATGGCATAATATGTTGTTCGGTGACTAGACATCAAAGGCTTGTACAAACATCTTTGCAAGAAAAATATACACCTTGAGACTTATCAGCCTTTATGAAGAAGTCAAATTAGGAGCACTAAGTTTGTCTACAAATACCAACTAAGTTAGAAAGCACTAGTTTGGATGGGAATCAATCACCAGGTATTCTGATCCTACTGTAGAGTTGTTGTTGATGATGATGATAATAATAATCCAATATATTCAAATTGCAAATTTGGAACCAGATTACAGATCCAAGTTGTCTTCTGATGTATGTGACATCCTACCTATGAGGCCTTACCCATTCAATTGCTCTTACCTGTTTTCACTCTAGCTATTAAGAATTTTTTTCTAGTAATTGCTTTAAGGTCTGGTCTGAATTCTGACATCTGACTTTCTAAAGAGTGAAATGTCAACTTCCTTGCTAATTATGGATGATAGTGCCTATAAAGAAACCACATTATTACTTCTTTATTTCTATCCAGATGGAACTATTCTTGACTCAGATCATATGGGATTTAGTAGTTGCGTGCATGTAGTATGGTATAGTGGGTGGTATGATGTGGTGTGGTATGGCGTGGTGTCATGTAGTGTCGTATTGTGTATTGAGGTGTACTGTGGTGTTGATTAGCATAGTGTAATGTAGTGGGGAGTGGTGTAGCATAGTGTAGTGTTGTATAGTGTAGTATAGTATAGTGTAGTATAGCATAGTAAGGTGGGGTGTCTTCTGGTGTGATATGGTGTAGTATAGTGTGGTATAGTGTGGTGTCCTGTAGTATGGTATAGTGTTGTGTGGTATCTATCATATATGCTTTTAATAAGATTAAAAAAAAGAAGCAGCTGAAGAATTACTCAAGTCACTAAAAGTAGAGAAAATTCTGTAAGCTAATAAAGTTGAATAGCCTAATAACAGACTTCCTACAAATTAACAGGTCATTTAAACATTGTGTTATTTCCTTTTTCTAAGGCTGCTTAAATATGAATTGGCAGATCTGTAATGAAAGAGTAATTACCCTGACTTGCCACCATAATCTATAGAAGGACTTTCTTCCTTAAAATTAAAGGCAGGATAAAACAAAGAGCAAATCATAAGCTTTGAGGGCACCTTTGAAACTCACGCTCAAAATATTTTCTCCCTACTTGAGAAAAACATGTCCTCACACATTCAAAATCTCTGATTCCTGCCTTGTCTAGTTTCATTTTTTTTCTCCTTCTAATGTTATTAGCTATTATTCTCCAATCCATTTCCTTGAACACTGAGACTGGTTACCATAGCTTGCTGTTAATCATGCATCATGTACATAGTAGGTGCATAAAGCACAACTTCTATAAGAATCCTGTGTCTACTCAGACCATAATTCTACTCTTTGCCAATGACAAAGGAAAAATAAAATGTAGACAGCATATAATTGCATGAAATCCCACTTTTTCAGGCCCTCTAGGGGTGCTGGTTGCTGTTATTGTTATTGTTTGCTTCTTCAGATAATTTCAGGTAGTCTTTACAGGTCAGGGAGCAAGAATACTTCCTTGAGTTCTACCAAAATAGACTTTTCAATGCAATATAAAGAAGTACAGGCACTGGGTTTCTTATCTTGGGTGGACTAATGCCCACCAGACTTGAAAGCTCATTATTGGCTGAGTTATTCAGAGGAGCATGTTGCCTCTTTGGACACCAAGGCTGAGGTCAGTTGCCCACCTACTTCTTGTCTTCTTTCCTAGCCAATCAGCAAAGTTTATTCTGTTCTCAGTTAAACTCAAGAACCTGTAGATATTGACTTCCCCAAATGTCTAGCTGGGTCTCCTTGATATCATCAAGCATTGACTTATTCAGTCCTCCAGCGTGTCTACTGGGATTTTTTAAAGTTCTTCTCAACATACTCTACCAAAAGACCTAAAGTCTCAGGATGAGTTGAAACACTTTCAGAGAAGAGGCTTTAAAAAAAAATCAGAACAACCAAAAGGTAGCTGTCTGCTAGCTAAAAGCCCTAGAGTAATCTTAGCCTAAGTGGCTCCAAAAGAAAATCCCTGAGAAAAATCAGTGCCAGAAGAAAAAAAAAAAAAGAGGAAAGTGTTCAGAATGTTTTTGGAATAGTCCCAGGTAATTTCACACTACTATGAAGCTGTGAAATATTATCATTAATCAAGCCAAACCCTTTCAGCTTGGTTATTTTTATACACAGGGTTAACACAGGGGGTGTTATGATGAGATGAGATTTTATAAGTGACAGCTGTCATCTAAGATATTAAGACCATTACAGCATGCTAGTTTGCATCTTGGGTGGCAAAAACATTGGCAATTGTGTCCACAAGCTTTATGCAAAAGATTAACTCACTTTTCCCTTGTTACTCTTTTTCACACAAAAAGAAAGTACCTTAGAACAAAAGTTACAAGGACATCTAGCTGATAACAGATTTATACTAAAAAAAAACTGAACGCGGTCACGAGAAAGCAATTCCTGCTATTTCCCCAGCTTGGAATTTGGATCCATTCCAGACATTTCTCTCTGAATCAGGCCCAAGCATCCCCATCTGGAGTACTAGCAAATTGATGAGATCTTCTAGTTCATAAAAAGCCTATCTCCTCCCCCAGGCACAAGTAGACAGGCTTATCGAAGAGGTCTCTCAACAAATGCCTTCCATGTTCCCTTAACTCAATGGAAAATTACATTTTCTTTTTCACTTCGGTACATTTAATAAGTGATAAGAGTGTGTTTTGATATCATCTCTAGCACCAAATCTCATCTGCCACAGCCAGAATTTACAAATCTAGCTGTCCTCCCTAAAGTAGGCTGGTGCCATCTAGCTCCTTTGAGCCATCCTTGCTGGAGCAGCCCATGATCTGTCTATCCATTAACACTTGGGTAAGAATGTTCGCAGTTACTCTGAAAGGTTCTATCCAGGAGAGAGAGAGTCCTTACCAAATCCCAATGCTTACATATGTCTTTGAATAAGCAAGAGTCACAATGTGAAAATGAAACCAAATGAGGCTGTAGTCATTAAACCACCTACCTCATTCCAAGACTGGTAAGTTCAACAAGTTTTTGTGTCCTTCCATCTTTAATTTAATTTAATTTAATTTAATTTCTTCAGTCAAACTATAATAGATGGATGATAGGCTTGTACTCATTTTAAAAATGCAGAAAAATAAAAATTTACGCTCTACTTTGGCAACGTCCTTGAATTCCCACTTTCTGTGCAACCAAAGGGCAATCTTTATTACCTGAATTAAATTAAAGCTGATTTCCTCTTCTTCCATGCCATGGGATCAGAGAGCTCTACAACAAAGGAATATATTTTATTTTCACTTTCTCTCTACAAGGCCGTCTCCATCACTGCCAATGTCCTGTGTTAGTCTGTTCAAGGTGCTTAGATTGATTCTTAAACACAAAAGAAATCTATGTCTGATGGTTCTTAAGCCTGATAAATCCAGGAGCAAGGCACCAGTGGATGCTTTGGATGTTCAGTGAGATCCTATTTCTTATTGTAGTACCTTTTATGTATCCACAAATGATGTGAGGTGCAAAGAGTCTCTCCATTCCTTCATGAAAATCACCATATTCTTGAGAAAAGACCCTCATGACCTAATCCCTTCACAGAGGCCTCTCAATGTCATTACCTTGAAGGTTTATTTCAACATACAAATTTGGAGAGGACATTTTCAGACTATATCATGGTTCACATAAGAAAGGGAGCCCCTCCCTGGTGCCTGTTCTGTGACTAAACTCAACTGGAAATTGAATCTTTCTACTTTAAATTAGGTCTACCACTACTTACCACACACACTCCAAGCTCAAGAAATAATAAATTAGCAAAGACAAAGCTACAATAACTTAAAATTGTGAAAATAAACGGTAACTACTGGGAGACAAAGATTTTGATTTTAAAATTTATTTGTTGTTCATTTAAATATTAAAAAATTACAGGTATATAGTGTATGTTGAACATATTCTGGACACTATTGTTAATGGAAAAATAAATAAGAGTATATAAACACGAAGAAAATAAAAAGTACCCCTAATCTCACTATGAATGCAGTTAGTACATTAAGGTATTTCTTTCAGAATTTAACAATTTTATTCATTTCTACAAACTGTTGGAACATAGTCAAAAGAATGACACGTGGTGAACAAAGCCTTGTGGAACTATGAGAGAGGTGTTCTCTGGGTTATTCTTTATAGAGGAGTTTTAATCCAGCAACATGGCTGCTCACATCCAAAGCCCTTTTAAGTTCATATGATACAGCCAGAATGCAGACACACCCTGGATTACAGTATAATTATGGCATACAGACATGCCCTTAGTACATACCATTAATCCCTAACAATGAAAGGAAGGTTAGTTTGTAGAAGGAACTAGCCATGTTTGAAAGTGATGTCTAGTTGAATGGCAAAGTGATCAATCAGGGAAAGATCTGACAAAGATAGGAGGCACCTAACTCACATGCAAACAGCACATGAAAAAAGAGGCTACTTAAGAGCAGAGAGAGAGAGAGAGAGAGAGAGAGAGAGAGAGGGCAGGGGAGAGAGAGGTCAAAATAGCTTTACAGAGACAGATGACATAAAGAAAAAGCTAGATGTAGGTAAGGACAAAACAAGTCAGAGAATGAGAATGAGCCAGAAGATTAGAGCATTCTGCCAAAGATAGTATGGGGCCAAGCAGAACAATTCAGCCAGAAGCTGAGAGAAGCCAGATTGCATCAGTCAGGTTGGAAGATTAGATTGTACAGAGACTAGAAGCTTCGAGGTCTAGGTCTAGGGATAGCTAGTACAGAGAAATATGTGCTCTGGGTTCATCCAAAGCATGCATTTGCACAGCTTGTGTATTTTTCTCATCTCACCCTTCATCTGAGGAAATAAAATCAACATTTACATTTATATTTCTTGGATGTGATTTTGTGAATCCTGTGTTAAACATTTACATTCAATTTATAAGATATTTATTTATAAATTAAGATAAGATGTTTATTCTTGTTGGGTGTCAGGTTATGATCTATATGAGCTATAGAACCCAATCTGGTCAGTGTACCCTGATCCTGGACATGACCTTTTGCCTTGCTTTCCTGCTTTTCCAGATATTAGCTATTAAAGTATGTGTCAGGCAATTGTATTTCAATTGGTTTGTCCTGAGAAAGTTCTGGGAAAAGGATGCTCTGTTAATACTTTGTATGTATTTACTGACTTTTATTACATATTTTCCTAGTTTTTTAGCTTAAACTATCTTCCTTGGATCATTACTTTCTTTTTTTAATATTTTTATTACATATTTTCCTCAATTACATTTCCAATGCTATCCCAAAAGTCCCTCATACTCTCTCCCCCACTTCTCTACCCACCCATTCCCATTTTTTTTTTTTGGCCCTGGCGTTGGATCATTACTTTCTTTGTTACATTTGTGTATAAAAATACACTGGAGCTAAAGTAAGAGTGTCTACAGCATTAGACCGCCTAATTATTTCAGGTTTTCAAATCCAAGGTCCAGCCAACAAGATCTGCATAGGTCAGCCTAAGAGACAACACGAATCCTACTGCTGTGAAAAGTCACAAGATTACAACTGGGTTACCATTAATTTTAATACAGAAACTTGGTTTTGCAACACCAGTCCAAGATGCTGGGGAAGTTTTGAAAAGAGCAAAGCATATCAAGCTATTAAATGTTTCTAGGAAGAAAACCAATACTCTTAAAGCAAATAAATGCAGTTTGAACACCAAATGCAGTGTCATAGGAGTTGGTTGTACTCATTTAAAAAAAAAAAAAGAGAGGAGTGTTGCTGTGGGTGGGATGCCTGAAGGGTAAAAACAGGTAAGCCATTCTCAATAATGCTGAGATCAATCAACAAGCAGGTTAAGCAGATAGGCTTTGGAGAGGGGAGCTCATGACTGTTCTGCATTCAGATTGAATATTCTGCTGGGCACGGGAGCTCACAACTGTAATCTCAGTACTTAGGAGGCCGAAGCAAAAGAATTTCTATGAGTTCCAGGCCAGCATGAGCTACAGAGTGAACTCCAGGCCACCTTGGGTTGCAGTATGGAAGTCTTGGCTCAAAAAACAAAATATACACACACACAGAAAGAGACAGAGACAGAGAGACAGAGACAGGAAGGAGAAAAAAGATAAAAGAACAATGAGTCATTTTACTGTAAATAGAAATTCTTTAAATTTTAATGGTTTAAAAGAAGATTTATTATTTCTCATGATTCTATATGATCATTAAACAAATTTCTTTATGTGTGGGAATCAAACCCAAGGCCTCCCAAATGCTTAAAATTTTTCTTTTGTCACTGAGCTATACCAGCCCAGGACTTGGTCTATAAATTGTAGGTCGGTGTGGCTAATTTCTGTTGCTAGCTAGTCACTGAGCTACAAACATTTGATGCAGGTCAGTAGTGAGAAATGTTTTCCAGAGAGCAAATGGCTTGAGGCGTGTAAATAATGGCATCACTGTTGGAACTACTTAAATCTGCCATGGTAGCATGAAAGAAAATTTGCACAATTTCTCATCAAATAGGTTAGCTGTGTTCCTTGGCCATCTCAGGTTTAGGGTGACCTCAGTCAGGTACTTGCTTGTGTATTAGGATTGACCAGAGACAGCCTAAACCATAGACTGCTGGGCTTAATAACTAAAATCCCCACCTCAATAGGACTGTGAAGAGGAAAGGGAATCTGTGTATTTGTAAGGAGCTCCTAATGTAGCTGCTGACCAAGTATTGAGAGTACCATGGGTTGAGCATCTCAGCTAAGATGACTTGTTTCTGATTAACAGGTGTTGATTTTCCAGGACACTGGGCTAGGTGTAAACACTTCATGTCTGCTTCTCCCTTAAGAGTATCAGGCCTGTTTCATACATACTGGCTGGACTGGACTGGACTGAACTGGACTTGACTGGACTGGAGGAAAGGAAGCTTATCAGGGTGTGGATGGGTGCAATTGCAGTATCGTGGTTGGTAATGAGTATCTGGGCAATGAACACACCCAGTAACAGCTTCAGAGAACGGGTTTGTTTATTGGGGGGGAGGGGGTACTCTGGAGAGGTGGCCAGGGTCTCTGGGAGCCAGGTTTGTGTGGATGTGTAGCATTGGCCAGGGTTAGGTGTTGGAAGATACTTCATGAGCATAAGGAGGGATACCAGGTACTGCTGGACATGACCTTATAAGGGGATAGGACATTTAACCCGGCTACTAGCTCCATGGCCTCCTCTGTGAGGCAAAGGTGGAGCACCCAGGGTTATGAGACTGGAACATTCAGGGCTAGGACAGGAGGGGAGTGATCCTACACCTGCCAATCTCAGGATTAGATTTCTGGGGTTTGGACATGCCTCAACCCAACTCTTGCTCCAGGTCTGCTTCTCCTGATCCCCTGGCTCTCTGGCCCCAAATAGATGCTGTCAAGTTTCCAAAGATTAGAAGGAAAGATCAAGCTCTAAAGTTCAAGTATTCTTCAAGCCTTGGCTAACCATACCTGCTATTCTCCAATTAGCAAGCAAGTCACATAGCCACACTCTATCAGTGCAGAAAGAGACTACTCAAAGGCGTGGATAAAAGGTGTGATGTGAGCAGATTGGACACCATTGCTGCAATAAGCTACCAAACAACCCCAAACCATCTTCTGATGCAAACACAAATTTAGAACAAGATAAACTCTGATCACATGAGAACTTTGAAACATATGAGAGTAACTTTTAAACACAATGGGCAGGGCAATCATAGAAGGCACTATTTTCTGCCCGATTTTGTGTATGCTTATAAAGTAAAACACATTGGGTGCATTTCTGCAAGGCAAAGGATTAAGACGTATTCCATGATCAGAAACTGCTGCAGACAAGTAAAGTTGGGAACAGGTATTTTCTTAAAATGACACCCAGTCATGTTAAGTGGGTTTTAAGCTGGAATATTGAAAAATATGACTGAAAAACAGAAAAGCAATAAGGTCCTCTAAAGTTGTTTCAGCCAGCAATCCCTGAAGATAAATACGCATGTGTTAGTTTTGTCCTTTCTAATAGAGACTACTGACCAAATCATCTCATTTTGGTTAAACTTACAAAATGAGTGTTGTAAGTATAGCAAGTGAAATTCATTGTTCTGAAAGACTTTGTCCAAATGGGGATCAGATAAAGAGCATGGAGTGGAACCCTAAGGGAAATTTTCATTGTACTGTAGAAGTTTAGCATTCAGAGCTGGTGCTGACAACTGAATCTAGGACCTTTGTAGAAGTAGCAAGTGCTCTTAACTGGTGAGCACCACTATAGAAGCTTACAAATGCCTGTAACTCCAATTCCAGGAGATTGGGTGTCCTAGTCTGGCTTTCATAGACACTTGGTGCATATCTGGGACACATCTGGCTTGTCCCTCCCAGTTGACTTCTTACAACATTTCACAACTTCACAGGTTTGTGACATCATAACTTTGATTTCTAGAAGGTGTTGTATGTTTTAGAAATCTGTCTTTCAATGAGAAACTAAAGCTAAAACAATGATTCCAAAGCCAAATGGCTTACACTCTGCCTAGCTAGCACTGTGCTTTGTGAATCATAGAAATATTTACACATTTTGGTGTGAGCTGAAGCACACAGAGTTGAGTTGCACTTGAGTTGACTTTGGGGGGATTAGA
This sequence comes from Mus musculus, assembly GCF_000001635.26. Taxonomy (NCBI): domain Eukaryota; kingdom Metazoa; phylum Chordata; class Mammalia; order Rodentia; family Muridae; genus Mus; species Mus musculus. Next base: position 87,640,515 of record NC_000075.6, read on the forward strand.
AAATTTGGTTTTGTTTACATGATGAGGTGGATCCAAAACTGCTGACAGAAAAAAAATTCTACAAAATGTGTCTCTCCTAAAGTAAATATAATCATTAGTTCAAATTTGAAAATGAGATATTTTACATATAGGGAGACCAACAACATGAACTGTTAAGCCAGTTTTAATAGTTCTGAGCATTTGGTTAGCTCCAGAATAGAGATATTATTACCCTTAGTCTCAAAAGATTTATATCATAAGTGAGGTCACACAGGCATACATCTCATGAGGCAATGACCAAAATGTTTACAATATTTAGAAAAAGCAGCAGGTTGAGGGCTATACTCTTGGTTGGGAGGTTTGAAGGGAAATGAAAAGCTCTCCAAATCCCCAAGGGAACAGAAACATTAATGATTGATTGCATTAAGTGTGTCGTTTTTGAGGTGGATCTTATGAAGGCTGTTGATGCTGTTACTTCAGTGGAAAAAAGAGAAAATGAATTTGTCTCCGACCTTAAGCATTGAGTTGACCTTTCTCTTCTTTACTGCTTCTCTCATAGACAGGTATGGCTATAATCTTTTGTTCTTCTTCCCTGTAAGGAATAATGTGTCAAGATATGGACTAGATGTTTGTGTTCACCTCAGGGTTTCAGTGTTAAAAATCGAACCCTCAATATATGATATTTGGAGTCAAGGTCTCTGGGAGACAACAAAGTTTAAGTGAAGTCATGCATTTATATCCTTAGAGGAAAAAGAAGAGTGATTGTAGCTCTCTCATCTCATCTCATCTCATCTCATCTCATCTCATCTCTTCTCTTTCTCTTCCCTCCCTCTTATCTGTATAACTACATACATATAAGGTATCTATTTTTGAGCTATAAAGAGGACATTCATCATAGGATAAAGTTGATTGGCACCCTGATCTTAGACTATTAGGTGTCCAAAACCATTAGAAATAAGTATTTGGTTTTCACACCCCATCTATGGAATCTTGTTATTATAGTCTGACCTTCAGGACTTCTGGAGGTTTCCAGATAGATTGTCAAGATAAGTCCCAGCCAAAGAATCTTTTAATTAAGCTTCTGAAACAAAGGCCAGAGGGCAGCACTGATTTACCTGGCCTTCCTCTTCATACCAATATCTCATCCCAACATCACTTCTGTGATCCCACATCTCCTCTGGGATTCTTCACTCTTATAAAATGAGAGGACATCACTCATCATCAGCCTGTTGACAAATCACATTTGAAGACAGGAACAATGATTTCCTTCTCTTCTGGAAAAAAAGAAATGTTGAAATACATACTGGGTATCCGAGTGTTATACTATAAAACTTTCCAGGTAAAATATGCTTCTTTCTGAAAATAGAATATGGATGAGAGCTTATAATAGAATGGTATTTTCTTGTTGGCATAGCCAAAGGTGGTATGCCCTAATGCTTCATGCTGACACACTGTGACCTTTCAGGATTTGACATCTAAGCTTCCTTCTGGCATTTCTCAACAGATGACAGTTTGGCATGGAGGGATACATTAAGAGATGGAACTCCGCAATGGGAATTTATGGGAAATCAGATTTTGCAGCTTGTATTTTCGACTGAGTTTAGAGTCATGTTAACTGCTTTGGGTGTCTCCGGGGTGTCGTCAATTAATTGAACTCTGGCCTTGCAGAGATTGATTGACACCCAGATGATTGACGCAATGGCTGTGTCTCGATAGTAATTACTCTTCCTGAAAGTGCTAGCCTTTCCTTGCTCCTCCAGAGAACTGTAGTGGTGAGGGAAATGGAGAGTCTAGTCTTTCACAGATCATATGTCGCTTACTCATCACTTGAGAGGTGGCCCTTGTAGAGAACAAAATGGAAAAAGATGTAGAGAAAAGGAAGGAATTTTAAAACTGAGGCATGTTAGGAGACCTGTCATTAACCTCTTTCCCCAGGACACTGCTTTGTTTAGGAAAACATGTCCTATGAGGTTCATGGCCAGGGTATGTGGAGGTGTTAAGGTCTAAATGCAAGCCGATCCTTAACTTCTTCATACAGTGGGCAATCATTCACTAGACACCACATAGGATACATGCTCAGACTGCCCGCACATTCTGTTAGATGTTCCTTCCAGAAGCTTCGTTGAACAGGCAAGCAAACTTATTCAGAAACTCTGCTGTCATCTCAGAGCTAAAGTGCAGAGTGAAGAGAGCAACTTTTTTAGCTACCTCAGTTCCAATCACATCTGAAGACAGGGACAATGTGGGGAGCACAATGGATGTGGATTTCCAAAAGTTTATTTACCTCACCTTTAAAACAGCATGCAGAGGAAGAAGATGAAATCGGGGTTTGGTATGTTAACATTTTTTGACATGAGTCTCTGAATGAGAATGTCCAAAAAAACGGGAGGAGGCAATGTAGGATGTGAGACCAGGTAGATATTCCCCATGTATACAAATATCAAACATTTCTAATGGTGAGAGAAAAAGAAATCCAGAGAAAATCATCACAATACTTCTGCCCTGCTCTCCAGGACACACAGAGGCTGAGACCTAAATGGGAGCAGATGAGCTGTTCCCAAGGAGACAGGAACTGCATTTGCTTCTTTTCTCACTGTGAGAAAGTTTCATGACAGCCATTTTTTTAGTTTAATTTACTTTAAGTTTAATTTTATTGTCATACTTATTCACTTTACATCTACTCACTGTCCCCTCCCAGTCACCCCTTCCTACAATCCTTCCCCCATCCTCTCTCCTTCTCTGAGTAGGTGGGGTCCCCCTGGATATTCTCCCAATGCTGGCACTTCAAGTCTCTGTGAGGCTAGGCACTTCCTCTCTCACTGAGGCCAGATAAGGCAGCCCAGCTAGTAGAACATATCCCACTTACTGGTAACATCTTTTGGAATAGCCTGCTCCAGTTATTTGGGTCCTACATGAAGACCAAGCTGTGTATCTGCTACATAAGTGCCGGAAGGCCTAAGTCTATCCCGTAAATGTTCTTTGGTTGGTGGTTCAGACTCTGAGAACCCTAAGGTTCAAGTTAGTTGATTCTGTTGGTCTTCCCATGAAGCCTTCAGGGACCACAATCTTTCCTCCTATTTTTCCATAACAGTCCCCAAGCTCCATCCAATGTTTGCCTGTGGGTGTCTATAAATGTCCTGAATTATTTTTTATAAAGGGGGATATGCACCATTTGAGATCCAATCTCATGTCTTCGGGTGTTAAGTGGTACCTGACTTTTAGAGTGGTATATGTGCTACCTTTGAGAATCCCAGGGATTGAAAATCACAAATTTGAGTGCCTTCTTAAGGGACAAGATTGGCTGACTCTTCAGAACCATCCTGTGTCTATCTTGATATGAATCATCACCAGTTCAGCCTACAGTAGCCATACTTGGGTTCAAACTGACAGTCCTGTATGGGATAAATGAACCTACTCAAGCAGCGTTGGGCAGCAGTGGAGTTTCTTCTAAGGAAACTGGATATATTACTTATTTTCCCTGCTACTGATAGGACACCATGACCAAAGAAATTTATAAAGAAGGCATTTAATTGGGCTTATGGTTTCATTCCGTTAGAGTCCATGATGGCAGAGAGAAGGCATGGTGGCAGGAACAACTGAGAGCTCACATCATCAACCACAAGCAGGATACACCACATACTGGGAATCACACCATAGACTCTTTGAAACCTCAAAGACCACCCTCCTCTACCCCAGTGACACCTCTTTCAACAAGGCTGCACCTCATAAGCCCCCAACAGTTTCACCAAGTGAGAACCAAGAACTCAAATGTGTTAGTCTACGGAGGTCATTCTCATTTAAGCCACCACACTAGATGAACACCAGCACTCAATCCAAACATTTCAGTTTAGCCCTGTTTCTATTGTTTGCTAACTATAGGAGGAGGAATAAGGTGTTGGGTCTTCCTACTAAAATATAAAAGGTAGACGGTGATTATAGAAAGATTGTGAAAATAAATAAGGTATTATCCACAAGGCATGTAATCAGTATCTTGCCACAGTAAATACTGCTTATTAATAATAGTGGTAGTTAAAGACATACAATTTTCCTTTCCAAAATTTTCCACCAAAGCTTTTATCTCAACTCTTTCATCATTACTCTCAAATCCCCATTGCCATCACATCCTAGAGAGAGATACTTGACTGCTGCTCCTTATTTAGTATTGGTCTCAAATTAAGAGCACATGTTAATTCACACCAAAATTCATGTTGTGAAGTATTAGTCTTTTTGAAAAACAACTCAGGCTGGTGAGATGGCTCAGTGGGTAAGAGCACCCGACTGCTCTTCCGAAGGTCCGAAGTTCAAATTCCAGCAACCACATGGTGGCTCACAACCATCCATAATGAGATCTGACTCCCTCTTCTGGAGTGTCTGAAGACAGTTACAGTGTACTTACATATAATAAAAGTAAATAAATCTTTAAAAAAAAAAAAAGAAAAACAACTCAGAGTCAGTATTTCTTTTGTTCATTAAAAAGACAATTGAATCACATTATTTCTCCTCTAAATGTCAATTCTTTTAACATATCAACGGGCACTTTATTTGAAACCTTTGATAGGTGCCTCTTTCCAAATACTGAATCATATTCTCCTGTTGGACAGTATCTGAGGATGATACTGTGAGGCACAGATACCTCTCCCCATGATGGATGGGTAAGGCGACCGCTAACTCACAGGGGAGTTCACTTCTTCAAATTAGAGCTATTCAGACTAAGCATGCGCTTAGTCATCTCTCAGAAATGTGGAATGCAGTACCAGAAATAACCAGATGTCCTGGAACACGATGCCACAGGGCAGACTTGGAGAATGAAACAGGTACATGCTACAGTCCTTGTGGGATAAGATGGGACTAGTGACCCCAAGTTCTGCTTCCATTTATATGAAGTGTATTACCTAACCAAAATACTTTAATATCCTTAGGGGAAAATTGCGGAACATACCCAATGTTCATGAAAGACCTTAGCACTTTCATATTTTTAGAGGATTTTTAAAAGAAAGGTTGGAATATGAACTAACTTGTAGCCCCAGAGCTCGTGTCTCTAGCTGCATATGTAGCAGAAGATGGCCTAGTTGGCCATCATTGGGAAGAGAGGCCCCTTGGTCTTGCAAACTTTATATGCCCCACTACAGGGGAACACCAGGGCCAAGAAGTGGGAGTGGGTGTGAAGGGGGGAGGGTATGGGGGACTTTTGGGATAGCATTTGAAATGTAAATGAAGAAAATACCCAATAAAAAAATTGGAAAAAAAGAAAGGTTGGGATAATCCAAAATTATATTTGAAAGAATGCATGCTATTTACCATGGTAAAAAAAAAAAAGTAGCATTTGCTTATTTGTAATATTGTTTGGTGGATTTTGGTAACAATTATGTTTTCAAGACATAATTTTATACCAATGACTCCAGGTAATCAGGCAGAGTCCCCATGGTAGTGGGAGTATGTAGAAGAGAGGGTTGTTTTACTTCATTGTAGATGGGAAGCAGAAGCAAGAAGGACCAGGCATGACCTGCAAAGTCATGCCCTCATCACCTACTTCCTCTTGTTGGGCTCTATTTCCTAAAGCTTTCAGAAACTCCCCCAAATAATGGCACTTGCTGGAGACTCACCATGTCCTACATGAGCCTGCTAGGGGCGTTTCACATTCATACTCTAACAGAAGCAAACTGGAGGAAAGCTTTGTGTACATTTAGAGCCGAGAAAGCTGTTCAATTAGTCTGGAGTCAGGTACCCACATGGAAGTGGGAGAAAAAAAATGGAAAAGAATGAAATTTAGAATTTGAGCTGGCCACAAGCAAATCATACCTGTGAGAGTAATTTAAGCCACAGCCTAAAGGAGACTTCTAGATAACCTGTAGCGATCTTCTCATCCTACAAAGTCCAAATATTCCAAATGGTGCCTGGCTTACTGCAACATCATGAAGACACACTTGTCACACTAGAAGATTAGAGCCTGTGCGCTGTTGTCTTATAACTTTATATGCACCTTTTTAATATTAGGTGCATGCTATACAAGCTTCCATTTTTTTATCTTGACAGGACTCCAAAAGTGTGAGGAAAATGCTTTCAACTACAGAAAGGTTTTCAAGCACTGATCCTATATGAAAGACTCCCGCCCTTTGCCCAAGCTTTATGCTTGCTTCTTGGTTCCCACCAAACTAGCCATTGTGTCTCAGCAACTGAAGGTAGGAGTTGGGGCCATAGATTCACAGTGTGTCAAAGCAGAAATTAATGTCCATTCTAAGCTTAGCAGTACAATAGGAACTCACTAACCCCAAACTTAGTTGAAATCATCACAGTCAAGCTGTGGTCCCACTAAGCATCAAAGCCAGAATGGCTTTCTAGTAGCTGTTTGCACTGGTGGTGCTTGCACAGGCTGAAACAGGAAGATGTTCCTGTTAAACATGTTTTCTGTTCCCAGTATGTTTTGACTTGCCACATACCTTTATGTTTATAGAAAGAAAAGTATGATGAATCCATGAGTTTATTGTTCCCAGTAAATCAGGTTTCTAGGATATCACCCTGATGGCTGATTTGATGGTGAATTGCTAGAATGCTGGCTCTCAGAAAATGTCTGAGTTTGGTTTTCTATCCAGCCAATTGTCTGAAAAAGAGCATCAAAAGAAGGAAAACAGGCACATTCCTTGTGACAGGATGACAAGTCTTATGCGACAGCAGTGGCGAGATGCAGTTTCTTCTCTGTACAGCATGGGAATGAGCAGTGGCTTTTTAACAAATGACGTGGGGAGTCGTTATGTTGGCAGCATAGCAATTTCCCAAAATCAAGGCTGGCCAGAGTCAGATTAACTATGTGGGAATAAATATGAGTCCTGTAAGGACTTTCCAGCATAGCGGAAAATAAATGCCCAAGAGATTCTGGCCAAGGCTATGCAGGGGATTCTGTGTGCTACACTTTTAAGACAATAGGTTGTTACAGAACTACAAACAAACTGGTGCTTGAAGAACTGTCTTGTTCAGATTACTGGAAATAATTAGAAATACATCTCTACAAGTGTTGGGTTTGACTGAGATACTTTGATAATCTAAGTTTAGATAAAGTATTTTATATAAAACTCCAGATGTTTATTATAACCTGATCCATTGTATCTCTTTCTTAATATCAGTCATTTTCTGGGTCTATGGAAATGGCCCTATCAGTAAAGCACCTGATGTGCAAACATGAGGACCTAGAATTGGTCTCCTAGCACCCACATAGACATGGAAAACCTGCCAGAGGCATGCACCTTTGTGTGTGTGTGTGTGTGTGTGTGTGTATGTGTGTGTGTGTGTGTGTGTGTGTGTGTGTGAGAGAGAGAGAGAGAGAGAGAGAGAGAGATTCTCTGTGTCCTGGAACTTACTCTGTAGAGAAGGTTAGTCTTGTTCTCAGAGATCCACCTGTCTCTGCCTCCTGAATGCTGGGATTAAAAGCATGAGCCATCGCCTCTTGGTGAGATTCTGTAAAAAACAAAAACAAAACAAAACAAAACAAAACAAAACAAAAAAGCAAAAGACAATTAAATGAGACATAACACATCTAGCATGCGATATCTGACAACAATCTCCGTCTACACACAGGGTGGATATGGGAACACACATACACATACACATCACAATGTTTAAATTGTAAACATGAGCCCAGATGCTATCTACGAAATCAGAGAATCTGTGAAAGTAATCCATCGCTTCATATTTCAATCTTAAATTGGATTATAGATTTAAAAAACCAAATCATTGTCAACTTATTTTAAAGCGCAGCCCATACTAAGTAGCACAAACATTCTGGTCATTTAATTCGTAAATTTTCATCCTCATGGGGGTTTGGTTTTTTGTTTATTTATTTATTTTTTGTTTTGTTTTGTTTTGTCTACAAAAGTGCATTTGTGAGACCTATCCTCCCCATTAAGTAGCAGCTTGCTGCCTGTGGGGACAGCTAATCTGTGACTGACTTCTCGGACACCTCCCTGGAACTGCAGGACTCTTGCAGGCTACTGCTCAGATCAAGATGTTCATTCACCCCTTTGTTATACGCTGAGTGCTGGCGGAGGGGAGACGTCTTGGGTCTCATTACCACTGTTGATGTGGTTACCAAAGTTCCTTCCCTTGGGGAAAACAAAATGAGTTCAGTGATTCACAGGCCCAAGATCACCAAGGATGAAAGGTGACGAATTCATTAAACATTTATCTTGAAAATGATTTTTCCCTTTTTAGAAAAAAATTGGTTATTTTATTTATTTACATTTCAAATGTTGTCTCCCTTCCAGCTTTCCCCTCCACGAACTCCCCATCCCATCCCCCAGCCCCTTTGCCTCTATGAGGGTGCACCTATGAAGGTCCTTTGTAAAAAAGAAAGATAACCCAAAACAGAAAAAGCTGAAATCCTGATTCAAGTTACCCACTATTCTGGGTTTTTTTTCCCCCAAATAAAACCTTTCCCATTATTCTAATAAGAGAATTCCCAGTAAAGAGTACAAGATAAGCCCTACACGTATATTTATTTTAATTGCAAGAAACAAGAGGCCATGCCCTTGGTGAGGACCTTTTTGGAAACTGACTCTCTTTCCCCATAGAATCAGTTTTTACCAGATCCTTTGGAAGCCCAGGGCCAAATTAGCCTTTGATTTCTGGTGAAATGTTCACTCCCCAGCCTGTCAACAAACTCCTGCCTGATAGCACCTCTCCTCTCTCACTCACAGCCCTGCCTTGTCTCCACATGGAACATCTTGCATGGCACAGATATTTCAAGGAGTGCTGGGAGCCATGAGTGTCAGGCTTGTTTAAGTATGATCCTGAGCGTGAAAGCTCTTGGTTTACTCTCCCGCGCAGAGATAATGGTTTACATTAGATTCATTATATGCAGACTGAGAAGCAGATCTTGTGCAACAATTCAGAGCCGTGCTGAAAGATAAAAATCCCATTTGCTGCATTTTATATTGGTGGTCTCTGACGTGAGCCATGCAGGCCAGCAGAGACCTTGTAAATCACAGATATAATGAGGGCCAGATAGCAGCTCACTTAACTGTTGAATGAAGTAAGTGTTTCTTTACTTCAGACTGAAGGATGGCATATTTGTTATCTAAAACTTGTGATATCAGGTCCAAAGAAGTCTTTCACAAATATCATTGAATGTGGGGTAGATAAACTGGATAGTTAGGCAAGCATTCCTGGTGCTGCATAGTAAGGTTGTAAGGAAAGTTTAATTTATTCACCCTCATTTAAATTTTATACTTCTCTCCCTAGAGGGCTGCTAGTCCAAAGAAGAGCCTCTTTCCAGTTTCCTTTTTGCTTTTTGCCTCCAGCCCTCCAGGCAAAGAACAAAGGCAGCTACTTGGTAGCTAGCTAATCAAGAGTTCTCTAACTGGAGAGAGGTTTCTCAGATGGGAAAGCAGAGTTATGCCAGGAAGCAAGAGCAAATCCAGACCCAACTATCCTGCCTGAGTGGATCCGAAACCTCAAGAGTGAAAACACCTTTGCTTCTAACATTTCCCTAATCCGAGTCTGATAGGCACCGGTTACTTTTATGTCTAATAGGGTTATTTACGTGTGTTATACAAAAGGATGCACTTTCATATCCACAGGAATGGCCGCCCCCACTCTTTAAGTGAAGATGTGGAAGCAGGGAGGATCATAAGGATCTCTGTGGGTGTTAGCCACCAGGAGGGTTCTCTCCCTGTGCCATAAACACACACACACAAACACAAATGCACACACACATATACATAAAACGCTCTCGAGCACATACATACATGCATGCTCACACATACAGTCACAAAGACATGCATGATGACCCAAGAGAAATGATTCTCTGCATTTCATCAGCTAGAAGGAAAATAATCTGACCTATGAACCTTATAATGGAATGCTACTTAAAGTTTTCACGTTAGGCATATTCTATAATATGACAGGATAAAAGACCATTTGGTGCATTTATTGCTTGGCAGAAATACTTGGGAGGGTGTTGTTGTTGTTGTTTTCAATGAGGCCAAAAGTCATTTGTAATAGACCTTGTGAACACAAGGAATTCAAGCAGTAGGTCCCTAGTTCAGAGATAGCAATGACAATAATAACAGCCATAGCAATCTTGCTTCTGAAAATATGACTTGGAAAGTAACTGGAATCTGTGGGTTAACAAACAGAGGGGGGAGGGAGAAGAGGGAGAGGGAGAGGGAGAGGGAGAGGGAGAGGGAGAATGTTTGGAGGGATATATATATATGATAAAAACGAAAATATCAACTCCAGGTTCATCACACCTTTCTGAATCCCTATGTTTAATATCTTTATTCCCTCCAGTACTGAGATTAAAGAAAGCCAAAGCACAAATGATCAAGCAGTGCCACTCAAACAGACAATGAAAACAGGGGCAGGAACAGAAGCAGGAGAGAAAAATCAGAAGTGAAAAAAAAAACTGATTTAAGGAGTGGAGAACAGAAACACCCAAGTGCCTGGAGGAGGAGATGCCACAAAGGTCTAGACAAGAGCTCTGAGTGAGCTCGGGCCAGGCTGGGAGGAGCAGGGAGTTCACAAGAGCAGATCAAGCAGAAAAGGCAAAGAGGATAGAAGAACACTGTGTGAGAGGCCAAAGTGTAACTCATCGAAACCCAGTGCTCTGTATGCTGGTTTAAAAGGTCTAAAAGATGAATAAGTATATTAATATGCCCATGTTGTTGTTGCTTTTTTTTTTCGTAGTTTTCACAATTGCTAGAAAAAAAAACCAAAAACCTTAGGGCATAATTTTTAATGTTTGTGGTCTTCTTTACTGACCTGAAAATCAGTTCTACACTCATTTATATGTTTGTTTGTTTGTTTGTTTGTTTGTTTGTTGAGTTACTATACTAGACTGAACTGAATAATAAACTTTGGATATATTTTTAATGACTTCACAGGAAAAAGAAGGCATGTGAAAGACGTGTGCACACTCTCATCCAAGACATGGAGCTCACTCTCTGGAGATGCCTTCTCCATGTGCGTGGGCATCTGAAGAGCAGAAGTCAGCAGGAAGTGAAGGAAGCTTCAAGAGCAGGAGCAGAGATGACGGTCAAACAATAACATGTGCAGGTAATGTGCAGATGCCACAAAACATACAATCTTATTAGAGGAAAACAAGGACCATTCACAGATTAATAAATATATCCACTTACAAGATGTTAAAATTAAGGTTTCAGGGTTCGAGAGATGGCTCAACCCTGGTTGCTCTCCCAGGAGACTGCAGCTTGATTCTCAGCAACATGGCATCTCACAACTGCCTGTAATTCCAGTACCAGGAAACTTAACACTTTATTCTGGCCTCTGTGGGCACTGTACTCATGTGTGCATGGGCATACATGCCTATACATATGAAATAATATAATTAAAAAATTAAAAAAAGGCTTAAATAGCAGAGCTGCCAAATAAAGTTAAGGAAATACTCCAAGATTAAAACAAATCCAAGAAGCCAATAAGAAAGGAACCAGGAAGAACGAAAGAAGGAGAAAGTCAGAGGCTCATCACAAGAAAGCAAATGCATAGCTAATAAGAATTGCAAAGCAAACACAAGTAAAAACTACAGGCAAATAAACAGCCAAAAATAATAAGATAGGGCAACTTTTCCAGCCTGAGTGATATAATCTTCAGATCTAAAAGATCTCCATGCAGATGTAGCTTCATAAAATGCTGTAATGGCTGGATATTGGGAGAAGATCCTAAATTGTAGGGAGAGAAAACAAAACTAAAGTAAAATGAAGTAAAATAACCTGAAATAAAGTAGGCTGCATGAAGAGATGACTTGAACCAGTATTCAATTTCTTTAAAATTTATTTGTTTGTTTGTTTGTTTGTTTTTTGGAACAGGGACTCATTATGTACCCTGACTGTCCTCGAACTTACTATGTAGACCAGGCTGGCCTTGAATTCCCAGAGATCCACCTATCTCTGCCTTGAAAGTGCTGAGTTTAAAGAGGTGTGCCTCTAGTCAAGACTTCCTTAAACGTTTCTACACTAATCAGAAGATAAGACAGAAATGCTTTCAAGTTTGAAGATAAAAACATAAATTTCAACATGGATTTTCGATAAGTGGCCTAACAATAAAGCAAATAAATAACACGCATGATTCTGTTAATAATCTACCTCAACCCCTGGCTTGAGCGCCTATAAGAAGACTAATGGCTAGAATTTATTTCTAAGCAATTTTTGTGTTTGTGCCTGTGGAGAAGTACTCCATCTCAGAACAACATCCTCACCTTGGTCCTTCCAGAATTCCTGTGAAGAAAACACAACTATGACCAAATTGAAGCAGGGAGTTTGTATGTTGGTTAGTGAATGGGAAAGATGAGCTCTGAGCTCTAGCAGTCTGTCCAGAAACAACACCTCACTTTCTGACTGGGCATCCCTCAAAAGCTTAGTGGCCATAATAATGGAAAAGTGGTCCAAGAAAAATTCTATGATTATTTTGAGACATGTGGGAAAGTGTGTATGTTTGTGTGTGTGTGTCTTTGTGTGTGTGCACTTTGTGTGTATGTGTGTATCTTTGTGTGTGTGTGTGTGTGTGTGTGAGAGAGAGGGAGAGAGAAACATAAGTGGGAAAGTGTGTGTGTGTGTGTGTGTGTCTGTCTGTCTGTCTGTCTGTCTGTCTGTCTGTCTGAGACCACAAAGGAGGTTGAGAGAACTGGGAACACATGGCTAGCTAGTGTCTAGAATTGGAAGGTAAAGTCCGTTCACCTTTGTTTACCACATAGAAGGGAATGCATAAATGAATATTTCCAGTCTGTCCCCAGCAGGACTTTCATTTGTAAATTTCTGTGGTAAGGGATACATTTTTAAACAGTGACCTTATCAATCTCTGATGTTCTATGTGTGCCATGGGATGATTTTGTGACAAATTTAGCTTTTTACCAAGCAAATTTACAGAAGGGCAGGGTTGAGAGGATAGGATGTGAAAATGCTCACAAAAGTTCCATTTATGTCAGTGACTCGGGATGCCTGCAAGGGTGGACCGAAAGGTGGAACCAGGGAAGGAGGAGACTGGGAAGCCAGAATGTCTTATTTAATATACTGCTGTGTTCGCTAAAGTTTGACAGTGATTATTTAATTAAAGTATTTATTTAAAACCTAGATTCAATGCACAAAATTTTCAAAAAATATTTATCTAGATACTTGGGATTTCTTAAACCAACCATATTTTGACATTTTAAAGAATAGAAACACCAGTGTTTGGTGTTTTTAAAACCTTAGGTGTATTTTTAGTATTGTTTCCACCAATTATAAATGACTGTCAATCTTTGCTAAGAATATATAGAGCAAAGTCTACCCTATTGCTAGGAAAGAAACCAAAAGCTCATTTAGTGACCCTGAAGACTGTGAACTCAAGCTAAGCCGCTGACGTACTGGACATGGAAACTAGCAAAGTAGAAAACTACCTAGCTGGCAGCCACCAACCCAATAAAACCTTGGTGTGGACACATTTTCTCAGCTTCCAAGCCAACAGTAGTCAGGAGGCAGCCAAGCAAGAAGGTCCCTGGTACATATACATGTTCTATGTGTATCTCTCTGCAGTGTATCAGGCATAGACTCCTTTTCCAATGCAGAGCAGCTGGTAGAGCTCTAGGCACACACACATGTCTGCTCTATTATATAAAGTCCTGGGTGGGTGCTCTCTCTCTCTCTCTCTCTCTCTCCCTCTCTCTCTCTCTCTCTCTCTCTCTCTCTCTCTCTCTCTCTCTCTCACACACACACACACACACACACACACACACACACACACACACACACACACACACACAGAGCATTCAATCCATAGGTGAAAGACTGACCAAGGCTCTAAACCTCTCAATTCATATATTTATTAAATGCATTTGGATAAAAACAGAAACAGAGTTTCATTCATTCTTGCCATATTAAAAAAAATAAGGAAAGAGAGAAGATGACCAAGGACATTGGCCCTTCACAGACACCTCGTGCTGGGTGGGGTGTTGGGGCTCTTCTGTAGGCTAGGTTTGTGGTCACTTAACAATCACATGTGTGGGAAAGTGAAGCCATCACAGATCTTTACTGGGAAAAACTTTGCAAAAGCAGAGGTTTTCACTCTTGTTATGCCAAGAGCTGGAATAATAAATACAGATAGGAGGTAGACTCGTACTTCAAATAATTTGTCGAAACTATGTTCACAAACACAGCCTGTTTCTATTTGTGCAGTTGTTAGCCATAAGGACGGTTGGTAACCTTGCTGAGACATGGACAAGCGCCTTGCCAATCACGCCCCGACACTAGCCCAACATTGGTGACTAAAATCAGCAAAAAACAGGCCAAATGTCCAAACTATGATCGATTGTCTCCATATTCAGGGCAGACACTGGAGTTTGACTGACAGATCAAAATGACAACTATCTGGTTAGAAGGGCAGAGGGCGCACTCTTTCTGTATCCTACGCTATAAACAATCCTGCAAAGGAAAAGGCTGAGGAACCAGAATAAAAATAAACTGGAAAAATGTATCACAACCACCAAGGTCCATTCCTGAAATTAAAGTAAAATATTTAATAAAGTAGTTTTTCTAAAATTTGCATGCTAATGATTTTAAATGCATCAAAATTGAGGTTTTTTTCCCCCTTAAACTCTTGCTATACATTCTTCTGTAAATAAGTTATAAGACCGAGAGCTGAGTTTTATATAAGAAGTAAATTCCTCAGTAAGTAATGTTTTGAATAAATAATTGCAAGCTCTTGAAGCAGATTTATGTTAACTGGTGTTTGAGCATTGGGTTAGCCAAAGAATGTATTTTAAAGTATCAGCGCTTTTCATTTTTCTCACGGAGCCTGGCCTCGCTGCATCTGTTCCTTTAACTCATTAGTTACACTGGGCCTTTCTTTACTCCTGCCTTATCACTCAAATGGTTCTTATCAAGGTCATAAGTGAACTACAGCTCGGCAAACCAGACATCAGTTCTTCTTTCCTTAGTCACTACCCACTGCCAGAGAGCTGCATCCCACAGGAAACGTTTTCAATGGGAACCTTCTGCACTTTGGCAATTATGGGATTTTTTTTCCCTTCTCCTCCTCCCCTACCCCTTTTCAGTTTTGTTTTTTGTTTTTGTTTGTTTGTTTTGCTAGCTTTTACTCTCAAAATCCCGAGTTTAGGATAACCAATCTTTGACGTCCAAGATGCATAAATCCACAGCTACTTAACAATCCCAGCTGCCAGATTTTCGCTGCTTTTAACATGAGCTAAATATAACTATCCATCTAATTCTTCTCCTATTACCCTGTCCCTGATCTTCTCCACTGTGATGGTGACCCCACTACCATCTAGTGTGGTCCCCGTCCCTGAGCTGAACTTCTCCATCATGATGGTAGCACCATTACCATCTAGTTGCTCAGACATCCAAGGACAATTTTCAAGTCTATTTCCTCTTTCATCCCTTCTTCCATCAATCAAGCAACATCCCTCCCCCAGCTATACTTGCAACTAACATGCAGCCAGATTCTGACCATTTCTTATTCTCATCACTGCTCCCACTTCTGTCTATTCTATCTTCATCTCCTGCTTCATCATGGTACCCAGGCTTGCCATCTCCATCCTTAGTGCTGACTCTCAGTCCTTCACACAAGAAGCTGAGAGAACTCTTGGAGCAAGAGCCAGCCCTTTATATTTACTCACCTGAATGATTCCAAGGTTTTCAGTTGACAATTAGAATGATATTTGAAATCCTTGCAAGGGTTTATGGCTTAACTCTGCCCACTTCTCCAACTTCAGCTTCTTTCATTCATGGCAGCAGGAGGTCTCCCATCTGTGTAGCAAGCACAGAAGACTTGTTCTGTCAAGCAAGTTTGAGTTTCTTATTCCTCTGCTTAGGATGCTCTTCTTACAGGTCTGACCCACCACAATCCTCACAGGGCTACTAAGAGTGTTAAATGAGCTAATACCACCGGCCTTCCATATCTGCCTGAATGTGTTGACATTATAAATCCAAGCATTTTATATAAAATCTAAGCTTCCAACTTCTTATAAACATAAATATCTCCAGCACCAAATCATGGGTTTTATGGCAACATTTTGCCTGACAGGAAGATGACACATTCTCTCTGCAAAATACATACTGCTCGCTCACAGTTTTACTTGACCTACAAGATCCCTAGATATCTGACACGTAGCTCTAAGATAGGTGTATAAAATCAAGTCTCAGTAATTACTGAATGGGGGAATAAGAGGAAGAAGTTTCAGGCCCAGATGTTGTTAGGTGTAAAAGAGTGAGGGCAAGAGAGATAATATTTACTCTCAGTGGTTAAGAACTGAGGAAGGCGCAGAGACTCATTCCTGGGGATGGGTGGTTACAAGGGAGTGGGGAAGGAGAGGAGGGTTCAGCCCCAGGCTTTGAAGGGAATGAGGAGAGAAATGGAGAGGGATGTCACTTTCAAGAGGTGACAATTACAGATGCCACTCCTGAGTCAGGGAGGATAGGAGAAAGAACAGGTTTTGGGAGTAAGATCATTGGTTCCTGTTATGAACACGCTGAGTCAGTGTACTATTAAGTTCAACTATCTGGAGGTGTTATTAAAAGAAGACACATCTTCTCTTACAAGCTGTTAAAAGCAGACAGACTCTCCCCTAAAATTAACCTGCTAATTCTCTCTCATTCTGCCAAAAAAAAAAAAAAACAACTTTGATCCCAAACATAGAAATTTTCACACAGAGATGTCATTCTTACCAAATTTACATTAGAGGTGTCACAAAGAATTTCTATTCTTCCCACTATTATGTAAAGGAAAGAATTGCCAAGATTAAACACATAGGAAATTAGCTTTCTAGTTAATGTCAGAGGGCATGAAATATTTTTTCTTCCGTTGGAATGAGGAATTGAAGGGAAAAAAGAATCTACACAGACTTAGTCTTACTAAGATGTTAAGAGGCCATTTCCCTACTGAGATTGTCTTCTCTCCTCCCCTTTCCTCAGTGACTTCTGGTCCAGTCTAGCCATACCGGTTTCAAAGGTGACATCACAGAATGACACAATGCACACACTCCTCCTTGTTTCAATTTTTTTTCTTTAGTGTGTCCAGATAAAAGTCCAACACTGATCCCTCCCTCAAGTGGCTTCATTTATCCCCTAATTACAGACAAGCTGAGCTAGAACTGTGCTGGAAGCTTCCTCCTGATTCCTGGCTAGATTTTATAATGCTAGAAGCTGCTACACAGGCAGCTAAGAGCTAGATTAGCATCCGACATCTTATCTACCTATGAACCATACAAACTTCAGTACCAGCCTGACAGGTGAGACATACTCATTTGTGTAACAGTGACATCAATGCTATAGAGGATAACTGTGGTGATTTGAATTAAAATGCTCCCCATATACTCATATATTTTATTGTCCCCAGTTGGAAAAACTGTTTAGGAAGGATTGAGAGGTGTGGCCTCAGTGTAGCTGTGTCACTAGGGGCAAGATTTGAAGTTTCAAAAGCCATGCCCTTCCCAGTTAGCTCTCTCTACCTTATGCTCGTGGATCAAGATGTGAGCTCCCAGCTAACATTCCAGATCTTTACATGTCTGCCTGCTGTCATTATCCCATCAAGAGATCTTGGATTCTAACTCTCTAAACTTGTAAGACCAAAATTAACTCCTTTTTTCTATAGGTTGCCTTAGAAGTGGTATCCTAACACAGCAATAGAAAAGTAAGACAGTGACGCCATCTCTCTGATTGAATTTGAGGTCTGCTCCATTGGCGTGACCCATATCTGGTATTGTGAAGCCAGTCACAGGCCCTACAGGGGAGCTTACTACTGTTGTTCAGTTAAATTGATATGACATCAAACCATCTTATAAATACATACTTATACTTATACACAAGGACTGCTATTCTTATCCTTAATTGCAGAAGTCTCTTTCAATGAGCAGTGATGAATGCAGAAACTCCCAGCTGCCCAGAGTACTGAGAATAAATGATGGTGGAGTGTTCAGCTGTGACAAAGACATTTGTACATCCATCTCTAGGACTCAGAAAACACTGAAGAGGAATCAAAACAAATGCAAGGGCCAGAAGATAGGGAGAAGGGCTCTAAAATGCCATGGGCATTTCTGGGCTTGCTACAAATCATCAAAACCCTGAACTCACAACAGCTGAAGTTACCTGCATCTGACTTGAACAAAACTAGTCCTCATCAACAATGAGCCAAGTATGCGGGAAGGGCTCATTGGACCCAACTACTAGCTATTGATAGATTCTTAGAGAGGGGGGACTCATTACCTTCAGTTGTACCATGGTAAATAAATAAAATAACTCAACCATGTTCCAATAGATAGTTCCAAGCCCATGGTCACACAGAGCACTCAGTGGGTCACAAAACAAAATGTAGGATGATAAAGGGTATAATGAGAAATTTTCCCAAAGTTCATTATGTACCTACATTAAAAGTGCTCTTATGTAACATGGCATCATGTATAATCAATATACAAAATTAATTTTTTTGCTGATTTGTAACAGAAAAAAATTATTTTATACAAACTAGTGTGAAAATATGACAAAGAAGAAAATCTGATGTATAAGAAGAAATATATTCCTCAAGATTTATATTCCAAAAATAAGGGCAAATAAAGGAGATAACATAAAGGCACATTTAATTTGTGAATTCAAATATAAGAATTACAAATAAAGTGTTAGGAAATTAAGGGGAGGACTGAAGGAACTGAAGGGAATTACAACCCCAAAGCAAGAACAAAAATATCAACTAACCAGACTCCCCAGAGCTCCCAGGGACTAAACCACTAACCAATGAGTACACATGGAGAGATCCATGGCTCCAGCTACATATGTAGCAGAGGATGGCCTTGTCAGGCATCAATGGGAGAGGAGGCTCTTGGTCCTGTGGAGGCTCAATGCCCCAGTGTGAGGGGATGCTAGAGCAGTTAGGCAGGAATGGGTGAGCAGGTGGGGAAGCACTCTCATAGAGGTCAATGGCAGGGGGATTGGATGGGAGGGGTTGTAGAGGGGAAACCAGGACAACATTTGAAATGTAAATAAATAAAATTAATTAATTAAGTAAGTAATTTTTAAAAAGAAGTTAAATAATTCAAGGTTTAGCAATAGGAAAAACTATCCAGAGGATATCATACCAACTTCAACAGATATAGAAAGTTGCAATAAACTTCAGTGTATATGTGGTGGTTTGAATGAAAATAGCTTCCATAGGTCCATAGGCAGTAGTATTATTAGGAGATGTGACTTTGTTGGAGGAAGTGTGTCACTGGGGTTGGGCTTTATGGTTTCAGAAGCTCAAGCTAGGCCCAGCGTCACTTTCTTTGCCGGTTACCTGCCATCACCATGTCTGCCTGCCTGCTTGCCTCCACACTTCTTTCCCACTGTGACAACAATAGACTGAATCTCTGAACCTGTAAGTCAGCCCCAACCATTTTTTTTTCCTAAAAGTTGCTGTGGTCATAGTGTCGCTTCATAGTCATAGAAATCCTAAGACAATATATTGTAATTTAGGAAAAAGAATACTTTTAAAAGTTAGGAGAGTCAAGAATGTTCTTGACACAGCAAAGGCAATCTACCCAAGGCCCCACATCAAACAACATGGTACAGATGGGATGTGGTGGTGCATACCTACCCATGCGAGCATTCAGGGGGTGGGGGTCAAGGTTGAGGCAGGAGGACTTAGAGTTCAGAGCCAACTTGTACTATGTAGCAAGTTCCAAGTCAGCAAGAAACTGTCGGAAAACAAGCAGAACAACAGCCTTAGTGGTGGGATAAATAATGTTATCAGGGTCAAGGACAAGGATTAGTGTGTCTCCCTGTAAAATGGATATAAAATTCTTTAGTTTTTTT
The DNA here is from genome assembly GCF_000001635.26 of Mus musculus. Taxonomy (NCBI): domain Eukaryota; kingdom Metazoa; phylum Chordata; class Mammalia; order Rodentia; family Muridae; genus Mus; species Mus musculus. The sequence continues at coordinate 87,660,275 of NC_000075.6, forward strand.
CCTACTGTTGTGATAAGCCACTATTGACCAAGGCCACTCAGAAATGCAAGTGTTTAAGTTTACAATTTCAGAGGGCTGTGGTTCATGACTGTGGAGCAAAACCAAAGGCCCAGCAGCAGGCGACTGAAACACAGCTGAGATCTCACAAGTACACTGAGAACAATCTGTGCCATTTGAAACTCAGGCCCCCACTGACACACCTCCAACAAGGCCACACCTAATGCTTCCCGAGTAGTTCCATAAGCTGGGGACAAAGTATTCACACATATGAGCCTATGAGGGCCACCCCTCTGCCACAACTGCCCACACTGCCACACTAAAGAAGTCTCAATAAGAAAATATATACTATGCCTATCTATGCCTACATATAATATGTGTGTGTGTGTGTATATATATATATGTACATATATATATATATATACATATATATATATATATATATCCCATAAAAGTATCAAACTAAAAGCTGTAATATACATAATTTCTTTTTTTATTTTTCTGAAAAGGACTTAAATCAGAGCTTTGTTTTGTTTTGTTTTGTTTTGTTGTTTTGTTAGACAGGATCATTCTGGGCAGCACTCAATGGCCTGGAAGATGGCCTGGAATTCACTAAGTAAACCAAACTGGACTTAATTTTGCGGGGATTCTCGGGTCTCTGACTTCCCAGGGAGAGAATTACAGGCATATCACCACACCTGGCAGACTAGAACTCTACACAGTAAAGATGCTATAAAAAAAAAAAAAAACCTAAAATAACAACAGACCTTTGCAACAAAGAACTTCACTTGGAAAACTAATTTATCCACTTGACCTTTAGTAATGACAGGGAAGGTGACCAGCGCCTGAGGTGGCCAGTCCCCGAGGTGGCCAGTGCCTGAGGTGGCCAGTTACCAAGGTGGCCAATGCCTGGATTGCTCTAGACCTGCCTTAGAAACGGTATTTATCTTAGGATTTTATCATGTAGTATCTATATCTGACCATTCTGATCTCTTCTGCTCCCGACCTGCTTTTCTCTTTCATGTCCCTAATAGTTCCTTCTGTACTTTAACCCTCTGCCCCAACCGCACTCTCAATGTGCCTCAAATTCCAAAGATGAAAGAAACATGTAGTGTTTTTGGGAGAGGAAACTATCTTATCTTGTTTACCATGACAATCTCCATTTCTACTATTCTCCTGAAAACTGCACAGTTTTGGTCTTTTGGTCTAAATAAAACTTCATGGGTGGGGACAGTGAGGTGACCCAGTAAGTAACCACTGCCACGTTAGCCCAGTGACCTGATTTTTTATTCCCAGGACTTGTATAGATAGAAAGATAGCATATGTGTGCACACATCATGCACACAGAGAATAACACATAAAAACTTTAAAACTTCATGTGTATGTACACCATATGCTCCCTATCTATTCGCCGACAAGTGGACATCTAGCACAACTCTGTAACTTAGACACTGTCAATAGTGCTGAATTAAATATGGCTGTGTGGGCGCCTCTCTGCCAAGTTGGTTCCTGTGGATATATGCCCAGGAGGAGCTGGGTCATAGGTTATAGTATCAGCTTTGGAAATAATTTTCATACTGATTTCCATACTGTCTGGATCAGCTTGGATTCCCACAAGCAGGGTATTTATCCCCACCCACACATCTTTCCCAATATTGGTTATTTTATTGTTTTCCTAATGATAACCAATCTGGCTGGGGTGGCCCCGAATCTCAGCAAAGTTTTGATTTGTATTTCCCTGATGGCTAAGATGTTGGTCTTTTTTTTTTTTTTTTCATAGAACTATTGACCATTTTTTTCTTCTTCTGAGAACTGTCCGTTCATTTACACATTTATTGACTGAATTCTTTGCAGATTTTTTTTTTTGGCATTTAACATTTCTAACTTCCTTATATATTCTGAATGTTAATTCACTATGAGAAGAAACCCTGAGAAACACTGTCTCTCATTCTGAAGACACTTGATTGTTTTCTTTGGCTGTGCCAAATCTTTTTAATTTAATGTGATCCCGTTGATCAACTCTTACCATTCCTGAGTTATGTAGGGGATTTTTTACAAAAAAAATTGCCTATGCCTGTATCTTGAGACGCTTCCATATGGTTTGCTCTGGTATTTTTAAAGCTTTGTCTCTTTTATTAAGATCTTTTATCCATTTTTTGAGTCAATGCCTTAATGGGATGAGAGTAATCGACTTTCATTCTTCTGCATGTGAACACCCAGTTTTCCAGGCACCACTTGATAATGGGTATATCTTTTCTCCAACATATACTTTGGGCACCACCTCTGTCAAGAATCTGGTGGCTAGGATTTATCTGTGGGTACTAGTACTTCAGTGGACTCTGGGTCTATCTTTGTGCCAGTACAATACTGCTTTTATAACTACGGTGCTATGGTGTAATTTCAAGGGATATATTCGACATTGCTTCTTTAGTTCAAGATTGCTCTCGCTATTAAAGCTATGTTTTCACTCCTTTTGTAATGGATAGTCAACTCAGGCCCTCATACGAGTTAAGCACTTGTTGTTCAGCTAAGTCACATTACCCCCCACACACACACACACGTTTTGTTTTGTTTTGTTTTTTCCTTCCTTATGAGACAGGGCCTTGCTATAGAACTCAAGCTGTTACGGAACTTATATTTTGTAGCCTAGACTGGCCTTAAATTTATAATCCTGTTCCCTTAGTCTTCATAGGAGCTAAGATTACAGATATATGCCACCTGGCTCAATCCCAGTTCTTTTATTATTTTCTACTAATGTCTAACTTTTACGTGAGCCTTCTTGGGTATCGGTCCATCCCCAGTGCTTCTGACACTTACAGTGAAAAAATCATTCTCAGGAGTATTGTGACTTGTTCTAAATGACAGCTGAGGAAAGAATTGCCTTTGGTTGGTACATTACAGGGTAATATTATGACTAATGTTGAATATAAATAACTTTAAAGTCAACATTGTTACTTATTCAGTCCAAAACTGGTTTGGATAGTGTACAGTCTGATAGCAAGCAGAGAATGCTGAGGGTCTATTAATATAACTTCATGAAATCACTTTGGGCATTACACATTAAAAAGTAATGTTTATTCTGAGACCTTTCTCTCTAGAATGTGTTTAGAAGTGGCAGCTCCCAAGCTGTAAAGCTGGGGTTACCATTTTTAACTGTGCTTCAAAGGCTTGGAGTATTCATGAAAACTAACTGTGCACCTTTCCTAAGAAGAGAACAAGCAGAGACAAAAGGACAAAGTCTGGATGCAAAGGCCAGGTGAAGATAGTAGCATCCAGGTGAAGAGTCCTTCCACAGGACATAGGCAAGACACAGGTCTTGTAGCACATTGGGGGAAACTAACGAAGGGGTTTTCCTTCTGAAGCTGAATCCTAACAGTAACCTGTAGATAAGCTAAAGCCAACACTTCTTACATAAAATCTCTTGAGACACAAAGGAGGAAACCACAAGGAAAATTTAATAATACTTAATGTAGTCTGTCTAAAAAAGGGGGGGATAAACTCAGTTGTGTGTCTTGGCGCATGCCTGTAAAGCCAATACTCAGGAAGTAGAGGCAGAAAGAGCTTCAGTTCAAGACCACAGTGCCCAGGCTGTGGAGTGGAGCCCAGTCTTTAAAAAAGGGCTAAAGACTTCATCTGTGTTTGCTTCATCTCTTATCAACATATCTGCATTATGGGAGTGTATTGATGAGTACTATCTGCCTCGAAACACTCACCTGGAGTTAGTCTAAGTAGGGTGGAGGATATACCTGGGATTGCAGAGATCATTTAAAGAAGTATTGGTCTATTGACATGTAACTGAAAACCCAGATCTCCACCAAGCTAATCAAGAAATACATAGAAAAAACAAAATCTAAAAGCACAAGCTGACGGAATATAAGTGTAAACTTAAGTGATAACAAAAGTCTGGAAATATTAAGAAAATGTTGCTGGCTGGTGTGGTAACGGGTTCAAGTGGTACCGAAAAACACAGAGCACAGAGCCTGCATCCGTCAAATTCCGTAGAGTCGGTGTCGACTCTGAGTGCATAATTATCAGCACCTTAATTAAATCCGTATGTGTTACAAAGATGTTACAACCCCTGAGAGAAGCCCAACATATAGCCACAAAGACCACTGTCTACTTTTGATACGTTAAGTTCCTGGATAATCTGTGGGGCTGGTTTGATACATATTCCCTAAATAGTGCCTCTACCCCAGCAAAAATCCTAATAATAAAGTAAAGTAGAAGCGATGCGTTCTGATGAGCAGTTTAGCACAGGATGAGTCCTATCCACTTTTGTTGGACACTGCTCAACTCCACCACTCCTCTGGGCAAGAAAATGTCAAATTTCATTTTTTTCTGTACAATAGTATAAGGCACTCTAACCCGGGAACTAGAGTTTCTCCTTTAAAACCTGTTGAAAACTCTGCCTTTGCTGACTAGTTCCAAACAATTGCACATGCAGTCTATAATTTAGGGCCTGAGCAAATTAAAACTACTTCCTGGCCTGCCCAAGGCCATAGAAGTTTCAGTAATAGGTTGTGGGGCCAGGTTGCAGGGAAACTAGTGGATGCATGAAAACATTTTTAAAAACCATGTCTTTTGTCTGTGTCTGTGCCATTTCGTGATACTGAAAGAGCTGAGGGACCAGACAAAGAACTTCATCTCCTGATGAAGAACGCACCCACCTCACTCAGAAATGCCCTCCTTTCTCTGGACCCAACTCAGGTCTTGAAATAGAGGGCACCAATGTATATCCCTGTATATAGCCCATTTCCTGACATTAGAAAGGAAGAGAGTCCACTTGAAATCCATTCTGTGAGCAGACTGTCTAACAGTGTTCCATGCATTAAGGACACTGCTTGGGATAAATCTGATTTAGGTCAATTAATGGCTGTTTTATTCTTTGCTGCAGTACTTACTGAGCATAATACCAGACACGAAACACCGTGCTCAGTTCTTGAGATATAATGAAGATAGAAATTGCATCCTGAGAGCTTGCAGTCTAGTGGCCCACAGCCTGAAGCTATTCTTGCTGAGCTGATGAAATACTTTGTCCTCAGGTGGTTCCAGAACTGCCTCGTGAATCATACTTCTTTTTTTTCAGTTTTTTTAATTAGATTTTTCTTCATTTACATTTCAAATGCTATCCCCAAAGTCTCCTATACCCTCCCCCACCTGCCCTGCTCCCCTACTCACCCACTCCCACTTCTTGGCCCTGGCGTTCCCCTGTACTGGGGCATATAAAGTTTGCAAGACCAAGTGGCCTTTCTTCCCAATGATGGCCGACTAGGCCATCTTCTTCTACATATGCAGCTAGAGACACAAGCTCTGGGAGTACTGGTTAGTTCATATTGTTGTTCCACCTATAGGGTTGCAGACCCCTTCAGCTCCTTGGGTACTTTCTCTAGCTCCTCCATTGGGGGCCCTGTGTTCCATACTTCTAAGTGATCATTTCCAAAGATACACAAAAATAATCTCCTTTAAGAATGGAAGAGAGACTTGCTTTGGACAAAGCTGACATTCACCACAATCTATCTATTCTTGCCCTTCTCCCTCAAAGAACAAAGGAAGAAAAGGAACAGGGTATGTGTTCGGAAGCAAGCATGCTAATACCTGAAGAGGAAGCAGCAGACAGAGTCTCAAGCAGCCTTCAGGGGAAGAACGGCTTTGCTAAGTTGCTCTCTCTAGGCACAGGGATGCAGTTTGCCAGCAGATCTCTCTTGATTCCAACAGCAAATCTTTCTCTCAGTATAACACACAACAATTTGTAACCTTAGCAGAAGTCAGATGCTCAGATCATATCATAAAAATCCCTAGAGTAATTATCCCAGTTCCACTCATAGGTCTCTGTAGAGATACACTGCCCTATCATTTAATTCCATTAAAAATATAGGAGGGGAAATTTGGATTTTTGAATTTATGTGTGTGTGTGTGTGTATACATATACATATACATATACACACACATATACATACACACACACATATACATATATATACACATATACACACACATACATACACAGACACACACACATATACATATATATACATACTAGGGGTTACAAAAACAAATTTTTATTTGTAGGAATCCCCTTCCTTCCTTCCTTTGAACATTGGCCTGCTACCTTCCTCTGCTTTCTATACAATATACTTCCTATTCATTACTTAAACTGATATTTAAATGTCCCCATCTCTTCAAACAAAACAAAGAAGAAACTTGGTGAGTTCGGCACACAAGATGAAACTGGAAACTCCTGAATCTGGTTGCCACTGGGTCTGAAGTTAGCCATTCTTTGGGCCTAACTGCCTTGGAAGTGAAAGAGGTCTGAAGAAATCAGGGTTGGCAAGAAAAGTGTCTCTCCTTCTGAACCTTCCAGCTGCACGCTGCTTAAAGACAGGTCATTTGAAGAACTTAATCGACCTGTCAGAAACATTTTGATTTTGCTTCAGTACAAGGCTAACTGACAGCCACTTTTCCCACAACTGAGACGAATCTCCTAACTTGAGAGGCACTTGAAGACGTGTTAAGATTTTTGCAGCTATTAACACATTCCTAAGAAAAATACCTCTAGAGACACAAGAAAGCCAAGGATAACAGCCATCTCTCTCCAATGAAAACGTTTAGTCTGTTTGATTAAAGGAAGATAAATGAAGGGGCCAGGCCGAACTCACCTCACATTATGTACCGGCTTGGTTTCCTCGAGACCAAATTGCCTAGTAGGAAAAAAATGCAGTCAGTCTTCAAGTCTCTACATTCCTGAATAAGGACTCCTAAGACCGGCTCTGGGGCCTCGGCCCTAGGCCCTATTTTCTAGGGAGCTTAGCCAGGGTCTGGCAGAAGGAAGCAGACAAGGCAGAGTCATGAGCATGGCACACGCATCCTTTGATAATTCAAACAGAGGTATACAGCTCACCCTAAGAGAGGAACTAAACCAAGAGCTATAACCCGACCTCAGCCAATCACGGGTGCCTTTAAGCTTCTGGTCTAAAATGATATTTTCCAAACTGCAGGTTGTTGCTATTAGACTATATAATCAATGTACTAGGCTACAGTTAGTGACTTTTTTATAAGATGGGGAGAGTCAGGGTAAGAAATATCACACAGTACCACATACTGTTTCATGGGACTTTGAAAATATTCTCATTTTAATTGATAAGTGATGCTTGTGGTGTGCTACTCTATAATATTTCAAGTTATGTATATAAGGTGTAATGATTACATCAGGAAAATTGGCACACCCACCATTTTAAGCAGATATTCTTCTTTTGTGTTGAGAACATTCAAATCCTAGTTTTTATCAATAAGAGATTAGAAGTCACGATGTTCCTGTCTCAGCTTTAGAATGTAGGCATTACCAAGCCTGGCTCCGTGCTCTCATTCTTGAAAGATGGAGACGCTGAGGACGACATTAGTGTTTGTCTCCTACCAGCACTTTCAACAACCAGACTGTGAGGCTTCCATTGCTGGCGAGGAGCTCACTGTCTTTCGCTGCGCAACTCTCAGTGGGCTGCCCCCTTTTCTTCCGATTGCCCTCTACATTTGTTTCTTGTCTTGTGTTTTGAATTTTTTCCCTGATGCATTTATTAAAAAGTGATGGGTTTCTTTTTCTTTATACTGATTGGGCTATGCCTTATTTACTTATTTATTATTTACTTATGCCTTATTTACTTATTTACTGAGATGTACAGTCACACTACTTACAAGTTTTGTGGAATCCGTGACAGTTCCTTTGCTACACATTAGTTCCCTTCCTTCTTTGGTCTCTTCCAGAATCTTCATGAATCTGTGTAAGGCTGCGTCTATCTTCCATACGACTCAACCTTCCTATCGTGCTTCACATGGCCGCTCTTGCTGTCTTCTGAGCGACACAGAATTTTCCTAAGCTCTGACTCTTTATTTCATTTGTGTCTGGTGTGTTATTTTTAATCATCCATTGGAATAAAATTACAACACATACTTCTAAAACTGAAATGCTTCAAGTTTTTTTGTTGTAACCGTTACATGCTCCTCTCTGTTGTTACACTCTTCATTTTGTTAAATGTTTCAAATGAGATTGTTCATGGCAGTCTGGATCTGGTCTTTATCCTTCCCTGCACTTAACTTCTGGTGTGTTTGTACCTTTGCATGGCAATTTGTAGTTTAACTTTACTCTCCACTATCTGCAGCATTAACTAAGGAAATGGTCCTCCACAGAGTAATTTGATCTGCCTCTGCTGATGATCAGTGGATATCTATAACCCGGAAGTAAGTCAGTTCAGGGAAGTGTAAGGACAGAAGGAAACAAAAATGCTCCTATATTTAAAATAATAATTGAGAATATTAATTTTTGACCAATTCATTATTTCACTGAATATGCATTTTATTTATTTATTTGAAGTTAAAGATGGCATTGGATTCTTCCCAGGTTTATTGGCATTTAACTGACAAATAAACATTTTTTATATTAAAGTTGATGCTTTCATGTTATTATAGACTGTGAAGTGCTATGCACTAGCAGGCTAACACCTTCTGTTTATTTTTAACCTAATTGTTTCAGACCCTATTATTCCAAACTTTTTTGTCACCACAATGGACATCACATGGCTGTTTGCTGTTTACTGACCCATAGTCTTGTTATGTGGCTTGTACTGCCCCTCAACTTGTGATCAGCCAGCTTCTGCCTGTCTTTAAAGTTCTGAGCATACAGGTGTGTGTCACCAAAACCAACTCTAACATACACTTTTATCATAACCACCCGTGTTTTCAGGTATCCACTTATGCCATCTAATGCCCTATGTCAAAAATACCCAAACCTCCTCAACTATTAGAACTTGGTGAGTTGTTCCTAAGATTGACTTTAAAGACCTCAAATGAGGACAAAATGAATGTCCAGACCCATATTTGATCATATTTAACTTGTTTTGCAAAAGAAAAAAATCTTATCTTATTTGCTGTAACTGGGGCATTTTTCATGAATGTCATCTTCTTTGAGGAGAAGAGACTGTCATTTCCATGGTGCACTTCAGCAAATGTGTGATTGAGTGTCTCCACTCATCTTGATCCTATTTATTCATTTTAAAAACATTGTTCATTTATACACCCTTTTAAAAGATGAATCTATGATTAAGGCCCTGAAAATATCTCTCATATCCAAAAATGATGGACCTGAATTTCCTAACAATAATTTCATGCCAAGGAAATTCAGGTTTCATTTCATGTTTGGGTATGTCTCCTTAAAACACTTGTCATGACTTCTAAACTAAAATATACAGATTATTGAGTAGAAAAAAATGTCATTATTATCAATCCCATATTAGAAGCAAATAATTTCATTGTTATGACTTGAATATGAAGTGCTCTCCCCCAAAATGACTCATGTATTGAAGGCTTGGCTGGTCCCCAGCAGAGAGATCCACTCATTGATGAATAATTAGGTCATGAGTAGCCTGACCTTGTACCTATGAATTAGTGAATTAATCAACTAAAGACTTTATAATTTCAGTGGCATACTGGAAGTTTTCAGAAACTTTTGGATGTGGAAGCCAAATTGGAGGAAGTCTGTCAATGGGGACATGTCGTTAAGGGCTGCATCTATCTTTTTTCTTTGCTTCTAGAAGTCATACAATGAGCAACTTCACTTTATTCTGACCCGTGGCCATGTTGTTCTGACTTACCACAGCCCAGAAACAGCAAACTTAGCTGGCAAGGACTGAAGCCTCTGAAACTGTGAGCCAAAACCAGCTTTCCCTTATTTCAAGCTGCTTATGTTGGGGTTTGATTACAGCAATCAAACACTAAGCCAGTGGTCCTTTAAAAAGATGGAGAAATCTAGCTTAGGTGGTATCACTAACATCAGCAAAACTACAGAACATTCAGATATAAATCCCTTTGGATTTCATAGTTGCTGGCTTCCTGTTTTGATATTGTACAGTGGAGAACAGTGAGGATGTGTGACAGGTCTGGTCTGGTTAATGGATATATTGCCTTTCTAGGGGATTTTCAACAGGCACAATAAAAGAAAGTAAGGAGAAGGTGAACATAAAACCTCTAAGATTTATCGCTACATTTTTTAATTTTTTTAATACAGATGGTGGACCAACGAAAGTTTGATAATGTTGCATGACATGTAATAAAGCTTGCTGACAATAGTGTATCTGCCCTCCCGATGTGTAAGAATCTCAGATATACTAGGTAATATTAAATAAATGTCATATTATAAGGGCTCAAATGAAAGTTCACATACAAATAAACACTCCTTCAGAATGAAAATACAGTGGTTCTTGACGTAATTAACACTGCTACATACCTGACATAATGGTAGTTTTCCTTTTTTTTTTGGCTAAATCAAGTAGCCCAGGTAACTTCACCAACACTTTCTCACATCTAATGTCATCAAACATCTTTGAGGGACTCCTGCACTTACTAGAGTGATTCTGTGAATCACAGGGCTGGTTCTGTGCCTGGAACTTTCACAGAGCTTTGTGTTTACAAGGTGACTTAACATTGCAGCATCTCTATAAAGTATAGGACATTATCAGCATCTTGTAAAGATTAGCAACCTGAGAGTTAGAGGTGTTAGGGAATCACCCCCAAGGTTGTTTATACTGTGAAATGTAAGGCCCTGAACTTATAAATAAAATGTCCCAGAGTTCTTATATGAATGTTGTAGAGAAAGCAGTTGATTTATTTCTATGATTGTGAAACTAAAGAAACTACTACAATCTTGGTCCGGGACCCGCCGAACTTAGGAAATTAGTCTGAACAGGTGAGAGGGTGCGCCAGAGAACCTGACAGCTTCTGGAACAGGCGGAAGCACAGAGGCGCTGAGGCAGCACCCTGCGTGGGCCGGGGACAGCCGGCCACCTTCCGGACCAGAGGACAGGTGCCCACCCGGCTGGGGAGGCGGCCTAAGCCACAGCAGCAGCGGTCGCCATCTTGGTCCGGGACCCGCCGAACTTAGGAAATTAGTCTGAACAGGTGAGAGGGTGCGCCAGAGAACCTGACAGCCTCTGGAACAGGCAGAAGCACAGAGGGGCTGAGGCAGCACCCTGTGTGGGCCGGGGACAGCCGGCCACCTTCCGGACCGGAGGACAGGTGCCCGCCCGGCTGGGGAGGCGACCTAAGCCACAGCAGCAGCGGTCGCCATCTTGGTCCGGGACCCGCCGAACTTAGGAAATTAGTCTGAACAGGTGAGAGGGTGCGCCAGAGAACCTGACAGCTTCTGGAACAGGCGGAAGCACAGAGGCGCTGAGGCAGCACCCTGCGTGGGCCGGGGACAGCCGGCCACCTTCCGGACCAGAGGACAGGTGCCCACCCGGCTGGGGAGGCGGCCTAAGCCACAGCAGCAGCGGTCGCCATCTTGGTCCGGGACCCGCCGAACTTAGGAAATTAGTCTGAACAGGTGAGAGGGTGCGCCAGAGAACCTGACAGCTTCTGGAACAGGCAGAAGCACAGAGGCGCTGAGGCAGCACCCTGTGTGGGCCGGGGACAGCCGGCCACCTTCCGGACCGGAGGACAGGTGCCCGCCCGGCTGGGGAGGCGACCTAAGCCACAGCAGCAGCGGTCGCCATCTTGGTCCCGGGACTCCAAGGAACTTAGGAATTTAGTCTGCTTAGGTGAGAGTCTGTACCACCTGGGAACTGCCAAAGCAACACAGTGTCTGAGAAAGGTCCTGTTTTGGGCCTTCTTCTTCGGCCAGGAGGAGGTCCAAATACAAGATATCTGCGCACCTTCCCTGTAAGAGAGCTTGCCAGCAGAGAGTGCTCTGAGCACTGAAACTCAGAGGAGAGAATCTGTCTCCCAGGTCTGCTGATAGACGGTAACAGAATCACCAGAAGAACAATCTCTAAACAGAGTCAACTATAACTACTAACTCCAGAGATTACCAGATGGCGAAAGGTAAACGGAGGAATCTTACTAACAGGAACCAAGACCACTCACCATCACCAGAACCCAGCACACCCACTTCGCCCAGTCCAGGGAACCCCAACACACCTGAGAACCTAGACCTAGATTTAAAAGCATATCTCATGATGATGGTAGAGGACATCAAGAAGGACTTTAATAAATCACTTAAAGAAATACAGGAGAACACTGCTAAAGAGGTACAAGTCCTTAAAGAAAAACAGGAAAACACAATCAAACAGGTAGAAGTCCTTACAGAAAAAGAGGAAAAAACATACAAACAGGTGATGGAAATGAACAAAACCATACTAGACCTAAAAAGGGAAGTAGACACAATAAAGAAAACTCAAAGCGAGGCAACTCTAGAGATAGAAACCCTAGGAAAGAAATCTGGAACCATAGATTTGAGCATCAGCAACAGAATACAAGAGATGGAAGAGAGAATCTCAGGTGCAGAAGATTCCATAGAGAACATCGGCACAACAATCAAAGAAAATGGAAAATGCAAAAAGATCCTAACTCAAAATATCCAGGAAATCCAGGACACAATAAGAAGACCAAACGTACGGATAATAGGAGTGGATGAGAATGAAGATTTTCAACTCAAAGGTCCAGCAAACATCTTCAACAAAATTATTGAAGAAAACTTCCCAAATCTAAAGAATGAGATGCATATGAACATACAAGAAGCCTACAGAACTCCAAATAGACTGGACCAGAAAAGAAATTCCTCCCGACACATAATAATCAGAACATCAAATGCACTAAATAAAGATAGAATACTAAAAGCAGTAAGGGAAAAAGGTCAAGTAACATATAAAGGCAAGCCTATCAGAATTACACCAGATTTTTCACCAGAGACTATGAAAGCCAGAAGAGCCTGGACAGATGTTATACAGACACTAAGAGAACACAAACTGCAGCCCAGGCTACTATACCCAGCCAAACTCTCAATTATCATAGAGGGAGAAACCAAAGTATTCCACGACAAAACCAAATTCACGCATTATCTCTCCACGAATCCAGCCCTTCAAAGGATAATAACAGAAAAAAACCAATACAAGAACGGGAACAACGCCCTAGAAAAAACAAGAAGGTAATCCCTCAACAAACCTAAAAGAAGACAGCCACAAGAACAGAATGCCACCTTTAACAACTAAAATAACAGGAAGCAACAATTACTTTTCCTTAATATCTCTTAACATCAATGGTCTCAACTCGCCAATAAAAAGACATAGACTAACAAACTGGCTACACAAACAAGACCCAACATTTTGCTGCTTACAGGAAACTCATCTCAGAGAAAAAGATAGACACTACCTCAGAATGAAAGGCTGGAAAACAATTTTCCAAGCAAATGATATGAAGAAACAAGCAGGAGTAGCCATCCTAATATCTGATAAGATTGACTTCCAACCCAAAGTCATCAAAAAAGACAAGGAGGGACACTTCATTCTCATCAAAGGTAAAATCCTCCAAGAGGAACTCTCAATTCTGAATATCTATGCTCCAAATACAAGAGCAGCCACATTCACTAAAGAAACTTTAGTAAAGCTCAAAGCACACATTGCGCCTCACACAATAATAGTGGGAGACTTCAACACACCACTTTCACCAATGGACAGATCATGGAAACAGAAACTAAACAGGGACACACTGAAACTAACAGAAGTGATGAAACAAATGGATCTGACAGATATCTACAGAACATTTTTCCCTAAAACAAAAGGATATACCTTCTTCTCAGCACCTCATGGTACCTTCTCCAAAATTGACCACATAATAGGTCACAAATCAGGCCTCAACAGATTCAAAAATATTGAAATTGTCCCATGTATCCTATCAGATCACCATGCACTAAGGCTGATCTTCAATAACAAAATAAATAACAGAAAGCCAACATTCACATGGAAACTGAACAACACTCTTCTCAATGATACCTTGGTCAAGGAAGGAATAAAGAAAGAAATTAAAGACTTTTTAGAGTTTAATGAAAATGAAGCCACAACGTACCCAAACCTTTGGGACACAATGAAAGCATTTCTAAGAGGGAAACTCATAGCTATGAGTGCCTTCAAGAAAAAACGGGAGAGAGCACATACTAGCAGCTTGACAACACATCTAAAAGCTCTAGAAAAAAAGGAAGCAAATTCACCCAAGAGGAGTAGACGGCAGGAAATAATCAAACTCAGGGGTGAAATCAACCAAGTGGAAACAAGAAGAACTATTCAAAGAATTAACCAAACGAGGAGTTGGTTCTTTGAGAAAATCAACAAGATAGATAAACCCTTAGCTAGACTCACTAAAGGGCACAGGGACAAAATCCTAATTAACAAAATCAGAAATGAAAAGGGAGACATAACAACAGATCCTGAAGAAATCCAAAACACCATCAGATCCTTCTACAAAAGGCTATACTCAACAAAACTGGAAAACCTGGACGAAATGGACAAATTTCTGGACAGATACCAGGTACCAAAGTTGAATCAGGATCAAGTTGACCTTCTAAACAGTCCCATATCCCCTAAAGAAATAGAAGCAGTTATTAATAGTCTCCCAGCCAAAAAAAGCCCAGGACCAGACGGGTTTAGTGCAGAGTTCTATCAGACCTTCAAAGAAGATCTAACTCCAGTTCTGCACAAACTTTTTCACAAGATAGAAGTAGAAGGTATTCTACCCAACTCATTTTATGAAGCCACTATTACTCTGATACCTAAACCACAGAAAGATCCAACAAAGATAGAGAACTTCAGACCAATTTCTCTTATGAACATCGATGCAAAAATCCTTAATAAAATTCTCGCTAACCGAATCCAAGAACACATTAAAGCAATCATCCATCCTGACCAAGTAGGTTTTATTCCAGGGATGCAGGGATGGTTTAATATACGAAAATCCATCAATGTAATCCATTATATAAACAAACTCAAAGACAAAAACCACATGATCATCTCGTTAGATGCAGAAAAAGCATTTGACAAGATCCAACACCCATTCATGATAAAAGTTCTGGAAAGATCAGGAATTCAAGGCCAATACCTAAACATGATAAAAGCAATCTACAGCAAACCAGTAGCCAACATCAAAGTAAATGGAGAGAAGCTGGAAGCAATCCCACTAAAATCAGGGACTAGACAAGGCTGCCCACTTTCTCCCTACCTTTTCAACATAGTACTTGAAGTATTAGCCAGAGCAATTCGACAACAAAAGGAGATCAAGGGGATACAAATTGGAAAAGAGGAAGTCAAAATATCACTTTTTGCAGATGATATGATAGTATATATAAGTGACCCTAAAAATTCCAACAGAGAACTCCTAAACCTGATAAACAGCTTCGGTGAAGTAGCTGGATATAAAATTAACTCAAACAAGTCAATGGCCTTTCTCTACACAAAGAATAAACAGGCTGAGAAAGAAATTAGGGAAACAACACCCTTCTCAATAGCCACAAATAATATAAAATATCTCGGCGTGACTCTAACGAAGGAAGTGAAAGATCTGTATGATAAAAACTTCAAGTCCCTGAAGAAAGAAATTAAAGAAGATCTCAGAAGATGGAAAGATCTCCCATGCTCATGGATTGGCAGGACCAACATTGTAAAAATGGCTATCTTGCCAAAAGCAATCTACAGATTCAATGCAATCCCCATTAAAATTCCAACTCAATTCTCCAACGAATTAGAAGGAGCAATTTGCAAATTCATCTGGAATAACAAAAAACCGAGGATAGCAAAAACTCTTCTCAAGGATAAAAGAACCTCTGGTGGAATCACCATGCCTGACCTAAAGCTTTACTACAGAGCAATTGTGATAAAAACTGCATGATACTGGTATAGAGACAGACAAGTGGACCAATGGAATAGAATTGAAGACCCAGAAATGAACCCACACACCTATGGTCACTTGATCTTCGACAAGGGAGCCAAAACCATCCAGTGGAAGAAAGACAGCATTTTCAACAATTGGTGCTGGCACAACTGGTTGTTATCATGTAGAAGAATGCGAATCGATCCATACTTATCTCCTTGTACTAAGGTCAAATCTAAGTGGATCATGGAACTTCACATAAAACCAGAGACACTGAAACTTATAGAGGAGAAAGTGGGGAAAAGCCTTGAAGATATGGGCACAGGGGAAAAATTCCTGAACAGAACAGCAATGGCTTGTGCTGTAAGATCGAGAATTGACAAATGGGACCTAATGAAACTCCAAAGTTTCTGCAAGGCAAAAGACACTGTCTATAAGACAAAAAGACCACCAACAGACTGGGAAAGGATCTTTACCTATCCTAAATCAGATAGGGGACTAATATCCAACATATATAAAGAACTCAAGAAGGTGGACCTCAGAAAATCAAATAACCCCCTTAAAAAATGGGGCTCAGAACTGAACAAAGAATTCTCACCTGAGGAATACCGAATGGCAGAGAAGCACCTGAAAAAATGTTCAACATCCTTAATCATCAGGGAAAT
This sequence comes from Mus musculus, assembly GCF_000001635.26. Lineage (NCBI taxonomy): Eukaryota > Metazoa > Chordata > Mammalia > Rodentia > Muridae > Mus > Mus musculus. Next base: position 87,676,612 of record NC_000075.6, read on the forward strand.
GCAAATCAAAACAACCCTGAGATTCCACCTCACACCAGTGAGAATGGCTAAGATCAAAAATTCAGGTGACAGCAGATGCTGGCGAGGATGTGGAGAAAGAGGAACACTCCTCCATTGTTGGTGGAATTGCAGGCTTGTACAACCACTCTGGAAATCAGTCTGGCGGTTCCTCAGAAAATTGGACATAGTACTACCGGAGGATCCAGCAATACCTCTCCTGGGCATATATCCAGAAGAAGCCCCAACTGGTAAGAAGGACACATGCTCCACTATGTTCATAGCAGCCTTATTTATAATAGCCAGAAACTGGAAAGAACCCAGATGCCCCTCAACAGAGGAATGGATACAGAAAATGTGGTACATCTACACAATGGAGTACTACTCAGCTATTAAAAAGAATGAATTTATGAAATTCCTAGCCAAATGGATGGACCTGGAGAGCATCATCCTGAGTGAGGTAACACAATCACAAAGGAACTCACACAATATGTACTCACTGATAAGTGGATACTAGCCCAAAACCTAGGATACCCACGATATAAGATACAATTTCCTAAACACATGAAACTCAAGAAAAATGAAGACTGAAGTGTGGACACTATGCCCCTCCTTAGAAGTGGGAACAAAACACCCATGGAAGGAGTTACAGAAACAAAGTTTGGAGCTGAGATGAAAGGATGGACCATGTAGAGACTGCCATATCCAGGGATCCACCCCATAATCAGCATCCAAACGCTGACACCATTGCATATACTAGCAAGATTTTATCGAAAGGACCCAGATGTAGCTGTCTCTTGTGAGACTATGCCGGGGCCTAGCAAACACAGAAGTGGATGCTCACAGTCAGCTAATGGATGGATCACAGGGCTCTCAATGGAGGAGCTAGAGAAAGTACCCAAGGAGCTAAAGGGATCTTCAACCCTATAGGTGGAACAACATTATGAACTAACCAGTACCCCTGAGCTCTTGACTCTAGCTGCATATGTATCAAAAGATGGCCTAGTCGGCCATCACTGGAAAGAGAGGCCCATTGGACACGCAGACTTTGTGTGCCCCGGTACAGGGGAACGCCAGGGCCAAAGGGGGGGAGTGGGTGGGTAGGGGAGTGGGGGTGGGTGGGTAAGGGGGACTTTTGGTATAGCATTGGAAATGTAAATGAGCTAAATACCTAATAAAAAATGGAAAAAAAAAAAAAAAAGAAACTACTACAAAAGGTCAGAAGCAAAATTTAGTAACTCAGAACATAGCAGAAAGTTAGGGAAATATAAGTTCTATGAACTATGAACTTTTCTTGATTTTCCTTCTTTTGCAGAGACTTTATCATCTATGTAAGACAAGCCAAGCCAGAGGAGACTCATGAAGTTAGAAATAGCATACATCTCTGATTGAAAGCCAGGGCAAAGTCAAGTATCTAGTATATAATTCTTAGGTATATTAGTAGATACATCCTTGCAGAGGCATTTCAGAATGCGTCCTGTTTGATTTTAAGGTGAGTAGTACTAGGTGGTCCCCTATGGCTAATAAGTGAGAACATCCAAGCCACAAAACCCAGTCCACCCTCCTCACAAAGAGGAAGTGTCACAAGTGTGTGCTAATGCTTGAATCTGCCCCGTAGCTGTCTCTGTACTAGGCCTTCAATTTCTTTAAAGCGTTACTGTATTATTTTCTGTCCACTAGGCAAGAACAGTTAGCTTTATTTCAAGAATACTCCGGTGGATCTCAGAGATGAAGAACTCAGTCATCGTTTAATTATACATTATCTTTCTCATCCCATAGTGGCCCAAGTTCTGCCCTACAGAAGCTCTATGTGAGGAAAAAGGCAAGATGTCGTAACTAGAAAAAACAGCAGTGCATTTACATACCATAGATCTATCATTCAAACCCTGTGAAGATGGTATTTGTGAGTACAGGAGTAGAGAAAGTTTCCACATTGGCAACGGTTGTATTCAAGATGAAACATCTCAATGCTTATCCCTCTGGTATAGGTGGGCCCTGAGAGAGGGAGAAGAAGCCCTCTATAACCAAGACCAAAAATAAATCAATTTTAAAAAATGATGAGAAGTATTTCTAGCTCTGCAGCATTTGGAAGCAGTTGAGTTTGGGAAACAGACTTCTGATGGATTGTTACTTGGGTCAGCCAGGCAATCAACAAGGGCTGATCTAGGGAGGGGCGCTATCCTTCATTCCACTGGAGGCAAAATGGTGTTGATGTATAAATGTACATCCTGTTTTCCAATTGTTCTCATTCAGCAATGAGGCGTGAAGCCTGGGAAACCACAGACACTTGGATCTAAGGAGGTATTTATTTCACTCTCTAGGGCTGTGGAGTGGCACTTTATCTTAATCTTGTGAGTTCTCACAGCCTTAAAACCTTCTTCCTCTGAGCTTCAGGTTCATTAGATTAATCTGTACATAATTCTGTTATAAAAATATCCCCGATCCTAGGCTAGGTGGAAGATGGGTAAGATTTCTTCCCTCCTCATGATGGTACACCTTGCTCTCCATGCTTTTCAGATGGTTTTAAGTCAAAGCAAGGGCAATCGGTGTGGTTACATGTTAACCTCTATACACTAGAGATTTCTCACAGAATATGGCTCTTCCCTTGACCAAAACAGACAGACAGACAGACAGAAACACACACACACACACACACACACACACACACACAGAGAGAGAGAGAGAGAGAGAGAGAGAGAGAGAGAGAGAGAGAGAGTTTTCCTCCATCATCACCCAGAAGTCCCTTGGGACTAAATCAATCCTGGCGTCTTCTATCAGAGTGAAAAGAGACAGACAGATGAATTCAGGGCTTCCCAACATGGTTCTTACTTTTCCAAACACATAGAGACCTTCCTCTGCAAGTTTTTTTCCCAGCTGTACTTAGAAGTTGTAACAGATCCAGCAACCATTTTAGAACCTCATTTGTATTGTCCTGACACTTAGGAATCTAGTTTCTGTTTGAGAGATGTCACAAAGTTGGTGGGCTCAAAACATGAGCTACTTTTTAAAACCCATCTGTTAGATGCCTATAGATGCTCTTGGTTTGTTTCTGACTGTCTACTGAAATGGCAACAGCAACAACCTCACTTTCCAAGCCCATCCGGCAGACAGCAATAAACTGAATGCTTACCACTAAGGGGCCAAATATCTATCAAATATGCAGCAAGGCATGAACCCCCATTAATACACACAAAAATGCATGCATACATACATACATACATACATACATACATACATACACACAAGCAAAATAAACACATAACTAAATGATTGATAAAAGACTATCCCTTTTCTACAGCTACTCCACTCCAGTCAGAGTAGACACTACCATGATCTAGTTTAGCCCTCTGGGAAAAGCCCAGAATCTACAGTTTGGCATGCACAGCCCTTAACAACTGACTCAAGTCTTCAATCTCATGTTTCTCTTTATTTTGTCCCAATATGGGTGCTTGTAAAAGTAGTTCTTCCACCTTTAGGATTATATCTGTAATTTAAGTAGATGAACTGAGGAATAAGGAAAAAAAAAACTAAGTACTTTAAGGAATTGCTTTTTTATTGGTTATTTTATTTATTTGCATTTCAAATGTTAATACCCTTCCGGGTTTCCCCTCCTCAAACCTCCATCCCATCCCTCTCCCCACTGCTTCTATGAGGGTGCTCCCCCACCCACTCCTGCCTCACCTCCATAGCATTCCCCTATACTGGGTCATCGAGCCTTCATGGGACCAGGGGCCTCCTCTCCCACAGATAAGGCCATCCTCTGCTACATATGCAGCTGGAGCCATGGGTCCCTTCATGTGTGCTCTTTGGTTGATGATTTAGTCCTTGGGAGCTCTGAGGGGATGATTGGTTGATATTGTTGTTCTTCCTATAGGGTTGCAAACCCCTTCAACTCCATCAGACCTTCCCTAACTCCTCCATTGGGTCCCCATGCTCAGTTCGATGGTTGAGTGGAAGCATCCTCATCTGTATTGGTAAGGCTCTGGCAGAGCCTCTCAGGAGACAGCTATATCAGGCTCCTGTCAACAAGCACTTCTTGGCATCAGCAATAGTGTCTGGGTTTAGTGGCTGCATATGGAATGGATCCCTAGTCTCTGGATGGCCTTTCTTTCAGTCTCTGCTCCACTCTTTGTCCATGTATTTCCTTTAGACAGGAACAATTCTGGGTTAATATTTTTGAGATGTATGGGTGGGTCCATCTCTCAACTGGGGGCCATACCAACACAGATGTGTATATGTTCTCTTCATACAGGTCCAATGTAGAGTTAAGAGTGGGCAGGAGAAGTTGTTTTTGTGATCAAGTCTGTGATACATCATAGTCGTTATATTTAAGACTTGCCAGAATGTGTAGAACTGTTGTCAAGAGGCTGAGGTGAGTTTTCCCATAGCCTGAGTCAGCCATCCCAAAAACACTCCCAAAAGGGAGCAGCCGAGGAGCCTCTGGGTTTGACTTCTTGTGAAGAGGTGTCCCCACTCCCACTCTTCACGTTGCCACGAGTACCTACTGACTCAGTTTTTTAATTATTACTTTTGACTTTCATACCGTCTTCACCTTAAAATGTAGGCTCCCAGAAGTTGGTGCCTGAGTCCTAGTCCCTAAAGCCAAAGAAAGCAGGCCCAGTCCAGAGACTCAGCCATCCTCCGCAACAGACTTCAGACAGCTCTTCTCTTCCTACACTCCCTCATTTCTGAATGGGAAACAGTACCAGCCGACCTGGCTTCCAGCACTGTTTCCTCTTCCCGTTAAATATTTATTAAGCTTTGGGATGCATGACACAAAGCTGGATTGTACTGGCTAAACCAGACAGAGCTGTCCCTAACTTAAGAGAGCATTTATGGTATGAAAGATGGGCAGTCCCGAGAACATAAATAAGGGCCAGAGTATGCAATCTTTGCATCTGAAGACTGAAGAACAAAAGCCAGGAACACATTCCACTTACCATTTCTCTGGGTGTGTTTGCCTTGATTTTAGATTATCTTTGGACACAAATAAGTGGAAATAAATTTGAATTTCAAAAATATTGGGTTTCATTCCAAGAAATAACCAGATTCTACCTCTCTTTCTATTTTCCCAAAGGGCATTCAATAGCATCCTGCCAAGCATATCCACCTACCAGATACTCCCAGCAACTCTACAGAGGAATAATATGCCATAGTTGCTGTGCCAGGGAGAGTCTCAGGTGCCAGTTACCGAAGCATATAACATTGTGGTAGCTTTTATTCTTCATGAAGGAGGCAACATGAGACTACTAAAGAAAATACTTTCTCTGGAAGGAAGAGTGAGTTCAAAGAACTGGTAGCCCAGAAGGTGCAGAATGGGAATTATTGTGTTAATATATCTTCAACCAGGAAGCCTCGGCCTTTCTTTCTCATTGATGCTGTGGAAAGCTGTGCACAAAGAGACCATCATTTACGTACGTTACATTATAATTTCATAAGTGAGCAATGGCTGGACATGTTCATCTGGACACTAGCTGTATTCCCCTTGTTTATTTAATCCAAGTTGGTTTTCCTGGAAGATGAAAGTCTGCCATTGTAGCCTCAGTGCCTCATAATATATGTGTTAAACTCACCACTGCCTCATTATTTATTAACGTCAAGTTACTACACTTCAGTGGAGGATGGGAGCTGAGGCCACACAGTGACAGATGTTCCAACAGATCAGCTTATATAATAAGAAGCTGGGCCAAAACTGTCGAAAGGGGTGTTTTTTAAAAAAACATACAGACTTCAAAGAAATGAGCTGTGGCATCTGCAACATGGACAGAGCAGTGCCAGTGGAGGGGGCGGGGGCAAGTCTGCAAGCACACGGTCGGGTCATGCGATGATGGGAGCTTGCAGCCGAGGACTAGAACATCTGGGCTGCAGCAAAGCTGGCCAGGACATTTTAAAAGAGCTCCCGTGGTGCCTCCAACTTTGATTTCACAGAGCTGAGGCAGGGGGGAAACGCGCTGCACTCAAGAGCGCATGTGTTTTGGCTCACATGCTCTCTCCCCAGTCACTGCAGAGGGCCACGCTCAGCTGCAGAATTGGGTGAACACTCTCGGACAGTCTTCCTCTATCCACAGGGCTGTCTCTGTGGGGTCATGCCAAGGTCTGAAGAGGCAATTGCTGCAAAGAGTAGAAAATAAGGAATGTCGGCATAAGGCTGTGAAAACTGCGCATGTCAGTTCCTAGCAAGAAATTCCGAAGGAATTTCCGTAAGAACTTAAGGCTCATCAATTTGGGGTAATATGCAAGTTGGAAACTAAGTGTGTGTGTGTGTGTGTGTGTGTGTGTGTGTGTGTGTCTGTGTGTCTGTGTGTCTGTGTGTCTGTGTGTCTGTGTGTCTGTGTGTCTGTGTGTGTGTTGAGAGAGAGAGGGAGAGAGAGAGAGAATGCTACATACCACACATGAAAATTAAGAGTATCTGTTACTAGCAGCACAATGCTCAAGCAGCCTGTCTCCTCTCCCGAACGTTTTCTTTAATTGAATACATAAATGAACACAGATACTACAGTATGTGACACACAGTAGAAAGTGTCCAGGACAGAGAAAGGATATGATATTGCAGCCCACCAACTATTGAGGCCCACTGACTACTGACAGGCTCTGGAGCCCCAGAACCTTATAACATGGTGAAGGTCATAGGTCAGAAGGGCGATGACAAGGTGTTTGGACTCTGACGCCAGACCCATGGGTGCAAATCTTGCCTTTGCTCTTTGTTGGCTATGTAACTTTAGGCGCCTTAATCTCTCTGTGATGCTCAGTGCCTGCAAACATATGACAAATACCAAAACAATAGAATCCATTTTAGAGGCTTGTTGGGGGGATGGTCTGTCATGTGATGCCGTTAGAGTTGTACTTGACACAGAGCTTTATCTTTATGTTCTTTTAAAGCCACTCTCCCTGTGTCTCATATGAAAGGTGTTTATCTCACATCCCAAGTCATCATCAGAATTTGAAAACAAATTTTCCTCTTTCATTTCATAGACTTTTCCCTCTACCTTCACTAAGTCAAATTCTCTCACAGATTTCCTGGTTCTATTATATCTCCAAAATTTTTGTTGTATTTTCATGACTAAAACTATTCTTCACTTTCATTTTTTGTACACATATTAAGTTTGTATATTTCCAAAACCCATCAAGGAACACCCAACAGCAGGTTCTATTGTAGGGCCTGTGGATTAAGGAAAGGGAGAGAAAGGGCCAGCATGTAGCTTTGTGGGAGAGGGTTTGCCTAGCATCCTGAGGTCCTGGATTTAATCCTCAGAAATGAGGGTATGGAGAAACCACTCTGAAAAGAAGAGGTTGGTGATGTGGGATGGCAGGCATTTTTAGACTCTCACTGACTTGCCTATTAACTGTCACATGCCTCTCATACAGTAGCTTCGACCAATCACAACCAGGATGGGAGAAACCAGGACCTGTGACTTCACTCTGTTTCCACCCCTCCTCCTTCCTCTTCTCCTACACTATAAGACAAAGTGGACCCTGTACATGAGACTTAGCTCAAATCTAGGGTTGGGAGAGGCTAGCACCATGAAGGAAGTGAGGGACCTCTCAGCTCTATGACACTTTTCAGTTCAATCCATGGGTGCTTGACTGTCTCCAAGTGCCCACCATCATTTCTAACAGGTTAGCAAGAAACCTCAGGATGTTCACTCAGGAATGACACTTGTCTATAAGAGAGCTAAGGTGAACACCAAATTCCAAATAACTTATAGAAAAAGTTACTCATTTTTCACATCAATAACTTCTGTACCTAAAAATGCACTGAATATACCAACAGAATAAATGGTGTCAAAAATAACTTCAGTGTGGTCATGATCTTCATTTGATATTACTTTTTACTCAGGCCCTAAAAGTGACAGTCATCCTGATGGGACATTTTATGTTCACATGCTGTAAACTCTTAGAGAAGAGCCCCAATGTGGAAGCCCATAAATGAGTCATTTGGGAGCGTACAACTTTCTTTTTATAAACTCAGTAACAGCAGAAACAAATCATGGTCTCTAGAAGCCACAGTGATAATCTTCCTCATCCAGCCTATTTTCGCTTCAGGATGAAAGATGGTGTTGGGGCCCAGCAGATTTTTCTTGAAGTTTATGGTAGGTCAACTAAACAGACAAGCTCAGCCTTCTCTTTGATATCTCCCTTTTCTCCCTATCTAAGCCAACTTTGTTTTTTTATTGGATTTCCATTACTTCAATTCTCTTCATGGAGTCTCAGTTCCTGTAACTGTTAGGGCTTATGGTAGTTTAGTACTTTGAACATCATTAATTAAATCATTGCATCATGCAAGCCAGGCATACTTCTTCCATCAGAAATTATCTTGTCCTCTAGTCTAGAAGCCTTTGTTATGGGGCTTTCTTGCAGAGCCTGGATTGCATCTAAAACCATGTGGCAAAAGAGAAACCAAAAGAGGCCATTAAGAGAAGACTCAGGTTGAGATTGAAGTGTTGGTTTCTAGGGACCAACCTCACACTAGAAAATCAGCAGTGCTTATAACTGCTCCACTAGTCAGCCACCAGTTCCTGGCATGTTTATGAGCAATTTCACTTGCTAAGAATCACCTGCCCAACTCTTTCCATTCAAAACTTCTATCTCATGCTCAATATATCCAAACTTTGATTTCAACTATGCCCCTTTTCAAATTATATATATATATATACACAACTGCTAGTGACACTAATAATACTAAAGCAAAATTATTCTGATGGGATATGAAAGAACTTTTTTTTCTTGAAAGGGTTGTCTTTATAGGAAAACCCATCCTGAGTGGCAAGCATTTGCCATGTATAGGGATAAATAAATTTGTTTTTATTTTAGATTATATACTATTCCACTACCATGATGGACATCAGATATGATCCATCAGTTATATTCTATAACTTCAAGGATCTGGTATTCATATCATTAACATAGATAAATGGGCTCACAATAATGGCTAATAGTTTTGAAGAGTACACAATGATACCATTTTCCAGGTTTTTCTTTTTAGATTTTTTTAATTTAATTTTTGAGAATTTCACACAAGAATAATGTATGTAAATCATTCTCTCCCTCTGTCTCCTCTCTCCAATTCCTGCCATGTCCCTCTCAAATTCATGACCTTGTATTTTTTAGACACACACACACACACACACACACACACACACCCCTACTGAGCTCATTTAGTGTTGTTGACTTGCTGACTTTTGGGGATTGGTTAACCTATTAAGGAGCTTGTTCCTGGAGAAGACTGATTCTTTTTCTTTCTCAGCAACCGTTAATTGTAACTCTTCTTCTATGAATGAAGTCTTGTGAGAATTCTTCCATTCAAGTCCATGTTGTATGTATATATTTGTTATACTTATGTAAACATTTAAATAAAGTTAAGACCCATAGATAAACAAACAAACAAACAAAAAAACAAAAAAACAGTTCTAGACATGGGAAAACTCCTTACAAGTTGTTGATCAAGGAAGTCCAAGAGACCCCCCAAACCTTTTCCCTTGGCTGCCTCCCAGAAGTTGAAGGTTAGACCCTATTGCTGTATTCCCCAGCATGGCACACATTTGGCTACTGAGTACTTAAAATGTGTAATGACAGAATTTGATTCTGACTTTTACTCAATATTAATTAAATTAAATTCAAATATTAAAGAACTAACAATATAAATTGTTTTTCTTAACAAACACAATTTTACTGATTAAAAGGGACTCTGTTGAAAATTTATTATTTGAACTGAATATCTTACAAGTGTCTCTGGAATTCAAACTACAAATTTTTCAATACAAAAAGTAAAACTATGTAAAAAAATCTCTCATTAATATGTTTTACACTAATTAAATTTGAATTTCCTTGCCTAGATATACTGCTAAAATTTATTTCACCTCTTTCCTTTTTTAATATGGCCACCAGGAAATGTAAAATTATGTGTGTGGTTCATTTTCTATAATAAATGAGTAATAATACTCTAAAGAGAGAATTAAAAGAAGAAAATAACATATCCTTTATACTGAAATGTAAAGGACAGAGAATGGATAAAAATAAGAAAATAATTATTTAGCCCAGATAACTATATGATGGAAGAATAATCCCACTTGAGACTAAATCACAGACCCTTAATTCCCCATAGACCTAGTCTTTGATTCCTCCTTCATCAAAACTGACCTTGGGAAGCCTATAATGGCAACCTCTGGGATGAGATTGCTCTCTGAAAGACTGATTGCTCACTGTTGGGACAAGACGTGCTCCCCACCTCTTACCAAAGGGCTTGAAATGGTGTCATAAACACATAGCTAGCAGAAATAGTATTAAAATTCCTCCCCTCTGGTATTTGTGAGGGCCTTAATGAGATAGAAGGACTATAGGAAAAGTTTGTGTCAAAATGATTCTTTAAAGTGAAGACGCAGATCAAAGTTCACCATTGCCAAATATACAACTTGAGGATGAACTCAAGTGCTGCTATTAATCATGGTTTCTGGGGATCTGATGACACAGATTAAATGGCTGTAAAGAACACTGCTGTGCATCATGTTCTTGCAACTGTCATCAACGCTTCTGCCAAGTGTCCGCAGATCGGGCGGAAGAAAAGCTGTTCAGTATTTATTGAGGTGTCTCTAGCTGAGCCTAGCCAAGAATCTGGACACCAGGTTTAAGTTCATGACAACGCCTCAGAGGTGCCTTCCAGACCTCTGCTCCCTCAGGAAAGAAAAGCCTGCGAAACTGAGGGGAGTATGGAGGTGGACCAGCGTGGGATCGGACAGCACATTAATATCATTGACACTTAGCTTTCAATCATGATACGACTTTCCACAAGTATTCCATAAAACATTTTAAGTAACTTATAATGTGCCAAAGTTCAAAGGTCTGCATCTTTGTGGAGTTTTTTTTTTCTTTCATTTTTTCACAATCAAAAAGGAAAAAAAAAATCTCCCAAACAGAGACGCGTCTTAAAGACAGCAGCTCACAAATACTGTAGGACCGGGCAGCAGGCTGCTCAAATTTTTATTGCCTTCTTTGCACAATTATCACAAAACCTGAATTTAACTAACAAATAAAAAAGTTTACATGAGGGCATAGCATTGAAACAATGGCATGTGCATATGAAGACAACTCAGAAGTGAAGAGGAGGGCATGATGTTGACAGAAGTGAAGCAAATAGTGATCGTTGGAGGAGTGGCAGGCATTGCACAGTTTCAGTGTCAGACAGGACCAAACAGAAAAAGAAGGAAACTCCAATTTTATTTGAAACAGGCTTCTTATGTTAACATAAAAAATATTTCTCACCCTCTCTTTTTAGTTAATGCTTGCATTCTTCTGGAGATGAGGTGTGGCTACATATGCCAGTTTGATTGTGAGCGCCTGAGCCTCAGCCTGTGAGTGCTGGGAATATAGGAATGCATCACCATGCCTGACAGGTAGAACAGTATCCCCAATGTTCTTTGCTTCCAGAAAGAGGACGTGGGCGGCCACTGTGTCCCTAGCTATGGTAGGAGCACTCCATTGTGTTCAATACTCCAATGTATACTTGGGAGATTCTGCATAACATCAAACACTGAAACCCTCCATTCAATGCTACCCTTTCAGAGTGCACAGTCACAACTCACCAACGCCTTGCTACAGACAGCACTCTGCAGTAAGCTCATATTTATTTGAGTTGATGTATGATTATTCTGTTTCTCTAATATATTTCACATGCTGTGTGTAGAGGGAAATCCTGTGTCTCCTTTGCCACAACTTCCTCAACATTTAGAATTATACCTGACTTAGAGCTCAACACATATATTAAAGAAATGAATGGGTAAAATAATGGCTTGATTTAGTTACTGAAAGCCATGAGGATTAGGTTTTCTTCCTTTGATTGTTATAGCACTGTGAGTATGCTAGCACAATTTTTTTTCTTCATTTTTATTGTGAAATATGTGTGTGTGTATATATATCATAAAATTCAACTTGTAGATGATTTATTAAGATTTATTCTATCATTTATTTTGTGTATTCCTGTGTGTGTGTGTGTGTGTGTGTGTGTGTGTGTGTGTGTGTGTTTAGAGTCATGAAGATATCTAGAGATCTCTCAGAGCTGGAATTAGGAGGTTGTTATGAGCCCACCATGGAGTCTGAGAACCAGATTCTGGTCCTCTATAAAAGTAGCAAGCACTCTAATTGCTGAAGCATGTCTCAAGCCCCTGAAGTGATTTTTAAGTGTTATAGTTCCGTGGATTTACCTGATGTGCAATCACCACCCTCCCACCCCACCCCCATCTCTAGAAACTTTCACCTTCTGTCTTAGTCAAGGTTTGGACAACATGACCAAAAGTAACTTGGGAAGAAAAGAGTTTTTTGAACCTGACAGTTCTACATCGTAGTTCATCATTGAAGAAAGTGAGGGAAGGAACTGAAGACAGGAACCTGGAGGCAGAACTGATACAGAAGCCATGGAGGAGTGCTACCAACTGACTTGCTCCCCATGGCTTCCTCATCCTGCTTTCTTATAGCATGGAGGAACAGGAGCCCAAGAATGGTACCATCTACATCTATCACCAACCAAAAATATAGACCATAGGCTAGCTGTCAGGACAATCTAGTGGGGATATCTTCTCAATTGAGGTTTCCTCTTCCCGAATGACTCTCCCTTGTGTCAAGTTGACATGAAACTACCCATCACACCTTCTCAAACTGAAACTTAGAATGCTCCATCCCCTTCTTGCAGCTCTAACCGTAACTACTCTGCTTTTTATTTCTATGCATTTGATTTTTCTAGGTACATTATATAAATGGGATCACAAATATTTGTCATTTGTATTTCACCTGAACATATTTTCAGGGTTCACCTATGTTGTAGTAACACATATCAGAACTTTATTCCTTTATGAGGCTAAAGAGAAGGCTCACTAAGTAACAGCACATTTGCAACCCGAGGTACTCAGCCTCATACAAAAGAAGCTTCCCTTTTAATAGTCAAATGGTTAAAGTCGAGTCCTTGATTTTTGTGATCTTTAGTTTCCTTTCTCCTTTCCAAATTCTTTTAATAATAAGCTCTTAATGTCATGCAGACTTCCTAATGGCCCCGTCCCAATTTCTAATTCCTCAGCTGTCCACTCAAAGGAAGGTATTCACTGGAGATGGGTGACAAGCAGAAAAAGTTGCGTTGAAGGATATATGCTGAAGATTGGCCACCAATGGTTGTCCTCAACATGAACTTCACCCCTAAGAGCTAAGAGGACACCAGCTGCTAAATCATCAGCTATCCACTGGCCTTTCTCTAACAGAGAGGAAAAGATACCAGCAAAGAGCATCTTTTTTGGTCTTTTCTATTCTGTTTGTTCTCTGTCAGGATTATTTCCTGAACCATTATCACTACTACAATCTACTTTTCTTGCAATAACACATTGTTTAGGCATCAGACAACTGGAGGTTTATCCCAACTTGCCATTAATAGTCAAATGGTTAAAGTCGAGTCTAGCTCCTATGATCTTTAGCTTTTCTATTAGTAAAGCACGGGCAAAAAACGCCTCCCACAGTTGTTAAAAATGTTAAATAAAACAATGTTCTATGCACGACCACTCTGCAAATCAGATGCTATTATATCTAGTATGGGAAGATTCAACACTGGTTCCCCCACACACACATGCCTTTAATAGAGTAAAGCAAGAGGAACAACTACATCCATTAGTAAAGACTGATCTGGTTTGACACAGGAAGAAGATTTTAAAATAATATAGACAAGTGTTTGTCTAGTGCTCTTTAAGGTGAATGAGCATGGGCTGGGGAGAAAGGAATTCAATGGGGACGTGTTCTTAGCAGAGGAGGCAGGCCCTGACATCAGGAATGTAATCCAGAGATGTAGAACCACAGAAGATTCTTTGACACACTATATCATTTGAGCATAAACTCTGAGAATCTACTTCTTCCATCTAAGACCTATCTCCAACTTCCACTATCATCCAAAGTCACATTGTTATGACTCTACCAGTAGATTAACCTGTCACAACCTAAGCACCTCTCAGTGTTTGGTATCACAAGCTGGGACCAGGTCTCCGAAACATGAGTTGTTTGAGAGGATACTTCACGTTCTAACTATAATAGGAATTCTAATACTTAACTCTGCAGATATACATTTTTTATCTCTGCTTGCCTACTACTTAGTACTAGGTGCTGAGGCAAAAATACATGTCAATTCGTTGTGGATTCCAATTATAGGTGGACCGGTTGGCTTACAAGGAAAGCACACATTAAAATATGTATACACTTTAAGAGCTGTATGCAGGGCAAGCAAATCGGCTCAAGCACATAAGGGTGCTTGACCCTCAGCCTTGCAACTTGAGTTCAGTCCTTGAAGCCTACCTGTGGAAGGAGAAAGGCAGCACCCACTCCCCACGTCATCTTCTACCCTTCCTAAAAGAACACAGAGTGAGTAAATAAATACAAAGGGACAAGTAGGCAGAATGCTGTTGCAACGCTTCACAGGAAAAGTTGGTGGTGTCTGTTTGAAAGAATGGAAATTGGGAAGACTTTCCTGAAGAAAGAAGTCCCTGAGGAAGTGCTCTAAACTGAGAAGGCAGATGTAGAAGGACATTCAGAACAAAGAGAATGGCGTGGAAAGACAAGGAAGATCCAACCTTCTCTGCAGACACCAAACCCTGACACTGTTGCTGTTGCCAAAAAGTGCTGGGAAGTTCTGCCAGTGCCTGATCAATGCAGATGTGGTTGGATGCTCACAACGAACCATCAGACTGAGCTCAGGGACAGTGGTGGGGGAGCCGGCAGAAGGACTGGAGGAGCAGAGCGTGATTGCAGCCCCATAGGAAGAAAAATGTTGGCTGGCCAGACCACCCAGTGTTCCCAGGGACTAGACTACCAAGCAACGAGTGTAGAAGGAGGGATCCATGGCTCCAGATACATATGTAACAGAGGATGGCCTTGTCAGACATCAATGGGAGGGGAGGCCCTTGGTCCTGTGGAGGTTTGATGCCCCAGTGTAGGAGGATGCTGGAGTGGTAGCGCAGGGGTGGGGGGGGGGGGTAGCACCCTCACAGAGGCAAAGGGGGGAGAGGAGAAGGGAGATGGGATGAAGAATTGTGGCAGGGTAACTGGGAAAGGGGATATCATTTGAGATGTAAATGAATGGAATGATTAAATAAATAAATAAATAAATAAATAAATAAATAGCAGGGCGTGGTGGCACACACCTTTAATCCCAGCACTTGGGAGGCAGAGGCAGGCGAATTTCTGAGTTCAAGGCCAGCCTGGTCTACAAAGTGAGTTCCAGGACAGCCAGGGCTATACATAGAAACTCTGTCTCGAAAAGCCAAAATAAATAAATACATAAATAAAAAGATAGATAGATAAAAAAGCTAAAACCAAGTGATAATCTTAAAAAAAAAGAAAGAAAAGAGAAGAAAAAGAAGTAGAACTCTCAACTCCTCCTCCAGCACCATGCCTGCCTGCACACTGCCATGCTTCCTGCTATGATGATAATGGACTGAGCTTCTGAAACTGTAAGCCAACCCCAATTAAATTATTTCCTTATAACTGTTGCCATGGTCATGGTGTCCCTTCACAGCTATAGGAACCCTAACTAAGACAAAAGCTATCAAGGAGGGTTGTTCAGTAGCTTTCTAGTATATGTAGCAGTGATCCACAATGCATCTCTCCCTTAAGGGTCTTCCAAACAAGAACGGTTGAGCCTTTCTTGCCCTCGCAGTGACTTCATGGTAAATCTAAATGGGCAGCAACCATTCAGACATAAACTACATCATAGTTCCACATGCCAAGGTTATCAAACTTAGGAAAACAGATGAGCAAAAGCTTAAGAGGGTTCCAAAATACGTTCACTCATTGCAAGGCCTCCTGGCACTTTGCATTTCTCTATACCAGCCTCTTTAAAGAATTCCTTTCCTGTTGCACAGTGAGAGCTTCTATTATGTATGAAGACATGTGGCTCAACTAATTTTGCCTTGAAACCAATTAGTCAAATTAAGAAAAAGGAATCTGTAAGTCCCTGCAATCCATTTCACCAAACACCTTTAAGAAAAATGTGCAGTTTTCCAAAACAAACCCTAAGTAAGCACGTTTTTTTTTCTTTTCCTTCTAATAATGGAGAAATATTTTCTTACTGTTCTGCAAATAAAGTCAATTGGGAAAATGAATTCTAAATGATGCTAGGATTTCCAAAGAAAACCACAAAACAAACTCGGAGTCAAGGCGATAATGCATCCCGTTTGCACCTTGGCACATGAGCAAGCAGTTTGCAGTGGCCATCTGGGATATGTGATGTCATAATAAAAGCGAGAGCATCAACCCATAGAAAAGTCAAGGGGCAATGCATTTTTCCTGCCAGCTGTGGTAGAGTGCTTTCTGAAGGGTTTTTGTGCTCTTCAGAAACCATTTTTACAAGGCACTGACAGCACCAATGGTGTGTCATTCACTGCTGCCTGTGTCTAAAATAATGCTGGGCAAATAGTTAAGGCTTAATAAACAGTCACTGACTGAATACATATTAAAAATGCTGACCACTTTCTTTGGTAATAAAAAGTTCATGATGCTTTAGGATCCTTTTATGAAGATTCTGAAGGGATGATTTATTTCCTTAAGAAAACTTCAGACCTGTTGGAAGAAGAGGCAATTTATCAATTACAATTAAATTTACATACTCTAAAAGCACTTTTAAAATGCATATCAGTTACCACTGCTGCTACTATTAAGGACGATGATATCACTAATAATAATAATATAAAACATCAGATTAAAAGAGTTTATCAAAATATCTTGGTTTTTCACATCAAAAGCACTATCGAAAGAAGAAAAGTAAACAAGACCTCCCCAAAATTAAGGTTTTTGTGCTGCAAAGGACACCATTAAGGAAGCTGAAAGATGGCACACAGGATGAGAGAAAATATTTGCAAATCATATATCTTAGAAGGGGCATGGACTTAGTTTATACATTAAAAAGTGTACAATAATAATAATAATAATTATTATTATTATTATTATTATTATTATTATAAGTCAACCCGGTTAAAAAGTGAACAAGTAATATGTATGGATACTCCTCAAAAGAAGATACACAAATGGTCAATAAAGCAAAGAAAAAGATGTTCAGTATCACTTTTGTCTTGAAAGAAATGCAAATCCAACCATACTATGATGACATTGCAGAAAGATTGATAACAAAGTCAGAGAGGATATAGGAAGGTCATGGCTTTTCCTTGCTGACAAACATGAGAAATGGGCTTTTGAAGACAGTAAAAGTGTATTTCAGCAACACATAGCTCCACCCCCAGGTATATACCCGAGAGAAACCAAGGTGTGTTTCTCTTGTCTTCACAATAATATCTGCAGTGTTTACAACAGAATTATTCATGATAGTTAAAAGTAAAAACGGGATGATCATGTTAGTTCACTTCTGCAATTTTAGACCTTGGGAGACAGAGGTAGACAGGTGATTATCCCAAGTTTGTTCTAGAACTAATGATGGTGATAGTTTGACATGTCTATGGATACGGAAGCCCTTGAATTGTTCACTGCAGAAAGGTAACTTGTATGATGTGTGAATAATTGTCAATAATGCAAATATAAATATTATTGGATACTTTTAAATGTGGTGGCCATATTCCTGGCTAATTTATTACCTTTTAAATTCTTATGTGTTTATCTATTTATCATTCAGTGTAGATGGGTGCTGCCTTCATGTATGTCTGTCTGTGCACCATTTGTGTGTCTCGCATCCATGGAGGCCAGAAGAGAACATAGCATCCCCTAGGACTGGAGTTACAGAGGGTTGTGGACCATCATTTCGTTACTAGGACTCAAACCTGGGTTCTCTGAAAGAGGTGCCCTTGACCACTGAGCCATCTCTCCAGCTCTTATGTCAGGTTATTTATGCTCATGTTGCCCTTTTGGTATACATCATACTCTTTATTGTAATACATGCACATACCTCAAAATTTACTATCACATATATTATAAAATATGAAAATCAGTTGTGTCAAAAGAAGCATGTTGTGCAACTGTGACAGTCTATCTCTGCAGGTTTTTTATCTAATAAAGTTGAAACCTCACACTGACTAAACAATATTGTACAAAATGAACAAAATGCCCTCAACTTTCAGACACCTTAAAATATTTGCAAGAATTTCCTTCCTTTGAAGGCTGAATAATATTCCACTCTGTGTGTATGTGTGTATGTGTGCAGGTACACACATACACACAAAGAAAAACATCTTGATATTAATAGTAAGTAATTCTAGTGACCACAATAAAAGGATTCAAACATGGACATGGGATGTCTATGTGGATTTATCTAATCTTATACAAACTCAGTCAACAGCAAAGTTAATTAATTGCTTCCTATTATCGCATCTGAATCTCAGCATGAATGGAATTTCAGGAAGACAAGTTTGTCTTCTCAAGGATCTGAATGGACTTTGAAAGAGGTCTAGATACTTAACAAGATTTCTATGTTTGTCCCTTGTGATGAATATGGCATGCGATTAAGAGCAATATGAAAGGGAAATTTTATTATCATATTTTATGTACACTATGCAGTATCAAATAATCAAATATAGTTCCATTCAAATATGAAAGTGCTAAAATTTATCATATATATATATAGTAACTAAGTAAAGCTCCATTCTATTTAAAAAGTTATCTTTAATTAAACCAGTACATTGAAAAGAATTCTGGAGGTCCATTCAGGAGTGCAAAGGCTTCAGGAGCTGCAGAGCAGCGGGGACAGGGTCCTACAGGCCTACATCTGCACCATAGCCCTCGAAGACCAGTGTCTTGCCAGGAAAGAGATGGCCTCGCTAACACAGGCTTACAGACTCACAGGAGGAACAAGTTCCAGCCAGAGACAGCAAGAACATTTAACACCAGAGATTACCAGGTGGTGAAAGGCAAATGCAAGAATCTTACCAACAGAATCCAAGAATATTTGGCATCATCAGAACTCAGTACTCACACCACAGCAAGTACTGGATACCACAACACATTGGAAAAGCAAGATTCATATTTAAAATCACATCTCATGATTCTGGTAGAGGATTTTAAGAAGGACATAAATAGTTTCCTTAAAGAAATATAGAACACAGCTAAATAGGTAAAAGTCCTTAAAGAGGAAACACAAAATACCCTTAAAGAATTACAGGAAAAAACAACCAAACAGGTGAAGGGATTGATCAAAACCATCCAGGATCTAAAAATTGAAGAAGAAACAATAAAGAAATCACAAAGAGAGACAACTTATGTAGATAGAAAACCTAGGAAAGAAATCAGGAACCATAGATGCAAGCATCACCAACAGAATACAAAGGATAGAAGAGAGAATCTCAGGTGCAGAAGATTCCATAGAAAACTTTGACACAACAATCAAAGAATGAAAAATACAGAAAAATCTTAGCACAAAACATCCAGGAAATCCAGAACACAATGAGAAGACAAAAAGGAAGGATAATGGGTATAGATGAGAAGGACGATTTCCAACTTAAAGGGCCAGTAAATGTCTTCAGCAAAATTATAGACTAAAACTTCCCTAACCTAAAGAAAGAGATGCCCATGAACATACAAGAAGCCTACAGATCTCCAAAAAAAAAAAAAAAAACTGCACAAGAAAAGAAATTCCTCCTGTCACATAATAATCAAAACACTAACTGCACTAAACAAGGAAAGAATATTAAAAGCAGTAGGGGAAAAAGGTCAAGTAACATATAAAGGCAGGCCTATTAGAATTAGAACACACTTCTCAGCAGAGACTATGAAAGCCAGAAGATCCTAGACAGATGTCATACAGACCCTAAGAGAACACAAATGCCAGCCCAGACTACTATACCCAGCAAAACTCTCAATTACCATAAATGGAGAAACTGAAGTATTCCATGATAAAACCAAATTTACACAATATCTTTCAACGAATCCAGCCCTCCAAAGGATAATAAAGGGAAAACTCCAACAGAAGGAGGGAAACAACATCTTAGAAAAAGCAAGAAAGTAAACTTTCAACAAACCTAAAAGAAGAAAGTCACATGAACAGAGTCCCAACTGTACCAACAAAAATAACAGGAAGCAACAATTACATTTCCTTAATAGCTCTTAATATCACTGGACTCAATTCCTCAATAAAAAGACATAGACTAACAGACTGGCTATGTAAACAGGACCCAACATTTTTCTGCATACAGGAAACCCACCTCAGTGACAAAGACAAACCCTGCCTCAGAGTAAAAGGCTGGAAAAAATTTCCAAGCAAATGGTCCCAAGAAACAAGCTGGAGTAGCCATTCTATCAAATGAAATCAACTTTCAACTTAAAGTTCTCAAAAAAAAAAAAAAAAAGATAAGGAGGGACACTTCTTACTCATCAAAGGGAAAATCTACCAAGATAAACTCTCAATTCTGAACATCTATGCTTCAAATGCAAGGACATCCACATACATTAAAAAAAACTTTACTAAAGCTCAAAGCACACATTGCACTGTAAACAGTAATAGTGGGAGACTTCAACACCCCAATCTCATCAATGGACAGATCCTGGAAACAGAAACTAAACATAGACACAGTGAAACTAACAGAAGTTATGAAAAAAATGAATTTAACAGATATCTACAGAACATTTTATCCTAAAACAAAAGGACATACTTTCTTCTTAGCAGCTCATGGTACCTTCTCCAAACTTTATCACATAATCAGTCACAAAGCATGCCTCAATAGATACAAGAAGATTGAAATAATTCCATGCACCCTATCAGATCACCACTGACTAAGGCTTATCTTCACTAACAACATAAATAATAGAAAGCCCACATACATGTGAACGTTGAACAACACTCTACTCAATGATAATTTAGTCAAGGAAGAAATAAAGAAAGAAATTAAAGATGTTTTAGAGTTTAATGAAAGTGAAGCCACAACATACCCAAACTTATGGGATACAATGGAAGCAGGGCTATGAGGAAAACTCATAGCTCTGAGTGCCTCCAGAAAGAAATTGGAGAGAGCATACACCAGCATCTTGACAGCACACCTGAAAGCTCTAGAATAAAAAGAAGCAAATTGACCCAAGAGGAGTAGAAGGCAGGAAATAATGGGGCTGAAATCAACCAAGTGGAAACAAAAAGAACTTTACAAAGAATCAACCAAACCAGGAGATTTTGTTTGTTTCTTTTAGAAAAATCAACAAAATAGATTAACCCTTAGCTAGACTAACTAGAGGGCACAGGGAAAGTATCCTAATTAACAAAATCAGAAATGAAAAGGGAGACCTAACAACAGATCCTGAAGAAATCCAAAACACCATCAGATCCTATTACAAAAAACTATACTCAACAAAACAGGAAACCCTGAGTGAAATGGACAATTTTCTAGACAGATACCAGGTACCAAAGTTAAATCAGGATCAGATTAATGATCTAAACAGCCCCATATCCCATAAAGAAATAGAAACAGTCATTAATAGCCCCCCAACCAAAAAAAGCCCAGGACCAGATGGGTTTACTGCAGAGTTCTATCAGACCTTCAAGGATGACCTAATACCAGTACTCCTCAAACACTCCATAAAATAGAAACAGGAGGTACTCTATCCAATTCGTTCTATGAAGCCACAATTACTCTGATACCTAAACCACACAAAGACTCAACAAAGAAAGAGAACTTCAGACCAATTTCCCTTATAAATATCGATGCAAAAATACTCAATAAAATCGTCACAAACCGAATCCAAGAACACATCAAAATGATCATCCATAATGATCAAGTAGTCTTCATCCCAGGGATGCAGGGATGGTTCAACATATGGAAATCCATCAACGTAATCACTATATAAACAAACTCAAAGACAAAAACCACATGATCATCTCCTTAGATGCTGAGAAAGCATTTCATAAAATCCAACACCCATTCATGGTAAAAGTCTTGGAAAGATCAGGAATTCAAGGCCCATACCTAAACATAATAAAGGCAATATACAGCAGACCAGTAGCCAACATCAAACTAAATGGAGAGAAACTTGAAGCAATCCCACTAAAATCAAAGACTAGACAAGGCTGTCCACTCTCTTATTCAATATAGTACTTGAAGTCCTAGCCAGAGCAATTAGACAACAAAAGGAGATTAAAGGAATACAAATTGGAAAGGAAAAAGTGAAAATATCACTATTTACATATGATATGATACATACAATTTTTGGTGACCCCAAAAATGCCACCAGAGTACACCTCTGATGCTGATAAACAACTGTAGCAAAGTAGATGGATGTAAAATTAACTCAAACAAATCAGTAGCCTTTCTCTACACAAAGAATAAACAGGCTGAGAAAGAAATTAAGAAAACAAGATCCTTCATAATAGTCACAAATAATATAAAATACCTTGGTGTGACTCTAACTAAGGAAGTGAAAGATCTGTATGATTAAAAATTTCAAGTCTCTGAAAAAATAATTCTAAGATCTCAGATGATGGAAAGATCTCCCATGCTCATGGATTGACAGGATTAATATAGTAAAAATGGCCATCTTGCTGAAAGCAATCTACAGATTCAATGCAATACCCATCAAAATTCCAACTTAATTCTTCACAGATGGATAGAGCAATTTGCAAATTCATCTGGAATAACAAAAAACCTAGGAGAGCAAAAACTATTCTCAACAGTAAAAGAACTGATGAAATCACCATCCCTGAATGCAAGGTATACTACAGAGCAATTGTGATAAAAACTGCATGGTATTGGGTACAGTGACAAACAGGTAGATCAATGGAATAAAATAGAAGACCCAGAAATAAACCCACAGACCTATGGCTGATCTTTGACAAAGGAGCTAAAACAATCCAGTGGGAAAAAGACAACATTTTTAACAAATGGTGCTGGCTCAACTGTTGGTTACCATGTAAAAGAATGCAAATTGCTCCATTCTTATCTCCTTGTACAGAACTCAAGTCCAAGTGGATCAAGAACTTCCACATAAAACCAGAGACACTAAAACTTATAGAGGAGAAAGTGGGGGAGAGCCTTGAAGATATTGGCACTGGGGAAAAAAACCTGAACAGAACACCAATGGCTTGTGCTGTAATACCAAGAATTGACAAATGGGACCTCATAAAATTGCAAAGTTTCTGTAAAGTAAAGGACACTGTCAATAAGACAAAAAGGCAACCAACAGATTGGGAAAAGATCTTTACCAGTCCTAAATCCGATAGAGTGATAATATCCAATATATATAAAGAACTCAAGAAGTTAGACTCCAGAAAACCAAATAACCCTATTAAAACATGGGAGACAGAGCTAAACAAAGAATTCTCAACCAAGGAATACCAAATGGCTGAGAAGCACCTAAAAAATGTTCAACATTCTTAGTCATTAGGGAAATGCAAATCAAAACAACCCTGAAATTCCACCTCACACCAGTCAGAATGGCTAAGATCAAAAACTCAGGTGACAGCAGATGCTGGCAAGGATGTGAAGAAAGAGGAACACTCCTCCGTCGCTGGTGAGATTGCAAGCTGGTAACTCTGGAAATCAGTCTGGCAGTTCCTCAGAAAATTGGACATAGTACTACTGGAGAATCCAGCAATACCTCTCCTAGGCATATATCCAGAAGATGTTCCAATTGGTAATAAGGACACATGCTCCACTATGTGCATAGCAGCCTTACTTATAATAGCCAGAAGCTGGAAAGAACCCAGATGTTCCTCAACAGAGGAATGGATACAGAAAATGTGGTACATTTACACAATGGAGTACTACTCAGCTATTAAAAAGAATGAATTTATGAAATTCTTAGGCAAATGGATGGATCTGGAGGATATCATCCTGAGTGAGGTAACCCAATCACAAAAGAAGTCACTTGATATGGACTCACTGATAAGTGGATATTAGCTTAGAAGCTCAGAATACCCAAGATAAAATCGCAAAACATATGAAACTCTAGAAGAACGAAGACCAAAGTGTGGATACTTCGATCCTTCTTAGAAGGGGGAACAAAATACCCATGGTAGAAGTTACAGAGACAAACTGTGGAGCACAGACTGAAGAGATGACCATCCAGAGACTGCCCCACCTGGGATTCATCCCATATACAATCACCAAACCCAGACACTATTGTGTATGTCAACAAGTGCTTGCTGAAAGGGGCCTGATAATGCTGTCTCCTGAGAGGCTTTTCCAGTGCCTGGCAAATACAGAGGTGGATGCTCACAGCCATCCATTGGACAGAGCAAAGGGTCCCCAATGAAGGGGCTAGAGAAAGTATCCAAGGAGCTGAAGGGGTTTGCATTGGAGGAACAACACTATGAACTAACCAGTATCCCCAGAGCTCCTTGGGACTAAACCACCAACCTAAGAAAACACATGATGGGATTCATGGCTCTAGCTGTATATGTAGTAGAGGATGGCCTAATCAGTCATCAATGGGAGAAGAGCCCTTGGTCCTGTGAAGGTTCTATGCCATAAGTATAGGATATTGCCAATGCCAGGAAGCGGGAGTGGGTGGGTTGATGAGCAGAGGGAGGAGGAGGAGAAGACAGGGGGGTTTAGGAGGGGAAACCAGGAAAGGAGATAACATTTGAAATGGAAATAAAGAAAATTTCTAATAAAAAAAGAAAATAATTTTGATACTGCTATGTTCTTTGTAAGATATATATTGATAGATAGACATAGACAGACAGACAGACAGATAGATAGAGATATATAATTTCAAAAGAATGAGCTTACTAATGTTAAGCTAAGTACTAATAAATAGGTTTCAAACTTGAGAGGAATTTTCAAGATTCTCTAACTACACTTCTTTTTTGGATATTTTCTTTATTTACATTTCAAATGTTTTTGCCTTTCCAGGTCTCCCCTTCGGAAGCCCCCTCCCCCACCCCCTCCCCCTATACTTCTTAAACACTAACAAACTGAGTCTCAAAGTGATTTTTGTACAAAATCTTGATTGAGAAATCTATGCTGTGCAAACAACTTCACTATTCACCAGGAAATCATGTTTTCACTGAACAAACAAACTTACCTACAAATAGGCCTGCAAAAAAATACGAAGCTTCACATCTGTCGGAGGTTTCTATACTTTGATTACTTCTGTTATCTACTTCTGACACTGATAGTGTTGATTTTAACCTGTCAAAAATATGGACAGCAACGTAACTGCTCATGTCTTTAACTCCATTCTCAACTTATCACTTCTTTTCAGAAAGGATGATGAGATTCAAATACAATATGGTAATCATTTAATGAAAACCTAGTTGCCAATGAAACGTTTGGGATATCCTTCATGTAGATGAACTAGCAAGCTCTAATAAGGAAACTTATGCTGAAATAAAGCATTCTATACAAACATCTAGCTAGACCCAGTGTGGCGTTCATCAGCTCTGCCATGACACCCCAGTCTCATGGAATGGCTCCTTTAATGGCCCTCCACTAGGTTTCAGGGGAATCTGTGATTTCACCAGTTACTTTTTGTAACATCTCCTTCCCTCAACATTTCCCAGAAGGAACCTGCTGCAAAAATTAGTCCTCCCCCCCCCCCCCCGCCCATAATCGAATATCCAATTATCTCACAAAGCTGCTGTTTATTATGCAATAAAATCTCTGTAAGTTTAAACTTGAGGGAGGGCACAATGAAGACCTACTTGCATTTTAAATGGTTTCTTTATCTCTCACCTTTTCATGAATTGGCATAAAGAGTGAGTCTTTCCTTATACGGGCCAAACTGTGCCTCCTCTGGGAGGCATGAAGGTCTCCTGACCCCCTACATTCCAGAAATCAGAGGTCAGCAACAGTGTGCCCCACTTGTGAAAGCTGTTGACCTCTGGGAGGGGGCTTGTATGGAAGCAAGTATTAATTTTCAGAATGTAACTGTTCTTGATAAAAACACCCTCATCCCTTCTCCATGTGTCCTGGAATGTTTTCCACTCAAGAGGCCCAGAAGGGATCTGTCATCACTGCTAAGCGGCTCAGGCAGATCATTCTGACATCCTTGCCTTTCTCTGGACCTGAGCAAAGCGTTCTATTCCACTTTCTCTGCTCACATCCAAATTGTCACATGGGGCCTTCACCTTCAATGACTTGATCACCACAGCAAGAAATTTTATTAAAACCAAGAAAAATAAATACCAGGCCCATTTCTCCCTGCTTTGTAGTTGAGAGGTACGGAATTTGTGTCTGGGGTATGTATGAGTGTCTTTATTTAAATATATATATATAAACAATTAAAATTATTACACTCCAAGACAATAAAAGGGTTTCATAATGTACTTTAATATAATTTCTTAACCAGTTCTTAATAAAATACAGATAGATAATTATAATTAACAATGCAACAATGCATGTATATCATTTAGTAAAACAATATAAGGTTACTAGTCTTTGGAACGAAATGGTGATTATTATTTACAGCAAAATCTGAAAGAAAGAGCATTTGTACAGTATTGCTAGATTTTACCAAAATGATTAATAAAAATGTCTCCTGGCATCAAGGTGTCATCTCCAATTACCAACAGCAAAAAGGGAAATGTGCCATGGGATGCTGTCTCAGGATGAAAAGCCATCTTCCTTGATTAAGAAGTGCACAAAGGCTAGATTCGTTCTTGAAACCTTTTTTCTAAATCTGTCAAGTTAATAACACCATGCATAAAACCTTAGCTAGATCCACCTACTGCAAATATTTCATGCTCCTTTACACTAATCTTAGATTTTGAAAATTCTTACAGAATCCGCAGGGAAATTTGTCAGAATCTATAAACAGAGGCAGATCCAGAATGCATTCTGTCTAAACAGAACATTGCCCTAAATAACCAATAACCAGCAATGACCCTATTCAGTAAAGAAGGAAAGTGGGATGGAGACTCCTTCAGGTCCAAATTAGGGACACGTTAGAGCAAGTCTGTGGATAAACAAAAGGAAATCATTCTCTTCCTTTGTTCAACATGAAATGCACGGAGCAGCTGGGCAGACGCATCCCTTCAGCTTCTCAGCCAAAGGAGCTCATCCATCCTGCGTGCCTCACTCTTTCCTGTTTATCTCACGATCTACTATCAAAGTTCCTTCTTCTGAACTCCTAAGCCATGCATTCATTTCAGGCACTTTTAGAACTCAATCCTGTTTTCATTTCTTCGCTTCCAAAGTTAAAATGATGTCGAGGTTAAAAGTTTTATAGCTCACTTATCATAATAAGTATCTTCCTCCTTGGTCCTCCTAGGAGGCCTTTCTAGTAATGGACTTTGGCCTTTGACTACGGCCACAAGACAGATTGCTGGAGATAACCCTCTGAAATTCTTGCAGCACTAGCACCATAAAGGCGAGACCTGTCTGTTTTTAGAAAAGAGTCAGATAAGAAGATAAGGCGAGGGAGGGGAAACATTTCAATTTGTAGGAGTTATGAGACATAAGTAAGGGGCATACATGACTTTTTCCTAACTCATAGACCAGAGGTCAAGCAGCTCAAAGATGAAAAAGTATAATCTAAGAAACCAAGCCACACAAGGGTCTAGGGAGTGCTTGACACTATTCCTCTAATTGAAAACAAATAAATAAACATGACTTACTGGGACAAAAGAATCTGGGAGGTGTGCTTATTTTCTTTCTTTCTTTCTTTCTTTCTTTCTTTCTTTCTTTCTTTCTTCCTTTCTTTCTTTCTTTCTTTTTCAGTTTCTCATGCCATACAATCCAACCCCTCCCCTAGTGAAAATTGGAATTTCAAAATGTTTACAGAACAGTTTCAATGGCCTTCTTGATAAACTAAATAAAATGGGCAACAATTTCAAAATAACAGAAATTTTTTTTGCAGGAAATAAGATTTTCTGTTTATTGGAAAGTAAAAAATCACAAGGCTGTCATCCACCTTCCTTCAGAAAATAAATCAGCATAAGCTATGGATTTTTATAGACCCAAGGTCTGCAGTAAGTAAGAATAAACAGGAATGGCTGGGCGGTGCTGGCTCACACCTTTAATCCCAGTACTTGGGAGGCAGGGGCAAGCTAATACCTGCATTAGAGACCAACCTGGTATACAGAGTGAGCTCCAAGACAGTCAAAGCTGTCACACAGAGAAACCTGCCTCAAACAAACAAACAAAAAGAAAACAAAAAACAAAAACAACCAAAAAAGAAGGAACATAAAGCTAAGCCTTTATTGCTATAGATACCTCAGAAATATACTAAGATTTAACCAGCTTCTGCACTTAACATTCTCACATCAAGTCCAAGGATAAAAGAGATCGCAAGGCTATCAACACTTGAATACAGACTGCTCAGAGCATTCTTCTGATAAATGAAGTTACAAATCTTTGGTTAGGTATGTATGACACTGCTGTAATAAACCCCCATCACTTGGCACGTGGGCATTAGAAAAGTCTTTGGTAGCATCCTTACCAACTTTCAAGTGTACCATTTTACTTTTAGAGTCTGATTATTCTGGATAAACATAGTCCATGTCGCCAATACTCTGTGGAACTGAATAGACAAGGCAGAGAGAAGGCTTCAGTATACTACATGCTATGTATATATACAGCATACATATATACCATAATTACAATCTTGCCATGAGAAAGTAAAAACACTCACTGGGCCTTCCTTTCCTACTATGTGTACATTTTCCCTATATTGCTTTAAAAAAATAAGGAAGATCCACTAGATTCCAACGCCGTTTAACTTAAAGGCTTCATCAGACCATATGTGCAGACACTTGAGAAGATGGCAGAGTTAAACTTCCTAGGGTCCTGGAGTCAAAGAAACTCTGCTGGCCCCCACTGCTGAGCAGGTGCACTCCTTCCACAGGGGGCAACATCTGACGATCAGTCATGGTCCCACTTGGTGAGGACCCCAAGAAACTTCCTTGGGAAGAAACAATTTTCTCAGGACTGGCAGCCAGTTTGGGGGATGTGGAGAAGTTATATCCATACAAGGCACAGGGACTGTGCAATCGGAAGGTGTTGTAAGAACTCTGGTGGGTCTGGTTAGCAGCAAAGGCATTGCCGGACGGCGATGGCATGATGTACTGAAGTTGAGGGGACATTCCTGAAATCTGCATGGACAGGCTGGTCTGTGGGCAGCTGAAGGTGTCCCCATCAGTGCCGCCCATGGACATGTTCACAGACGGGTTGCTGCTCACACTCACGTAGGAAGGAGTCCTAGGTGGGGCAAAGGTCTCACTGCTCTGGTTGGTAAGCCTGCTGTAGGTCTCTGCCAAGGATGTGCTGTATCGATTGAGGGCAAGGCCTGAACGGGCACAGGCCGAATAGTCAGCTGGAGCCAGACTACACAGCTGGCTGGTGTTCGGCCCCAGATGGAAGGCAGGAGAGGAGCAAGAGGATCCAGACAACAGGTGAGGATGTGTAGCAGGGACAGCATTCCCAGTGCCTTGGAGCAGAGCTGAAGAACTTGTGTTGCCTATAAAAGAAGTTGAAATGTAAAGAATGACTCCACCTACCACATCTACCTTTAAATTGTGTGTGGCCGGGCAGTAGTGGTGCACTCCTGTAATCCCAGCACTTGGGAGGCAGAGGCAGGCGGATTTCTGAGTTCGAGGCCAGCCTGGTCTACAAAGTGAGTTCCAGGACAGCCAGGACTATACAGAGAAACCCTGTCTCAAAAAACCAAAACCAAAACAACAACAAAAAAAATTGTGTAAGTGTATGGCTAGTTACAAAGGGGAGAATTACAAAGGTGAAAAGTGGCTTAGCTTCCAATGGATGCTGAACTCAAATTGAGTAACTTAAGCAAACATACATTTTCTTAATGTTTTTAAACCAAGGACTGGTAAAATGGCTCCAAGGGTGGTCATAAGCCACCAAACCAGACAACCTGAGTCCAACCCTTAGAAGCCACAAGGTGAAAGGAGAAAATGAACCCCCTAAAAGTTGTCCTCTGAACTCTAAACATGTGCTGTTACACATGCAAACATACCGACACACACAAGTACATAATAATTGATAATAATAAATTAAATAAATGTGATGGAATTTTAGAGGAACATTTTTAATCCAAATTCTCTCTCCTGGTAATGAAGAAGTTTTGCGATACAGAAAACAGTTAAGACACTCTAACATGAAAAATTTTATGCTCTATCGCAATTTGCTTTCTCAGAATTTTCTTATTTCCAGAAACAAACATTACAGATGCCAAACTTACCAGAAATTTTAATAAAATTAAACATTGTCTAATTTTACCTCTTGCCCCAAAGGTGTAATAAACTGTCCTTTTCTGCCTGCATTGTTTCCTTTCTCTCAACAGTCTTCTTTATCTTACAGGACACTTCCTTGCAGAGGAATAAAAGTACCAGGAGGAGAGCACCAAGCTGGTCCAGGATGCCCCACCTCTCACACATCTGTAGCTTCTCACCGAGTCTTGTGTGCATCAGTGATTGTACCATTCAAGTCTCTGCTATGTTATTCCTTGTCCTCAAAAATCTCGACTTCGGTTAGAAAACACGTTGGCAAATCACAGGCAACACAAGAGCAAAAGTCTAACAAATAAACGATGCTGTGAAACTCAGAGAGGGCTGTTTAAGCCTGCAACCGAGGGAGAGCAATGATGGTCGCCTACTCCCTTCTCTAGATCTGCTGGCAGATTGATGTTAGCAAACGTGACATAACTTAAGAGGAATGGAGAATTCCAAAGTGCTGTACAGGCTGTAAAACCTTCATTACTCCAACAACAGTATTTCATCCTGCTTCTTTAAATAAGCTGAAAGCCCACAACAAGCAATGATAATAACCTAAACTCAAGTATGTGACATTCTCACTGGGAACTGGCAGGATCCTGGTAAAATCTGCCTAGTCTACTGCCTGACGAGGAAACATAAGCCCTGGGCTTGTGAAAAATGGGCTCAAAAATGGTCTGAAACAGTGTACTTGAACATATCACAGACCCAATAAGAAAACCTTGTGAAGAGGCAATAGTGGAGTGAGAGGAACAGGCATGGGCAGATTCTTATGCAATATACCTGGCCAACATATCAATGTGAGATGTCAGGAGGAGGTCAGAATTATGAGATAAACAGTTAGAACATGCAAGATTTAACCCCTAACCCCACAGGACAGCCATCATTCCTGACCTGTCACCCTTCAGATAGGAAAGAAATGGATCCTGGTGTAGGACATTGCTGCTGATAAACTCAGCATTGGGGCATAAATAGCAAAGTGTGCATTTCTTACATGCCTGCCTCTTCTCAGCCACTGGCTGCATGCATGACCCAGGAGCATGAATTACCTTGCTTTGGGATTCCAGGGATATCTTCAAAGGTGAGAGTCCGTAGTGATGGCCTCCAGAATGCGTATGACTCCACCAGAGCTTCCAAACCCATTCTAAATGGAAGAGAGGGGACAAGTGGGCTCTAGTTAGGAACAGTTGGGGTTGGCACCAGTAAAAAGCATTTGAGTGAATGACACGGAATTGGCCATGCCCTATCCCATCTAAACTTAGTGGTGTGTTAGAAGATTGCCACAGGCAAGGAGAAATGCTTTGGACAGGGTGTAGGAAGAGAATGGAAACCTACCATGATGCCTTCCAACATCCTTAGGACCCTGAATCTAACACATGGACTCGAGGAGCTGAGCCCATCCTGGTTACTGTGAGTCCAAGGCTCTGTGGTGCTTTGTTGCTCTCTCCTTGACTTAGGAGTTTGCCCTCTGATGATGAAGGAAATGGTTGCAAAAACATCCTTATGTCAAGATCTCTTTTCTAAAGGACATTTCTCCCCCACCATTCAGTACCTCAGGGCTCAGAGGAAGAACCACTCCTAGAAAACCAACTTCTGTTACTGGGGTACAATCTCCAGTACCAACCAAGGTAGGCCAGTAGGGGGCAGCACTGACTGCTTGTTCAGCTTTGCACACTGTGCAAGAGGATATAGGAGGTCATCTATTCTCTACCCAAAACTCTAGAGAGCTATCTGTTCTTTATACAGTTGGTAGAGATGTTTTAAGTTGTTATACAACTTCACCATACATAATTAATGATTGCTGTGTAAAGTGACAAACCTGGTTGAAGACTATATTACATCCTGTATATTCTAAAACAAAAGCAACAACTGTAAGTGCAAACATAAATAGCTTCTACCATAAGTGGATCGGTCTTCCTTCCTCTTATATCTGGTGGGTAAGGAGTACAATCTAGGATCTGGGGTTGAGGCTTTCCCTCAACTGTCCCTTCTCAAGGGGGCCTGAGATCTCACTTCTCATCTTCAACCATTTCCACGTTAAGCAACTTGCTAAAAAGATAACATGGTAGGGGCCAGAGCCCATCTCAGGAGTTTACCACTTATTCTATGATACACAAAGCACCGGGTTCATCCACAGCAGGACAAAAAGAGAAAAAAAAACTTCTTCCGGGTCAAATATAACCTGGACATTTCTTGTGACTGTACTATTTCTTACTATTTTCAACTCAGCTGATGGCCTCTTGGTACCCACAAATATGAACTAAGAACTAAAGGGAGAGAACCATCAGCCAGTCATGTGACCGCTCCAACAACGTGAACAAAGAATAGGAAGGATTTGGGGGGATGGGGGGGACATCTCAAATTGCTGTCCTTCGGGTTAAGGTTTCACACCTCCTGTTGTGGTAAGTGCAAATGGGGACCTCACTCATTTATTCAGCCTCAGAAGAGGACAGATCTGGGAAGGTTTTGGAGGGGTATCACCAGCCCATACTGATGCTACCGCAGGCTATCACAGGGAGAACACCCCCATCTGTTTTTTCCTGGGCTATGTGGGTGGGAAGAATGGAGTCTGACTCCTGACATAACCACTGTTGTTACAGAGAGGACTGTAAAGATATTAGCCTGGATCAGAAGAGTCAGAGTGTGACTATAGGGCACTCCAGCTAACTGTGTGATTTGACCTCCCTGAATTCACTTCCCTGAGAAGTGAACGCTGGGCTGTAAAGCTTGAAGCCCTATTATATGTAGCTATAACTCATTTCATTCTACCTGGCTTTTATTTTACTTAATTATTTTTGTAAATTAGACATCATACCTGTGACCAAACTAACTACAAGCCAAGTCCCTGAGGTCATACCAACCACTAATATTTTCTATATGGTAAAATGTTCCTTTTATTAGTTACTTATTTATTAGTTTATTATTAGTTATCTATTAGCTTATTTATGATGTAGTTTGTGGGGCCTGAGTTGTCTCAATACTAGGTTACCTGTGCATTGTATTTAATACTGGACTAATGAATGTTGGATAATGCTTTGATGGTCTCTCTCTAGTTTAAACCAATACAAAATATTTACTACTTTCAAGAGGAAATATTTCTCTTATGTTAAAGAATATTAGTATACACCTTTATTAAAACAAAAAAAAATCACCTGCTTTTTTATTCTCACCCAGATGAACTTTGATAAAGGTAGATTTGGATAGTAAAGATACCAAGGTAGCTATGGAACACTTTTATTAAAATCAGAAGTTTATAGAACTACGTAGATATGCTTTGCTGCTTTATAAGTTTTAGCCGTGTAGACTGAATTATGTTTCAAATCCACAAATCAGACTTCGTAGGGAGAGGTCATTGAGCATAGCCACTGCATAGCCCTGTGTAGAAAACTCCGAGGGAACACATCTACTCCAAGTGTTCTCACGGGGAGCTACGAGGATGCTGCCCCAGGCTCCCCCTTCACACTGCCAATTCCACAAAGGATTTCAGATATTTTGCAGGAAACAGTTATAAAATATTTATTAGTTGAATCTGGACTTTTGTTAAAAAGCCTTCATTTTCTCCAGTAATGGAGACTTTTCCCATCTAGTTAAAGAAAAGATGAAAGGCCCCTCCTGCAGGAGAGTAGCCAAGGCGATAATTTATACAAGGTGCCTTTGAACAACCTCCCCATTTACCACTGCCCTCATTTATGCTATCAAATGGCCGAGTTTATTTAGTAAGATGGTTATGCTTTTCCTGAAGTATTTAAGAGAAGAAATTTTTGTACCTTCCTGAGTAAAAACTTTTATAGGGTCAAACCTAAGGCCTAACTGCGGAATTGGGCTATTCTCAGCACATAAATTCACTCTCACATAGCAAATGCCTGCAGGAGGGCTTCCAAGGGTTGAAGCTACCGACTCCTGTAAAAACAGGCTACAGAGCCAGAAGTAGCCAGGGAAGGACATGTTTTAATTAAACAGAATCGTTTTTATAAAATTGAACCAATCACATGCCTGTGTTTATCTTGGGTCTTGATCACCTTATTTATTTCATGTATGAGGAAAATAAAAATAAAATTTTGTTTAAAAAAAAGCAGTAAAACTGCACAGCAGAACCAGGGATAATAAAGGAATATTGTGGACTTTTTCATGAACTTTCCTGTCTATTAATATATGAAAAAATATTATGTCCCTTTATGCCGTCAAAGCTCTATACCTTCAACAAATCCTCACGTAGTATATGGGTTCTTTTTTAGTTTTCAGGAAAATAATACATACGTTTGAAATGTTTAAAATTGGCAGAATTTAATTTTACAATGTTAAGATCAGAGGTTTTTTTTAATATAGAGCAATATATCATGAGAAAAGATGGAAACTTTATTTCATTAACCAGAAAGCTCTACACGAGTGGGTCTCAACCTTCCTAACCCTGTGGCCCTTTAATACAGTTCTTCATGATGCAGTGACCCCCAACTATAAAGTTATTTTTATTGTTCTTCATAACTGTATTTTTGCTACAATTTTCATTACTATTTCATATCTTTAATTTTGCTACAGTATAAATCATAATGTAAATATCTGATATGCAACCCCTATGAAAGGGTCATTTGACCCCAGAAGGTTCATGCCCCACAGGTTTAGTCCCACTTCTCAATATAGGCACAGCACATTTCACCTGTAACAAAGCAGTCACTTGAAGCAAAGTAAGAATATTTAATTTTATCAAGATTTAGAGCATTAAAATAGAATTCATTGTTTCTTTCTATTGGTTTAAAACATTACAGGTTTTATTAGAATTGAAAGAAATAACACAAAGCACCATCTGACGCCAAGCCTATGGATTTCCAAACAGCCTGAGTGAAGAGCACCCATGTGAAACCCAGCCTGTGCCCTCAAAACTCAATGGACAGGCTGGGAGGTTTAGTTTTCACCCACAATGCTGATTATCTTCAATGACATGACTTAAATCACCAAATCTTTTCATTGTGCTAGCATATCTAGAATTCTTCCTCAACATTTATTCTATGAACCCATACATCTGGATTCTCATAAAAGGCTCATTCATTATTACTTTCTGGCCAAAATATATTTTAAAACTGTCCATAAGTCATTGACTCATCAAGGAATGTCTCTCCAGTGTCCAAGGCAGTGCAGCCTTTCCCAAACTAATCAACAGCATGGATATGATTTCTAGTGTTTGCTCTTAAAGTCTCAGTGTGGGCCTCCTATAGGTCCAAGAGTTTTAATACATTGTTTTCTTACTTAAGAAAAAAAAAATGAAACCAATGCAAGACTCTAAAATGTTGTTCTGATATAACCTGACTCACAAGAAGGGTTCAACCAAGCATTCGCCAAGAGAGAAAAAGTCACCTCATGGGTTGTCTTCGGCCTCAGCCCCCATCATTTGAAAGATACTAAACTATGATTTTTCATTCAGTTTTCAACAATGTCCCTGCCAAGCAAAGTAACCAGGAGCATAACAAAATAATCACCACTTTTCACCACAAAACATAAAGCAATTTCAATGCAGGAGATAAATGAGCTAGTACCTGCCAACCTTCCCATGGAGTGAAACACTTCAGAAGAAGCTCTCTCATTGGCCAGTCTTGTTGATCCCCCTATACTAAGCTTCAAAAGAAGCTCTCTCATTGGCCAGTCTTGTTTATTGCCCTACACTAACTGGAAGGCCACTCTAATATCATTGGGTCTTCACTGGTTTTGGTACTTAAACTGTGTGTTGTTTAGGGTGATGCCACTGTAAAGGAGGATGGCACCAAGTCTCTTTAGCAACTGAGCACATATTGGGACCTGTCTGTCGCCTATCTTGACCATTTAATCAGCTGGAAACACTAGCAATCTACACTATTACCTGATTGCTTTTCTTTCTAAAATTTCAAGTGAAATTGTTTCTTGATAATTGACTATTTTCACTTCATGTAGACAAACCTAGTTAATACCAGTTTCATAATATATCAGGATAATTTGGGGAGTGGCATAATAAAGAAGTTCAAAGGCCGCTTGTTATAAGATGTTTTTAAAAGCATAGCAAAGCCTTACCCAAAAGGGCATTGGGAGAATGGTTTTCTATTCTCGCCATGTATTACAAGCAGTTATTTTTAATATAACACTGAACTGTACTAGAATAGAATCATTATCAATAAATTTAGAAATTTACAGCAAACAGACTGGATGATCTTTTCCTTGATAAAAGGACTAGGGTGGAATTAATTGTTTTAGCTTTCTCATTTACTGCAAACACTGTAAATTACTTCACAGAAAAAAATAAATGAGTGTGTGACTGTCAGTAGAGCCAAGACAAATTTGGAAACTGAAGAGCTGGGTTTCTTGGCAATGTGAAATGGTTTCATATTCCAGTTGGAAATCTGAGTTAACAAGAAACTCTAGCATACTCTCCAGAGAGAATCAATAGAGTGTGTTATCACTAAGAACGTTCTAAACCAAAAGCAGAGGCAGGAAGGACAATTTCCTGGAATATGGAAGCCCATGGGCCATAAGGACAGACTTCCCCATGGCCCCTCCAGAAATAACATGCAATCTACATGCCAAGAGCTTATATCTTCATCTCACCACATGCATAAAGTTCATCTTAGAGTAGGCCACAGGATTCCACCCTGTACCTAAGCTACCTCCAAGACACATTAATGTTTATCAATTTAAATTATCATCAGAAGTGATTCCAAGTTATGCTTGTTAAGTTAACCCTTATGCTTATGATCGAAAAATCACATTTAAACTCAAATATATTTACTAGAACAGCCAGAAGATTTCACTAGGAATTACCTGTTCCTCCCAGAGTCTCGGAAACCTTTGGCAAATGGATTCCTGTCTATCTTAAGGCGAGTAATCTGCAATATAGAAAAGAAATCACATCAAATTTTATATAAGTAATATAATCTTAAATAAGAACATTATTTCAAAATTAAGGTAACTGTAGAACTACAAAAAAAAATAACAGACAGAGGTTTCTGTTGTATTCCTTGTGTGTTTTAATATGCTGATAGTGAAGGTTGAAAGATTTCAGAAGACAAAGTTCACTCATTTTCCTTCTAAGAACAAGAATAAAGGTTTGGTTTGGTTTGAGTATTCCTGAAGAAGGAAACTGACTAGCCCCCTGCTGATTTGTCCTATTGGACCATCCTCTCAAGTTAAAGTTGTTCCCTTCCACTCTAGGATGTGGCTTAGCCCTGATTATCTTCTAATAGTTCTAGGGATGGAGGGTTCATTGCCTTGCTCTCCGGGTAGCACAGAGCACGGGAGGAAGTCAGAGGGTACAGATCACTCTGCATATGTAACCGAGAGACAGGGGGAAAGGATGGATTGGGGTTTGTTATAACATATGCTGTTTTCTCCTCATGCACTAATTTTTCCCAAGGAGAAGAAACATTTTCTGTCCCTAGTATATTTTAATAATCCTAAATGTCTCTAGACCTTCAAAAGGTTACTTGCATATTTCTTCCTATACATACACACACACACACACAAGAGTAACAATGGAAACAAGAAAGGCTGGGCCCCATTCAGCTAGAAATCAGAAGTGTTGAGCAAGAGTGTTGAGTCGCTGTCCTAAGGAAGACCACACGGGAGCGGCCCACATTTTCTATGAAACAGCAACAATAAAACAGACAAAAGAGCAATATTGCCGCTGAGATGTGGACAGGGGCTAAGAAGTAACCGAAAACAGTCTGGCTGGCTGATGAATGAATGAATGAATGAATGAATGAATGAATGGAACTTTTTGGAAGAGAATCTAACACAGACCACATCAGCTGACACTACAGAGCCAGTTCTTACAAAACTGGCTGAAATGGAATGGATTAAACATTTTGCCTCCAATAAACTCTCCTTCTCTATTGATTTTTTTTTTCTTTTTGGGCATCTTTGTGTTTTAAATTGAAATAGAATCACATCATTTTCTCCCTCCATGTTTTCCTTCCAGCTCCACCCATGTCCATTCTCAAGTTGATAATCTCCTTTCCTTTCAATACTGCTACATGTGTGTGCACGCACGCACACACACACACACACACACACACACACACACACACACACGAACATGCTTATGCTTATACAAATGTATATGTACAAATATATATAAATGTAAGCTTCTGCATCCATTTTTGTTATTTTTGTGCAGATGGTTTCAGAACTGATCGCTCTGCGTTGGACAACCACTAAGGGGGCTTGACTCTTAGTCTCTTGACTCAATATAAAACAACCTTAAAGAAACACAACCATTGCCTATATAGAAGTGAAGCATTTCATTTCTCAAACTGTTTAAACCATTATAAAAGCATCATTTAAAAATTGCTGATCTTTTAGACTCTAATGCACATCAGTGCTATGCAAAATTGTTTAAATCATAGTTAAAAGAAAAAGCCCTTTAAAAAAATCCAAAAATAGATGGGATATATCCTTCTGAAATACTTCTTATAATTCATGGGCTGTAGTTTTAAAGACAGATCTCATGTGCTAAGATACAACTACCCATTCACACCTTACATGTCTATTTTTCTAGGTAACCAACATGCCTTCTAATTTTAGTGATGACATTATGACTCAGTATCTCAAGACAGAAAGTAAAAATGCACTGCCAATTGCAGGGGAAGCACTCAGTACATCACTACAGTAGCTCCACTTGGGAATTTGTGGTCTTGAAGATGTCACTGTGTACACACATGCATACTATAAGTGCCATGTAGAGCAAATGCTTTATAGTAATTCCTAGCCTTTGGATATAACCATAAAGAGAGCTGGCTTTCTTTCTACACCTAAGGAGCCTAGAAAGAGGGCCACTGAAAACAGTACCTGCTGATTCTGATAGGCAGTGACAGTTGTGAAGACGGTTTCTGGAAAGGAGAATGCCTTCACTCCCTCTCCTGATGGAACAGGCTTGATGGGGGACAGATCATCTCCGCAATCTTTACGGATGACATGCACACGTGGTTGGTATTTGTGCATAGAATGAAGAATGATCTAGATCAAGGGAGGAAAGCCACGTTAAATAGGAACCACTC
Source organism: Mus musculus (assembly GCF_000001635.26). Taxonomy (NCBI): domain Eukaryota; kingdom Metazoa; phylum Chordata; class Mammalia; order Rodentia; family Muridae; genus Mus; species Mus musculus. The sequence goes on from NC_000075.6 coordinate 87,715,732, forward strand.
TATTGCAATTTGACTTTGACTATAAGAACAAACATGTAACGTGGAAAATAACTTTTTGCAGGAGAGTCACGTTTCTGAAGATAATTTCTGAAGTTAATTTAACAAAATACAGCAAAGCTGCATGGATGGTCTAGGAGGACATCTGTAATATTTATATAAAAATGCAAATCACTTTAATAAATTCCTCAGTACAACCACATGAAATAAACCATAAGTTGCTATTGCTTAAAATACAATAATATATTCATAAAGATTTTATTTATAATGAATTGAATAAAACCAGAGTCAATACCAATGAAACTAAAAGGGAGATAGAAATGACCGTTTACTTTGCATCACATTCATCTTCTAAAATATACATGCAAGATTTTCAAACTCCAAGGGAATTGCTCTTTTGTAGGTGACTGTGCACACCCACTGAGGACATTCTGTTGTCTCCTGTGTTTGTCCTACAAAATCTGTAATTTGTCAGAACAGTATAGTGCCAAAGACCCTATTCAAATCTCAGTATGGTACCTAGAAAACTTGCTCTGCCCTGAGTCTGTCATGTGGGCACCAAGATCCCACTCAGATTTTTTCCTAAGGAACTGCTCAAGATTCAGAAAAGCATCTCATATACAGAGATGGACATCACATAATCTGTAACAGTGGAAGAACTATAAGCCACCTACATGCCCAACATTAGGTTAGTCACCAAGGAACAGCTACATCTTGAGCTGTGATGATGTCACAAAGCTATTGCTAATGCTGTTTAGGCAAATTTCAATCATACAATAAAATGCTGTGTTTTTTAATCTTAAGATGATAAAACAGTACCTAATTGTTTAGATATGTTTTATGGTTTTATTAAAACAGAGTATGGTGGTTCACACAGAGATATGAACGGTGATCACCTCCGATGATGGGATTACAGGTCGGTGTGTCTGTGTGTGTGTCTGTGTGTGTGTGTGTGTGTGTGTGTCTGTTTGTGTGTGTCTGTGTGTGTGTCTGTGTGTGTCTGTTTGTCTGTGTGTGTGTCTGTGTGTCTGTGTGTCTGTGTGTCTCTGTGTGTGTGTCTGTGTGTCTGTGTGTGTGTCTGTGTGTGTGTCTGTGTGTGTGTCTGTGTGTCTGTGTGTGTGTGTGTGTCTGTGTGTGTGTGTGTGTGTGTCTGTGTGTCTGTGTGCATGCATGGGGGCACATTTGACTTATGTTTTAATACTTTCATAAACAGCAGATTTTTAAAATTTGTCACTTGGGCTCTATATTCCTAAATAACTTTAGCTGACAAGTACGTAAACTTTCTGACCTCTAAGCTTTTAAATCAAAGTTTTGGCTATTATGAATCTAGAAGGAAAATGCCCAAACGAAAGTCATGGGAAGCATGGTGTTTAATGTGCTTCGTGTTGTTCCGGATGCAGGCAGTTTAATCAGCCAACTTCAGAGCCTTTGGTCAGCTCAAACACAAACAGCCCTGTACGCAGAGAACGTGTCTGCTGTCAGAAGAACAGGCCTTTACTCTAGGGATAGCCAATACTACAGTCGGGGGTTCTGTTTCTGTTTTTTCTCTAAGATTTTCTGTGTGTCAGTGGTGGACATTCAGGAAGGAATTAGATCTGAAGACCTTGCCAACAACACATGCCTCTGAGAGAGGCAGAGTGAATACAAGAAACTGCAAGGGGGGGGGGGGGGGGTAGTGGTCCTCATCATACCTGAGAGAGCATAGGCAGCGAATCGCTGCCTCTTCCTAGAACTAAGAGGAGATAATTTGAGGGAACTACTAATATCTTTGACCGGAAAAATGTTTAAATGAGAAAACCCACAAAACACAGAAGTAAACAATGTGCTGCCTGCACCAGAGATGTGTACTCATATCTTTTCCAAAATAGTTTCTGCTTTAAGTAGGTGTGTGCACTGCCATCCTATGAAAGGTATGCCTTGCTGTAAATCAGGATAAAAGAACACAGACACGAAATTGTATTCAAAGAGCCTAACCATTAGCATAGTCTAGTAAACTTTTTTTTTTTTCGTCTTCTTTCCGTTTTTTCCAGACAAGGTTTCTCTGTGTAGTCCTGGCTGTCCTGGAAATTACTCTGTAGAACAAGCTGGCCTCAATCTGCCTGATTTTGCCTCCCGAGTTCTGGGTTAAAGGCCTGAGCCATCACTGCCCAGCTGCTAAACAACTTTTCAGTAGATGAGGAATGTCGTTTGCTCATTTCCTTATGACTAGATTATGTCCACTAATTCCAAGTTTAAAACATATCAAAATCTAAGCTTTAATCTTTGGTAAAGTTTATACCCTCGCAGAGTTTGTTGTTGTTTGTTTGTTTGGTTTGTTTTCTGAGCAACACCAGGGGTAGGAGTGCAGCCGACTGGCGTGAGATCTGCTTCCTGACTTCCATGAAGAAGCATTCCTATTGTATATTTTGGGTAATGCATGACATTTCTAAACCTCAACAGATTGTTTTTTAAAACATAAGTTCTACAAAACCTACAGACTTCGGGGTCCTCAGAGCTCCCTAGGCCCCAGGCCAGTTTTCCTTTCCTGTCTCCATGCCTTCATTATGAATTACACTACGTGGGCAGGCACAGTCTCTGGGCTAGGCCCAGTAGAAGAAACGCACGTTTTTTTGAGCCTTGGATGCAGTTAATTGAGTCCCAGGTTGTGTCTCAGTCCCCACCTGCAAACCTGCCCCAGTCCTTTTCCTATGATTTACTATTGCAATAGCACACTCTTTTAAATGTTAAGCATAAAATAGCAAATGGCCACTTTTAATGTAATAACTTCAACGTCAAATCAACTTTTCACTCCTTTATTTAGCTAACGTTCTCTTTAGAAAATTGTCTTACATCTTCCAGAGTTGAGAAGTTTGAGGAAAAACTCCTCCTGTTCTCCAAGCTAAGAAGTAAAATGTTGGTGGCTGGAAAGATGGCTCTGCAATTTAGAGCATTGGTCACTCTTCCAGATGACCTGGGTTCAATTCCCAGCACCCACATGGAAGCTCACAATTGTCTGTAACTCTAGTTTCAGGGGCCCTGACACACACACACAACACACACACGCACACATAGACAAAACACCAATGCACATAAGTAAATAAATTAATTTTTTTAAAAAATGAATCAAAATGTCAGCAGCACGCAAATAGCAGCATCTACAAAATCCAAGAGAAAAATGATTTCCAGAGCGGAAGGGGGAGGGGGGACAAGAAACTTCATATAATTAAGCAAAAAGTGCACAGCCAATTTCAGAGCACTGGGATAAAATTATTTGGAATGGAGGTAACAAAGGTTTCTTTCTTTTTATTGTCTTGTTTTATTAATCTGTTTTCTCGAGGAAGTTTCTCCATTCAGTTTTATACATGTGAAGCCCATTTGTTTATACCTTTACTATGTTTTAAAAAGTGAATTTGGGTGGGGTATACTGAAAAAGGGGGCAAAAATAAGATTAATAAATGCCTATATGCTCACATTAACTGATAAAGTATTTTAAATGTCTATAGAAAATACAGTGTATCCCTGGAATTTTTGAGATTACCCTAAGCAAGCTCAGTTCTTCTTTATAATAATATCATTATTTGCTTCTTTTTTTCATTTTCCCTTTCTTATTTATTCATCAAATTTTTGTCATTAAATTTTTTCATTTACATTTCAAATGCTATCCCTAAAGTCCCCTATACCCTCCCCCTGCTCTGCTCCCCAACTCACCCACTCCTGCTTCCTGGCCCTGGAATTCCCTTGTACTGGGGCATACAATCTTCACAAAACCAAGGGCCTCTCCTCCCAATGATGGCCGACTAAGCCATCCTCTGCTACATATGCAGCTAGAGACACGAGCTCTGGGGTACTGGTTAGTTCATATTGTTGTTCTCCCTATAGGGTTGCAGACCCCTTCAGATCCTTGGGTACTTTCTCTAGCTCCTCCATTGGGACCCTGTGTTCCATCCTATAGATAACTAACTGTGAGCATCCACTTCTGTATTTGCCAGGCACTGGCATAGCCTCACAAGAGACAGCTATATCGGGATCCTGTCAACAAAATCTTGCTGGCATATGCAATAGTGTCTGGGTTTGGTGGTTGTTTATGTAATGGATCCCCAGGTGGGGCACATTATTTGCTTCTTAATGAGCTATCAAATCTAGAGCTGTCGAGACAGCTCAGTAAGGATGGTGCTTGCTACCAAGTCTGACCACCTGAGCTCCATTTCTGGGTGCCACATGAAGGAAGGAGAGAATGAACTTTTGCAAGGTGTCCTCTGCCCTCCAGGCTTGTGCACGCAGCAACCCCCAACCACCCATTCCCACAAATAAATAAACATAATAAACTGTCCCGTTTATAATTGCCAGCCAACAATATTTTGCTTACTTAATATGATATGTGGGAACACCAGCCACTTTTTTAAAAAAATGAGAACATAATTACAGCTTAAATAATCATACTTTATGTGTATTTTCTATACTGTCTGTTCTGTTTAGACAGGATTTGGGCAGGGGACAAACTATAATATTAGAAAAGGCATACAGACCGATATCCACAAACAGAGTGATCTTATTTATAGGCTTATACATGCTTTTCTACTTTAAAGACTAGATTTGAGGGGCTGGAGATGTGGCTCATTAGTAAAGCACTTCCCCCTGGGCTTAATCTCTAACATTGATAATTAATTAATTATCAAATAGAGTTGTGTCAAAAGAAGCATACTCCTTTATCTGACAACTTGATAGTTTCACAGATAGGGCTTCTAGATTTTTAGTGTGAGAGTGGAACTTGTGGATAACTGAACATTTTTTCTAGAAGACAAACTCTCAAGATTGGCTTGGGCAAGCAAAGGACCTAAAAGGACCAGATAACAGTGCCCCTCCCCACATCCCCACTCTCTCCACCCCTACCTCACCACCACCCCTTCCTACCAGTGTTATAACACCAGCTATGCATCAGTTTAAGCCTTGCTGAAACTTTATCTGTCAATCACAGACAAAGAAGGCTTTTCTTTTGTTCTTATGTGATACTCTGTTTCAGGCCCTCCTTAAACACATACTTTCAAGTTTGCCAAATTCCTTGGATCTCTAATTCCAATACCACCCACTAGAAAACAAGGCCACAGGAATGGAACCGACTTGCCAGGGATCACAGATGTGGAGTCCTTCTCAACCACTTCAATATCCTTCCCAATGAGAGAGCTCAGCTACTGCTCCTGCAACATCTCGCTTCCCCATCTGATTTTTCAAGGAGAAACCATAAGAGAGTGTGGGCATGTGTGTCATCAGCTGTGGAGACACACACACACACTCCTACAAGCCTGTGACTATGGCTACCCAACGGGTCCCATTTCCAAAGCGTCCAGGCACTATAGGTATGAAGCGGCTCAAGGAGTAGCAGCAAACGTCGTCTCCTCTTTAGAGAGATGTGCAAGGAAATACTTTCCTCAGAAGACAGACTCCAGGAAAACAAGGAAGCATGCATGTGGTGAGAAGGTAACGCCCAAGCATAGGAACTTCCTGCCCAAGGCAAGCCCAAAAGCCAACCTTGGTTTGTACCAGAGCTAACATAAGGCTACCCAGAATCCCCAAGGACCTACGAAGTTATCCCAACCTTCAAGAATTAGCTGTGGCTCTCAGGGACATTGACACTCTGAATCTTCCTGAATTCTCTTTTCTGAACCAAGTCTAGTATTTGAGAAGCTGAAAAATTCCTTTGGGAAAAATCACATCATCTCCTGTGGTAGCAAGTCTAGTCAAGGGCTACAAGACTTGGATTCCTGTGATGGCTCTATGCTAACGTAGTAACGCTTTCCAGTGCCACCGAGTTCTTCAGTCACAAAGCTGCATATGTGTACAAATTTAACACAGTAAATTGGAGAGGGGGTAGCTGAGAGATTAAAACATAAGAAAGTAATTTGGGAAATTAAACTCCGTCCTGTACAGTTTTATTAGTTAGAGGTGACAATGACTTCTTTTAGAATTGCTGGAATGACGGAGAGGAAAAGGCTACAAAAGCAAATCCCCGAGGGTGTCTGCTGAAGCCCCACCAGGACAACACTGCCTTCATAGAGTCACAAATAGCACAAACGACAAGCACTTTCCCAGTCTCTAATCAGCTTTCGCTTGGGCCCATCTAATAGAGTTCACGAAGCAGCAGATATCCTTCCTCTTCTGAACTGGGATGTCTGTACCTCTAGGAGCAGCAGACAAGGACAAGGCAGCAATCTGCAGGCTCCCTTCTCACCCCATGGAGGCAAGACACTCACAAAGCCAGTTTCTGCCTTCAGTGACCCTGATCAGGCTTAACAATGCTCAAGAGCACATTTTTTTGTCAGTGAATACTGTGAAAAGGTGCTTCCCCCTACAGTCAGCTGGGCACAAGCACCAACAATGCAATGTCCTCCCTTCAATGCAATGTCCTCCCTTCCTGAGTTCACAGTTCTCTCCTGCTCCCCATGGCCATGCTTTATGTCCCTAGATTAAACAGTACATCTGATCACAACTTTAAAAGAAAACCTCACTAGTAGCCAGAACGTTTCATTAATTTAGTTCTTGGTCTTTGCTGCATTTAGAAATTTTTCTAACAGTGAGAGTCTTTATTTAGATCCAAGTAACGGAACTTCAACTTGGAACTATTCTTTTATGTTTTAAACAAATACTGTGTGATGTTAATTTTAATCTGTTAACTTGGCCAGGACACAATATCCATATTTTTAGCCAAAGAGCGCCAAAGATATTGCTGTAAAAATATAGTTTAGAGATAAATATTTAATCAGTAGACATGTAAAAAGCAGATTAGTCTCTGTAGCAGTAAGTGGCCATCATCTAATCAATTGAAGGCCCTAAGAGAAAACAGAGTAAGGTCCCGGGAAGAAGAGAAAATTCTGATAACAGACTAGCCTCAAATTCAAGTCATAACTTCAATTCTTCCTAAGTCTTCAAAAGATGGAACTAGCCAACTACCCCACAATCACATGAACCAATATTCATGTTTATCTCTCTCTCCTTCCCCCACTCCTCTCTCCTCTCTCTTCTACCTCAGACTCTTTCTTTTCTATGACTCCTCTCTCACATACAAATACATAATTATTTTCCTGTATGTATATATTATTATACATTATACATATAATACATATATATGTATTATACATACATATATTTTCTGGGGAATGATCTTTTAGATAAAAACTACTAAAATTAGAAGTCTAAAATCACAGATTTCTAAATCTATATATAAAATTTGTTATGGTACATGCTATATGTAAAGCCAGTACTCTTAATTAAAAGTATTAGAACTGTAAGGTGATTATATTGATATTAATTCTCTATCAGGTTATTGTTTAGGGCACAATTATCTTTTTAAAAATATATTCTTAAACTGTAGAATTTAGAAGGATACATATTTTAGGTTTTGAAAGTAAGCAACACCAAGTGGGGTTTAGTCTAAGTTCCCTACTAAAAGGCAGAAAACAGACCCGTTCAGATGGATCCACCAGCAATAGCTCAGTCAGACAGAGAAAACTGATATTTTTCAGCACTGTAATCAAGTGAACAATCGCTGTAACAATTTGATTGTGGATTTATAAAAATAAAGAGAAAGAAAATAAAGCCATCTACTAAAATATATGAAAAAACAAAGTGTCTACTTTCTCTGATTCAGTTTGAAATAATAAAGGTGGCCACAGACTGCCATGTCATTGGCTGTGCTTTAAAGGGGAAACACTGCATTTGTCACGGAAAGGTAACTATCCCAAGGTGCTCTTCAGGGTGATGAGATATCTAGACAGCTGCAGACCATAGCACAAGCACTAAATTAATGTTCATTTGAGTTTCATTTAAGTGACTTGTTTATAAATGACCTGTGTGTCTTCTTTGGCTGGGAAGTAGTGACGTTGGTATTTATTTCTTATATGTTTTATTCAAAAGACAGACACTTCAGTTCTTCTTAATCAAAACTCTAACAACAGTACACCTAACAGAAATGCTAACTTTGGATAGAAATCAGCATTATCCAGAGTTAGTGAGGTATTAAAATGATCATGCAGAACCCCGCCTAACTAAAGTCAGCAAGCTGTTAACAATGACTGTCTTTTCGGACTGGCTAGACTAGACCCTGTATCAAGTTTCAGCAGTTTTAAGAGTAAAGGGAATTATAACATACTTCGACACATTAGATGTCATTGCAAAAAAAATTGGGAACTAGCAGATGGAACACACAAACAGAGTAAGACCAGGTCATTACTGCAGTGAGCCTCATCTGGGAAAAGAGCTGGATGCATAGAAGACCTAATAAATCATCCTTGTTACCAAACTTCCAAACTCAGTTCAAGTATAATAATTAGCACCTCATGGGACTTCACATAATTTTTTTTTTTTACATCTCTGCCTTGGTTCCTTTTATTCCAATACAAAGCAAGTATCTGGTTTAAACTTAATAAATGCTTTATGGAACACTTGAGCTGGAGCCATGGTCTCTGATACAAATACAACCTTGATTTGGCATATATTGTTTTCACACAGACCAAACATAAAGGAATGTCACAATCTTAGCAGTTTTTAGCTAGGCACTGGGATGTGGCCCGCCGGTCATGCCAGAGAGGCTGTCTACTTACATGGCCTTGGTCATCCAGCTCATTGTTGGTAAGTTTCAGCTTGTCGAAGCTGATGACTTGTCTCATCCAAGTCTCCCCAGAGGCCGGTGAGTCTGGATGAATGTATACTCTGGGTGGCACCGGGGAATCAGCATTTCCTGCCACCATCCACTTAGAGCTATGGTAAACATACCTACAGGGCAAAGACAAGACTATCAGAATGCGGACTGTGCATTCCTTGGAATTAACAACTCAGAGCAAGTGTGCACCCTTTTCCAATAGTCTAAAATAAACTTATTTCTCTATACACACAAGAGAAACCTTTAAGTCTACTTTCGAGTTTGCACTCTGGGGCCTTGGATAATTCAGAGTAAACATCTTTCTGATGGCTTAGTGAAAATATACAGGCTGTCTCCTCCATAAATGCCACACATCATGATTTTAATCCATTACACTTACGATAGACACAATTTACACTCTGTGATAATTTTTGTCTGAATATTTCAATGACATGAAGACATTACTAAGCTGTCACTCTCACCTCTGAGTAAATCCAAAATTTTTCAGTGTCTTATTTTAAAGGTTTCTGCTTCCTGAAAGATAACTTCCCCTCTTAGGCTCTGTACAGCCTGGTGGGATAAACATGGAGAGGTGAGAGAAAACTGTTACATTGGCTTTTTGGGGGGGGGAGGGGAGAAGTTTGTCATTTTAACATGTAGGCTTGTTTTTCCCAATCTGGCAACATTATAAGCTGAGGATAGAACAATTCAGAATAATTTAAAATTTTTGAGGAATCATAAAATATAGACTTTCATTAGCCTTTTGTGCTTCTCTTTCTTGACCTTCCAAGAAAATCACTTCAGTTAGCAAATACTAATTTCCAACTATCAATACTCAACATGCCAAGCCCACTTGTATAGTCCTGCCAATTAAGGTTTTTTCAGTTAAGAAACACAATAGCTTATTGTATTTTTAAAATATTCACAAATAAATTGACGCAGCAAGTAAAACATTCAAATGAAATTTCCAGGAATAAATAAAATCTTAAAATTCATCTGCATAATTCAGATTATTATCTGTCAGTGTGAATCTAAAAAAAAACAGAAAGTGGGATATTGAAATGGTGACATGAGATTATCCATTTGTATATGTTGCCTCCTGTGCATATTGCACAAAAATTATGGTAATGGAGTTCAGGTAAGTCAGAAACCCCTGTGTGACAAACACACAGCTTTTTAAAACAGCATGAAACATTTTCTTACATCCATATTTGGTGAGGCTCTTTGTCTCAGCCATGGTTACACATTTCAGTGAGCTCAATTTTAAGCTCAATATACCTGGTAGATTTTAATTCCTTTCCTTGAAGCAAAATATATAAGCAGAGCATTTAAATTAATTTAAAACTCTTTAATTGGCATGGTATGGTTTTAATAAATAAATTCCTATGAGATTTTGTGACTATTAATTTTTCACAATGTTTTAACTTGGACCAAATACAGAGAATAAGTCAAAAAAATTTTCTGATATTGATGAAAAAGTTGGAAAAATAAATGGCGACCTTAGAGATGCCTGGGGGAAAAAACCTGCACTTCAGATAAGGCTTGAGTTATTACCAAAATAAATAAAAATGTTCTATCAAAACCTTGCAAAATTATGTATATTAAATAGTTCAAAATCCAGTGCACTCTAAGAAAATAAATTGCACATATAAATATTCCTTGTAAAGCATTCTCAATACCAAAACTAATGTTTCCTAGAAAGGAATGGTGTAAAAGCAATTTTGTGTTTTATAGTTTGATCTGTTAAGATGTAAATTTCGTTGCTTTCTGTGACAGTATACATAAACCGTGCAAAAGAAAAAAATCTAAAAATCTAACGTATATGGGGAAAACTGGAGGAAGAAACAGAATAGAAACTTGAAAAAGAAAAGAATAATTTAGGAACTCATTAAGAATTATGTTATCTTCCTCAACACAAAACTCAAACTAGAATATGGACTTTAAACCATGTGTGTTTAGTGAATAAGCTTGATGCCTTCTGCTTTCTGCCAGTTAGTAGATAATGATAGCAAAACTCCTAAAGACTATGTAATCAGAATAAATAATATAACTTAAATAGAAAACACAAATAAAGCTATTATATTTAATACTTTCTGTATTTCATATGCTCAGACACAAATTTGAATTGGATACTTTAACATCAAAAACTTGATTTTAGCAAAACAAACACCCATTTTTTTAAAAGTGGTAGTGGTAGTCTAATTTCATTTAGACTTGTAATAAATGACAAAATTTCTTTCAAAGATCCTTCTTTTGATCTCCCAAGCTCTCAAACTTCCTTTTAAAAAGTTTAGCACTTTAAACTCTTCAGATAAACAAAAGACATTGTCATTGAAAATCACTAATTCACTTTCTTGTGTAAATAAATGCAAAGGCAGTTTGAAACTAAAGTATCTTTTCAGAGTTGACTTCATGCCTAGACAAAAATATTCTGTTTCAAAATCCTAATATTATAGAAAACCTTAAAGAATGGTCCCTTCCCAACCTGAAAAAATAACAATTCGTTTCAAGTTTAAAGATGATTTCTTGTCGCAATGAATTATGAGATTTTATTTTTATAACTTGTAAACATGCTTCTCAAAAGAAAGTCTTTTATATATATATATATATGAGAATGACTTTTACCATGACAGGAAAATTAACATAAGATCAAAATAGGAAAAATATGACATTTGCTATACTGTGTATCTGCAAATTTTGCACTAGACACTTCCTATCAAAATTCTAACTGAAATTGTAACCAACTTTAAAGATACATTCAATGTAACAATGACAGAATGTGCCCTGCTCAAAGTTTCAATGACCAAAGACATCTCTTTATCTATTAAAGGCTAAGCAAACCCTGAGTTTCCACATAGGCTGAGGGACAATGTGCCACCTGAGCTGCAAGAACTCAGGCTTAGATCATGAGTTTGGGAAATACTACCGACTTTGTGAAACAAAGATCACAGAGGCTGGATGAGACAGGCAGAAGATGCAGAGCCCCACTGTTGCTACTGTTCTGCTGGCAGTCCTCAGTCTTACCTGTATCTCTTGTTGTCCACCGGCACAATATCCATGGCAATGTAATATTGCTGGTGAGGGTCTAATCCGGAGATCTTCACCCGCATTGCTGGAAACATGCGCCTGTTTGCGAGGGAGGGAAGGGTTCTGTTTTGCTTGTGATTAAGAATAGAGACCGAATAAACCCAAGAAATGTCCATTATTTTAATGTAGACAAGCTTATCCTTCACTCTGATAACATAATTCTGGGTTTCAGAACATAGGGTATATCAAAATTATAGCTTTAAAACTGTGATCTCTTGTACCGGGTACGCAGTTCCCTGTTTATAGAAATATCAGTGTAACTTAAACATGAAAGGATTTTACGTGAAAGAAACGTTGCTTCTGAAACAAAACCAGCAAGCCTATTTACCTTACTACAAATAATGAAATGCATCAAATGATACAAACTTCAAATTGCTGAAAGCGATAAAATATATTATAATGTGAAATTTTAAAGGGGGTTATAAAAAACCCACAAGGAGCCAATGTGCCATGCTATAACCAAACAATATGTTCTTTATTGAGACAGGACTTCCTGTCTGCAGCCTGGTAAGGTAAAGTGCAAAAGGCGCTCTAAATTTGAAAGGTATAGTAAAACTTCTTTATTGGAAGCAGAAACTAAACACAACGTATATTTATGAATTTCCTCCCCCCACCACAACCCAAAAATGTTTTCTTTTCTAACCACAATTATTGCTAATTAAAGCAAACGAAAATTCCATTTTCTCCTGACTTCCCAGATATATGTATTAAAGGAGAAGTTGAAGTCAGCCCACATCATACCTTTAAAAAGAGCACAGAAGCAAGAAATACAGGAGCACATTACCATGCATTAAAAACAACATCAGTTTCACCCTTTTAAAAAAAAAAAACCTTTCTTTTAATGATTTATGTCTAGGACCCTCCAACTAATCTCATTTTTGTTAAGTTAACCTTATAACACAAATTTATTTACCGATTTTCCTACAACAGTGTTATTAAAGACCGCTGCCAGCGAAAGGAAAGTCCATAACTATTAACTAAACATGAGAGCAGTTTAATATGCTGGCTGTTTTAGTGTTCTTTCAGTGCACCTGTAAGATAAAGAGTAAAGGTCTTTAACTACATCCTTTATAAGACAACTGTTGCTTTGTGTTGGTGAAGAACACATTTGGATCATTAATAAAAACTCCCCGAGAATGCAGAAGGTAGCATATGGATTCAATAAAATATGTTTTTGTAATTTCTAATAAGTTTGGATACTTTTATGCTAGCCAGGTTTTTACCATGTGTACTCCCCGAAAGAGTTGTGTGTGCTTTTTAAAGAACCTTTAAAGGGATCGTATTATTCTTAGATTTCATTACACTAAATGAGCCGAAAACTTGAAAGTGCAAGTTTCTCGCACTGACCTCAAATTAATATGATGTGGCCAACAAATCCATTTATTTGACTAATGAACCATACACGAATTACACAGTCTAAAAAAAACATTAACTTCGTTCCAACGTTTTTGCATTCTATTAATTTAAGGTAGTGGACTGTGTGTGTGTGTGTGTGTGTGTGTGTGGTGTCTACAGTTTTAAAAATCAGACTAATGATTCTTGATACATGATTAAACATGACCATAGTGACTTTTCATGGTAGCCTAATATCAGAATAACACAATACACCATGGACTGGGTGCTGGGACCAATCTGGAAGTTTTGAATTTAAAAAAAAGAAATCGGAGTATGCTAAAAAATACTATTAAAATAAAAAATAACTAAAACAGGAGAGGTCATGTATAACCTAGTTCAGGACTGATAACTAGAGCCTAAATAAATGTAAACTGAGGTGCACATGACATACCTGTAACTACTTCACACTCCCTAACCCAGAGCATGGATCGCTAAGGCTGTAGCACCCAACTTGACAAAGATCTTTCAGACCTAAATGAAACTGGGCCGGGATGCGCCCTTCCTCGACAGTGCTTTGGGAAAGAAAGCAGTAAAGATTTAGAAAGGAAGCTACTGTCTGGGGCCCTGTTGGGTGGGTCAGAGCTGCGGCCAGGGTCCGGTGAGGCCAAAGTCCCAGGACACACGGAGACTCAAGCTTACCTGCCGGCTTTGGTGATGATCATCTCGGTGCCTATTTCGTGAAAGCGCTTCCAGAGCTCCGCTCCTTGCAGATCTACTCTCGGGGCCTGCGGCGCGGGCAGCGGGGTCCCCGGTCGTGCCAAGCCAGGTACGGGAGACCCTTTCGGGGAGCCTCCCGGGGATGCCAACGGGGAGGCGCCCTGCAGGAAGCCATCCTCACAGCTGCCTGGACAGCAGAGGGTAGAGACGGGGAAGCAGTGAGGGGGCGATCCGGCCTTGAGGATCATCTCAGGGCCAGGCCCTAGGACAGCTGCCCGCAGTCCTGCCGCGCGGGGCGATCGGAGTTGCCTTGAGGCCTTTAGGGTCCCACCGAGTTCCTATGTCCCAGAGCCAGGCCCGCAAACTCCCCATGCGCCCCGCCTTGTGGGCCTGAGACCTGTCCCCGAGCTCACTGTCCCTGGGCGCAGATCTCACTGCGGCCGCTGCCGGGATCTGCTCCGGTCACCCCTTCCTCCCTCCGCCCCAGGAGGCCGCCGGGCCTCTGGGCCTCGCGCGAGGCACTTTCTGAGAACTTCCCCAAACCCCGCTCCAGGCAATCCTCCGGGCTGCTGGCTCTCCGGGCCCCGCAGCACAGCGGATAGAAGAGAGCTAAAAGCCCGCCCCGAGGCGCCCTGGGCTCCGGAGGAGTAGCGCTCCGCGTTCAGAAGGGCAGAGAGTGTGGGCGAGCTCGCCGCCGCCTCCCCGGTTGGCGCACCCAACTTCTGGGCGTCCGAGCCCTTTTCCGCGCTTTTAGCCCGCGCCCTCCCGCACGCGCCCCGGGGGCCCCTAAAACTTAGAGAAGTGAAAAGCAGCGGCAGCCCTGGGCTCGAACCCTCCCGGCGCAGAGGCGAGGACGGCGGCAGCCCGCCGAGCCGGGCAGAGAGCCGCGGATGGACGGTGTGCGGGGCCGACGGCTCAACGCCTGCCCCCGGGGCTCGGCGGCGGAGGCCCGGGAGGAGCGGGCGCTAGCGCTGCCTCACCGAAGCTCAGGTTCGCGGGAGCCGGGCGGAGACGCACCGGGAAGCCGCTGGGGCAGGAAGGGATCGATCGACTCACCCGCCGCTCCGCGGGAGCCACAGCTCCGCTCCGCGTCCGCGCAGCTCCGCGCTGGCCCGGACGCCGCCCCGGCTGCCGGCGGCGGGGCAGCCGCTTCTTCGTCGGCCTCCGAGCAGCCGTGCTCCCCCGCGCCTCCGCTACGGCTGCAGCCTGCGTCTTCCACCGCCCCCGCCGCCTCTTCCGTGGCCAGCTTTCTCCGCTTCTTTTGAAGCTGTTGCTGCTTCTCGGCGCCGATCAGTGCCTCCACAGAGAAGGCGTGCGCCTTGAGGCTTAGCATGCTGCACGGTGAGCCCCTCCGCTTCTCCGCCATCCCCGCCTCCCCGAGCCCGCTCGCCCCTCTCTCATATACTCGCGGCTGGGGCGCACGCACGCGCTCGCCCTCCTGGCCCCCCACCAAACGCTCCGCAGCTCCCGATGCCTCCCGAGATCTGTCCCCTTCCTAGCTGCGGGCAAAAACAAATTTGCCGTTTCCTCTTTCTCTGGCGTTGGGATCCGAGGAAGCAGGAACGCGGCCGCCAAGTTTCCTTCCCTCTGTCTCTCCCTCGAGTTCAATGATGCACTTCTTGACTCCCAAACCCTCCACCTCCTCCTGCTGCTCCAAGATCTGCCTCGACTGATGAGCCCGAGAGGACTAACACGGGGAAAAAAAAAACACTCTGCGGACACAAATTAGGGATTGTAATTGAAATTTGTTGCCTTGATCTGTCAGCACTTCAAGGCAGGAGAGCGGTGGGAAGAACTTGCTCATTAGTGTCAATAAAGCGGCGGGGGAGGGTCCTATGGAGCTGTCCATCACCGAAACGGTTTACCAATCAGGAGAATCTAACTCCGCTCAGCCCGCGCCCACTTCCTTACAAGGTCGGAAAATCTCAGACCGAAAAGCGCCGCCATCTGGCTCGTCTCTGCCAGTCTCTAGAAAGCTGAACCCTCTTTTGCTGACACCCGCCAACCCAGTCGCTTCTCAGGCTTTTCTTATCAGGACCAGGAAAGGCTGAGCCTCAGGGTTTAACCGAGAAAAGAGATCCGTAACTAGTAGTATAGAGGATCTTTCAAGGACCCTTAAATCTCCGGTCTCTCATCCCTGTCCATGGGGCTAAGAAGTACATTTGGAGGAGGCAGGAACTTACAGCCAACAGTTTGTTGTTTCTCACTTAAACATTCCTGCATCTATTGATGCCCACTGTATGGAGAGAATGACCACGGGCTTGAATCTTACTCCGAAGATTTTTTTCTTACGTGAGATGAGTTTACGCATATTTGATATTTTTTAGATTTAAAAATTAATCATTGTAATATCTCTCAGACCTTCATATAACCGATTCAGGAAAGGTGTCTCCTTTTATTTAGGACTAATTATTTTAAAACGTAGGTCCTGGGATTTTAATTCTGTTTGTCTTTAATGATATAGGTTTAACTTCAAAACTTCACAAAGTAAACCATGTTTTATGAATTTCTGTATGTTTTTTGAAAGTTCTGTATGTTAAAAGTAGCTTCGTATTCATATTGGTTTTTTTTTTTAATCGGCGTGTTTCTTTAAAATAAATTCAAAAGAAAGCAGAACTCTAGAATTGAACGATCGCAAACATGTATGTGCAGTTCTGTTGTTTAAACTCAACATTTTCTTAGGATTAACAGGATGTGGGTTTGATGGGGATAATAAAAAAAATCACTTGTAGAATAAAATTCACTATGTGCACAAATCTTTAGTATAAAATAGGCCAGGGACGATTCGTTTTGTTTCATTTTGCTTTGCCTCCTTTATTCGATGTTCATTTAAACACTGCAGTCCTAGCTTTCTTCTGGCTTCTCCTCGGCATTCAGGAAAATGGCCTCTGAAAGTACCATCAACCCCGGAAGGAGGGTTTTGTTTTTAAATCATAGATAGAGAAACCTGCAGTTCCTTCAGGACTGGAGTGCTGGGAAGAAATTGAACCAAGCAGCGAGTGCCTAGAGGCGCCTGCAAGGCCTGGGCCAGAAAGGACTTGGTAATATCTTTGCTGTGGATGCAGATTTTTAAATGCCTGAAAAATGCGTTCAATTGGAAGACATTGTTTTATTTGGGGCACTGGGAGCCGGTGTAGCCTACTGGCTTGAAGCTGTCTGGAGAAGCTCTCGCAGACTCATCAGAGTGTAGGGTGATGTGGTATCCTGAATAAGTTCAACCCGGTTAGTGAAGTTTGGCCTAAAGCGGGAGCCAACCAGAAAGCTTGAAGAGGCAGCCTGGAAAGTTCTGGGTTAGTAGGGAGAGTCTAGGACGAAGTCTGTAGAGTTTAAGCAAACAACTCAAGGCCCTGTGTGAAGCTCCCGCGTGAAGCTACGTATCTTCAGTTGCCCATTGAGCTAGAGCGCCCAGCCCCAGCCCTGGGCCCTCATAGATGGTCCAATGGAGCGGTTCTCCGAGCAAGGCCGGCTTGCAGCCTAAGGGATTCATAAATTCTGTGACGGAGGTGGGGGGGGGGGTGGAGTCACTAAAAGGTTTCTGGCATACTCGACCAGCCCGCAGGAGGAGGCTGGGCGGCTGATTCCAAGAAACCGCAGGGATTTCCAGACCGGAAGCCTACTTTGTAGTTATGATCTTGTCCCTTTAAATGCCGCACAGTTCAAACTGGTTTGGGATGTTGAAACAGGCCTTCTAGGCTACCCTGAGGAGCACAGGGTCCCAAGCCCTCCGCTGTCCCTCTGCGTCTTCTTCCAACGTTACCCCTGGCAGCTGGAGCCTCGGGGTACAAAATTTGACTTGGGTTCATATAACAAACAAACTGGAAAACAATATTACAAACTAACAACAAAAATAAAAGTAGTAGCTATGGGTCCAAGTATGCGCAGAGCTCTTGAGGCAGAATGAGGGCGCTAGCTCCCTTAGCTTGAATGAGGGCGCTAGCTCCCTTACTACTGGTCCCACTGCTTGAATCCCGCTCCAGCTCCAGGACCAAGGACAAACTGGTTCCCCCTTGGGTTGCAAACTGTGTACACAGAGCACGACCTGCAATCCTTGGAAACTATCAGAGAACCTCATCCCGGGCTGGATAGCGAAACTAGACCCCAGTCCGCTGAGAAGTCAAGGAAAGGGGTTTTACGGAAGCCTTAGTTTCCCGAGGCCTTTCTCCCCCCCCCCACCCCACCCCCCGTCCCCACCCCCACCCCCGGTTGCAACAAATGTATGCTTAAGAAAAGGCCAAATCCTGCTGTTCAAATCAAGAGAGTGACGAATGCACTGCCACTCGGCGTGCCCCACCCCGAACCTCCAAATCCTGGAGTCTCATTTGCAAGGCTTGGTCTGCACGCACCTATGATCTCCTGTAGAGGTGTTGGTGTATGCTTGGTCACCCGGGAGTGTGTTCCTATAACTCAGGGAGAGAAAAATCTCTTTTCCCATTGTATTACCTACATTAAGGAAGGATTAGAAGTGGAAGAGTGTGCAGTCGGGCCTCTGCCGGCACTTGCCAAACACTATTTTAACTGAAAGCCACTCTGGGGTTGGAGTCAGCCTAAGCGAACTGGTAGCTAAAGGAAAGGCAGAAAATCCTGGAGGGTCCAGATTTGGCGAGGGGAGAGAGATGATGAATGCTGGAATCAGGATCCCACGGAATAACCAAGATGTGTGTGTGTGTGTGTGTGTGTGTGTGTGTGTGTGTGTGTGTGTGTGTGTGTTGGGGAGGGGAGCGTGAAGGAAAGGATAGACGTTTAAATACCATATCTGCTCTCTGCTTTTTCTGATGCAGTTCTGAAACATTCTTCTTAAAAGAAAAATAATGAAGAAAACATTCTCTCCATCTGCATGATGCTTTTTAGTCTCTGTCTCTGTCTCTCTCTCTCTGTCTCTCTGTCTCTCTCTCTCTCTGTGTGTGTGGGGGGGTGTGTGTGATGACTTGCTGTTTCATTTTTTTCTGGTTGATAAGACACCTATTTTTTTTTAATAAACAACCGGTGATTTTCTAAAAATAGACAGGCCTATCTAGACTTCAGTGTGTACTAGTCAGCCTTTCCACGCTTTTACAATCAGTGTAAAACATTCTAACCTATATGTTTGATTTCGTGCACTAGTTTGGTTTCTTGCACTAGAAACCTAATATACTGATATAGAAACAAAGTGAGCAGTCAGCTGAACTCAGGGACACTGGCGGTGGTCCCTGGATCCTTTCTACACATGTAAAAAAGCTATTTTAATATTAACGAAAAGATTAACTGAGTGAGAGATGCAGAAACAGGCTGGGCTGAGGGGTGAGCACTGTTAGAACACAAGAGCAAGAAGGACGGATTACCTTGTGCTTTGTAACTGGATCTCAGAAGGAGATGCCGGCACTTCCTTCAGGACCGTGGCATCAACACCTCTCACAATTTACCAGGCTACAGAGCGCTCTGCTTCTCGCTCTTGGCCTTCCTTCATTCTGGGCACAGGCTTCTTTGCTTCTCCCTCTAATCTGGATTAATGCAAAACAAGTCATAATCCGTATAAATTTACCAAGGCTTTGAATGGCAAATCGGAGCTGGCTGGGCTGTAAGAACTCACCCCTCCCACCCCCCCCCCCCCCCCACCGTGCAGCTGCAAGCCTAGAGGGAGCAGAAAGAGCCAAAGCTGGGATTCAGCTGGCTTCTGTTACTGACTCTCAGCCCACACTAGCTCCCATTTCTTTTATTGTCTCCCAACAACGGGTCTCCTCTCAGTTCCAATTAGGTAAGACAAAGACCCCAATCAATGAACCCACGAACAGGCTCGGCTCCAACAACACATTCAGAACCCCCCTAGTGCTCAGAAGCGTTCGGGCCCAGAGTTTCCTCTCCAACCTCGATCTCTCAACACAGGCTTGCGCTTCCTCTGCGTTCTAGAGGTATGGTCTCTGGGTCAAATGAATGCAAGCCCCTCTTCCTTCTTCATTCCCTCAACCTAAGGGATTGGGAACCTTCAATATATCCAGAAGAAAATCTGGGCTCCAGTAAATAATCACCCTATCACATCCCATTCAAATTATTTCCAGATATATCTGCTCCATCTCAGTCAGCATTTTCGGAAGGGCTCCCCCCCCTTCTATCTCATTTATTGACCCACACTCCTCGCATAGTGCTACAATATGTGAAATACCTGTATCTTTTTATACCACAGCCTGATAGAGGTCACGCAGTTAATGCCAGGGGATGAGTGACTGGGCATTGCTAACACCAATGTAGTAATAATTTGGACCAAAGACAAAGAAGGAACCTGAAAAATAATATATACTCTCTGGCTACAGGGCGGTAGTCTGTGCTATAAAGTCTCAGTTTCATTGTTTTTTAGAAAATATAACTTCATATTCTTTACATTGATCCCATTTCTCCCTATAAGCAAAGGTTACCAACAATATGGCTGCCAGTTTAACAAACTGAAAATTGAAAATAGAACTGAGCACAGGCCTCATTTAAGAATCTGTGTTTGCTGCTTTGGTTTTGTTTTGTTTGGAGACAGAGAGGGGTGTGTCATCCAGGCTGGTCTCCACACCTGATCCCAAGTGATCTTCCTGCCTATGGCCTCATAGGAAAGCACAGGGCTCCATCCACTAGACTGACCACCAGCTTTAAGTGTTTGGCTCTCTATACAAAATATGCTCTACTGAGACCTGGGGTTTGTGCATAACTATTGAAAGTACCAACAACAAAAAGTGTCAATGGAACTTATTCCTATTTCATACTGGCGAAAAGGCATTCAACTTTACATGAACAACGGGACTTTTGACAGATTAATTTAAAGCTGGTATTGCAATTGTGTAGAAAACAAATTAAGCCATTGAGAAGCAGTCCTGGGAACTGTACCTGTTCTTCAGCAAGGCGCAGAAACTGGACCGAAAACAAAGACGTGTCTACATAATCGTTCCTTCCGTTTTCATTTTGAATTGTACAAAGTTTTCTATTACTTATGAAGTGTACATGAACATTAAGTAGTCAAAAATGGAAAAGATTGTATTCTCTCCCTTTTCAGTGTAAAATGTTGAAAATTTCTAAAAGCCATACTGAAATATATATATATGTATATATATAATGTGTGTGTGTGTGTGTGTTATTCAAAATGGATTGTCTCTTTTTAAAAGTATTTTTATTGCTTTTAGTCATGAGTGTGGGTATGTACAGGTGAGTTCAGGAGCTCCAGGACAGGGGTGTGGGGATCCCTGGAGATAAAGTTAGGGTCACTGCCTGTCATCAGTACTGGAATCTGCCTAGCTATTTTTCCAGCTCCCAAACTGAATTTTCAGCTAGCATCAATGAAAATTCTGGAGCCTAAGTCTAAAATGTGGCAGGTAAGTAACTATAGGAACTCTATGGATGCTTTAAAGGTGACCGGGAAGAACCCTCAGCACACTCACGCCCTCTCACGCCCTTGTTTCGAAACTGTCACAATCTAAATTCAGCCTCATTAATAAAGGAGGCAGAAACACTTATCACAGGCCACACTCACAGTAACTAGCATTTCTAGAAAGATAAACTTTTTTTTTGATTCACCTTTAGTCTTCAGCATGGTTCCTTCTCAAATTACACAAAATGTACTTTAAGAAGCACTCACTACCTGCTACAGATGTCCAGGAAAACTGAATTATGGAAGTCGGAAACATATGGTGGTCGCCTATTGCACAAGGAAGGTACATATGAAAGTTATAAATTTCTTTTTTAAGTCAGCATTGTAAACGCATTTTATAGGGTTCACGGTATGTATTACATCTGTACGTTTAAGTCTTGAGATATATGTTTTTAAAAAATATTTGTGGTTTGAAATTTTAAGAGAAAGAAATTTTCTTTGTGAGTCAGTAGAAGTAAAGGAGGGCAAAGTCGAACAAATAAAAATAAATGTATGGAAAGACAATCTTGTTTGATTTCTCAGCTGGTTATCCTGAAAAGGACTTCAGGTCATGGTCTGGCAAGAGTTCACTCACAACACAGAAAAAAAAAAAGTGCCCTGTAGATGAAGCTGCCATTGTTTGCGATCCTGTTCTAAAGCAGATAAATGAATTTGAGCAACGTGAGGTTGGGATTGATATTGTTCTAAAAATCAGATTAAGAATTCAGCCTTGCAAGTGTCAAAACTGCACCAATATCAATTTGCTTGTGAAGGGAAACGAAAATCAATTTTCTTGCCAATCCTTTGCCTATCAAAATGTGTTTTCATCTCAATTATTTTATTAATAACTTTGAAATAAGGTTCGATTCCAATAACAATTTAAATTGCACAGTAAATACTATCAACAGACACTAAGTACCATCTACTAACTGGGGATCTTCTAGCACAGTTCAAAGCTCCGTTAAAGTGATCTTTTGTGTTTTTCCCCTACCAGAAGCCTCTGTTATCTTTTAAATTTCAATTTAATTGTGAGGATTTTTAAAAGAAGTGTCATGGATTTCTCATTCCAGTTTATTTTAAGATATTTCATAAGCGAGTTATGAGAATGGTTTTGGTTTTAAATGAGTTTAGACAAATATTTACATGTTGAATGTCTTAAAAGTGGAGCGGGTGTTTACAGGTGCTATTGCTGTAGGTCAGCGGCATTAAAACCATGCTTGTATCTCCATAGTAGAAGAGAAATGTTCAGAATGGTCTCTATGTCCAGGCTGGAGATCCAATGACATTTCCTCGCGGGTGAGGGTGAGTGGGTAGGGGGAGACGCAATGAAAAAATAACAACATATGCTTCCTTTCTGGGAAGTTTTATTTGGTTGTATTTTGCATCCTCCTTTGTGATCAGTTGTTGAGTAGCTGCCCGCACTGATTTTCTGTTCTTTTCCAGTCCCTGCTTTGAGGAGGCTTTTGATCACTCCATGCTAAGTGGCGGTAAGAAATTGAGCATTTAATGTTGAGGACTTGCAGATAGAAGGAGAGAGGAGCCCCTGAGGCGCGGAAAAGGCTCTCAGATTCCGGTCCCAAGATCCAGTGCAAGTTGGGAGTAAGGGAATCGCAAGAGAAATTTCTCCTTATCAAAATTTAAGTCGCTTCCGTATGATCCCGCTCAATCATAACTCAGGCCACGCCCTGCCTCTTTGTTTCCGTTTATAATTACAACTCTAAAAAAGGACCTCAATTTAGACCCAGAGTGAGCTTAATTGGGTACTCTGCTGGTTTGCTTTTTAAACTATCATTTATTGCTTGGTATTGATACAAAGCGGACAAAAAGATTTTTTTGAAAGTCTGATTGGGGCATCCTAAAACTCTGGAGACCGATCTTCCAGGAAAAACATTTAAGAATTCAAATTTCCGATGAGGTTCCACACCTGAAATTAAAAATTCAGCCCGGCTTTCTGAAGTCTGAGTTGCTTGGGTCAATATCTGCATTTCCTTTCATTTCTTCATCTCGGTTTCCATTCTTTCTGGTATTGGTGCCTCCCCTCCCTCCCCCCACTCCCACCACTGCTGAAGACATTCTGATTTACAGTTTGACTGAGAGCTGCATTTCTGTTTAGAAGGTGAAATGTCCAAGTCAGTTAGCCAAATTATTCCCCGACGGTTCCAATATTGCGCCAGAGTTCCAGAGTCAGTTATTTTTATGTCCGACTGTATTTCAAATGTGCGGGGTGATAAATAAAACCCGCCTCAAACTTCAAACTATCTCAACCTGATGAGGAACAATGACAAAAATTAACCCAGCCGAAGCGTCGGGTTCTCGTGAGCCTCTGGTTCATAAATCACGGTGCGTGTGGTGCGCCCACTTGCAGCCGCGCCTAGGCGCGCCTAGGCGGTGAGCGCGGCTCGGAAGCCGCGGCCCAAATAGGGATCGGACAGACGGGATGCAGAGTTCAAGTCATCCGTGGAAGGGGCGTGATGCGCGGGGGCCGGGAGGGAAGAAACTCCTGGCCACGCCTAAGCGACCCCTAACTAATTCGCCATTAACAGTTCTCCCAGGTGTTGTGTGTAAAACCGAAAAGGGGCTCGAAAGGGAGAGGAGAGGGAAGTGTTGAAGGAATGCAAGCCGAAGTTCTCCACCCATCCCTCTGCTGGCCTTGTCCCGTGAAAGGCAAATTCTTTTCTGCTCTTTCCAGTAAGCCCTTTTTGCAAAGCCGGGGGAGGCCTTCTGGGGAGCTGAGCTCGGTGCGGCCAATCCCTGAGCTGCCTGCTGGAGCCTCCACTCCTCAAAGCACACTTCCCAATCCAACAGCCAGACTTCCACTTAGCCCGCACCCCTTCTCCCAGAGCTGGAAGCTGACCTCTGGCCTCTGGGTGTTTGACCCGCTGGGACAGAGGGTGGTCCCGCCCCCTGGCCTTGAACCGCGCACCTGTTCGAGAGCCGGGCCCCGGAGCCCGAGAGGACCCCGTGGCTCTTGGAGGCCGCAGGGGGTCGCGGCCATCTCGGCGCCCGGCGTACAGTGTGCTCGGTGGGTATAGGCTTCCTCCTTCTGGGGTCTGTCACTAGCGCCCGTCTGTCCACGGAGCTCCAAAGCCAGCCCTGCGTTACACTTCCGAACGGGTCGGCGCTTCCCTAGCCCAATGGCAAGGGCGCACAGCTAACAGCGCAGGGCAAAACCATCAGGAAGATCTGGATCCGGAGAAGCGCGTCCCTTACGCTAAGAGGTGACGGTGACTTAGTAAACAGAGCCTTGGCTGGCGTGCAGTCAGTTGCGAATTCTAGGTCAACCTCAGTGACCTCGGGAAAGCGGGAAAAGAAACGCAGTGCAGGGGTAAAAGGAGGACTTGTTGAGCCTTTTGCACATTTGAACTAAGAATTCCCTAAAAATGAAAAATTGGTTCAAAATACTGAGTTGAAAACTCAACCTGTAAGAGAAGTGTCCCAGTGGTCGGGCCTGGCGACACGGGCACTGGTGAGCGGGCTGCTCTCTAGTGCTGCATGTCCACAGCTTCATCCGCGGAGGTCTGAGACTAAAACGGAAGAGCTTGGCCCTAGCTAGGCAGCTCCGGACCGGCATAGGCATTTAGTGCCGTTGCCCTCGCCTGCTTCACGCCGCCGCTCGGCCTGACACAAGCAGTAACACCTTGGCCTGTGGGCCTTAGCACAAAGCAAGGAATCCAGAGCGTTTCTGGATGGCGGGAGGGAATGGTGCCCTGTCCTTCGCGTGCTTCACGATTTAGGCAAGTGTTTATGGCAAGACCCAAAGGCATTCCAGCCACAACCCCTGCATCAGGCTGAATAATAATCCCAGCCTGGCTGGCGGGTTGGGCGGTGATGAGACAATATATCCAGGTGGGGGGTAGGGAGGTAAGGAAGTGGTGGCAGAAAGTCTGTCAACTATTCTGCTGGGTGGCTGTTTCCCACCCTCCTTGGCCTGGGGCAGCAGTGGCCTCTTCTCGCTGGAGTCCCCTACTATTCCCATTGCTGGCAGCTCGCGGGCCTGGCCTGAAAGCAGGGTCCGGGCCCAGGGCGCCCTCTGGGGACCGTTGGTGGCATAGCCATAAGCCCGACTGTTAAGGGAGCAGTTTTACCTGGGACTCCCTGCAGACCCAGGCTGTACCTGTGTCCAATTCTGGGTGGCAATCAGAACCCTTCACCTCGCAGCCGCTGCAGCCCTAGGACGCCCCAGAAATCCAAGCCCCGCTGCAAGGGAAGCTCTGTAGATGGATGCCTTTTGTTAGGATGGAGAAGGCCCCTAGTTCTCAGGACAGAGAAGGGCCTGCCCTTTCACTATTCTACCTGACCTCCATTAAGATAATACCCCCATATCTATCCCCCCCCTTTTTTTTTACAGAAATGTAAAAGCCATTGTTGAAATGGAAGCCTCCACATGGGCAGAGGAAGACGGTGGGAAATGAAAAAGGCAACCTGAGGGGGAACCTGGACAAATGTTAACAAGGATTCCTAACCCTGGTGTGAAGGCTAACCTCAGGATTAACTGAGCCTGACCAAGACCCAGTCCCCTCCAGCTGAGGGATCTTTCCCAGTGAAGTTCCCACTTCCCCACACAGTAAGCTGGAGAGAGCCCTTTGCCACACCTTCATTTTCATTTGCAACCCCCCAATGACCTTTTTGGTTTTCCCAGTAGTGAGGTTCTCTATCTCCCCCACCCTTTTTCTTCTTTTTCTATAGTCAGGACTTTATTACTAGGTCAACAGTGAAAAACTGTCTAGGTCCTGCATGATAACAACTAAGACAAGTGTAAAGTGACCTGTCTCCAGGGCGGTAACCTGCAGTTCCTATGGACTCTCCATTGCACAATTATTCCTGATAATATGTATGCTTTTTTTTTTTTAAGAATAAACCATCTCGGGGCAGTTACAGTTGCATTAGTGTATGTTGTGGAAATACGCTCGCATTTAGAGGACTTTATTAGAAACAGCTGGGACGTGAATGTTTCAAACCTGAGTCTCCTTACCCTCAATATCTACTTTCCATTCTGACTTCCCCGAGAGCATCCACATAATGCATGCTCTCTGTGTGTAATACAAGACACTTGTTTAATAAAGCGAACGATTGTCTGTGTCAGGGAGATTGGTCCTCTCTCCCTCTCTCAGCCCATGTGCAGAGCAGATCAAAGACCTAAACTACCTCTGTCTTTCTAAAGACAGCCAGATGGTGTCTTGATTTTTCTTCAGTTTTTTTTTAAAGCAATAGAATTCAAAGCACTAAAGAATCTGCATGGGTACAACAGATGAAAGCTCATCCCAGGTAAATTATTATTTTTTTTTTAATGTCACGCATGCTTTACTTTAGTCTGCTAAGGTTTGGGGATGCTTTGTGAGAGTACTTACAACAAGCATGTAAATGCTGTGTAAAAACTTAAGGCTGCATAAAATTGAAATCAGAATCCAGAGCCAAGATGAGAAGAAAACAAGAGCTCTGGTGTGCATGTGGGACAACACACAGTTTATTAAAGGAGAACTTGAAATTTGCCTCTGAGCTTCCTAGCAGCAAGGGAAAGAAGTAAAAAAGCATGATCCTCATTATACAAGGAAAAGTCGAATCATTTCTCTGTGGTAAGAGGTCCCTGTGTCGTTCCTGAATTGACCAGGATGATGAGGCCAGCAGTAGCAGCAGCAGCAGCAGCAGCAGCAGCAGCAGCAGCAGCGAGGGGGTGTCTTATATTCTGCTCCATTAGGGAATCACCTGCTCCTGTTTCACCCAACAAATTCCTGGGCTGTGGTTTTACTTCACTGCACAGAAGTCAAAGGTGCAGCTCTATAGGGATGCAGTTTATCTAGAGACCTTAGGAACCAGTCTTGAATTCAGCACTGGCTTCTTAGGGTTTAAACAGAATACAGGCTACAAGCCCTGGCAAAGTGCTTAATCTTCCTCCCTCCCTTGCTGCCTCCTTCCCTCCCACCAGATTCTCTTTACAATATGGAGGCATTTTGTTTATAGAAAGGACATTCCAGAGACTGATACCTAAAGACTCTCCAACAGGATCTTCTCTGTAGCCCAGGCTGCCCTCAAACTCAGTTTAGCTTCCCAGCAAGCTTGGACAATCACACCTTGCCTAAGAAACTTCAGAAGCATGGGCTTGTCCCTGCCCTGCCCTTTTGACTGTCCTCAGTGTCCCTCAACTCTGTCACTTGCCAGTTTTCATTCTGGCAGCTTCAGAAGGGCATTTCTATATCTGTGCTCCAGAGAAAATAAGAACAAAATTTGGTCTCCAAGGCTTGTCAGTACAGAGGCTGAAGACCTCTGTGTGGCCTCTGTGTGGCAGCCTGTAGGGTGATCTGGGTCCCCCTGTGCAGTATGGGTTTGAACAGTGGCTAGATACATCTGAGTATTCTGGAAAGTCAGAGTGTCACTCTGGTTTTGCAGGAACATCAGTATTCCCCTAATGATGGGAGACTTGGAGCCTGGGGAAGAAGAAGGGAAAGTTTCCTTTCCCTTGTTCTCGATCACCTGTCTCCTCACCTTGAAATGCTGAGTCAAGAAGCAGGTTGAGTTTTATGAAGACAAGTTCTCCTTGGTACTGGATCCACCCTCTAAGACTGACTGGGAAGGCCCACTCTGCAAGTGTCCTTCCTTCTTTCCTTCTCTCCCTCCCTGTTTCCCTGCCTCCCTCCCACTTCTGTCCTCCCTCCCTGTTTGGATCATATTGGATGCTCACCCTCCTGCTGAAGCTTCCATGTTTAGAATGGGTTACATATCCACCCAGTGCATCTCAGTCTATTTCCCAAGGTTAACTGAGCCCAGATTAAAGGAATGTATGTGCAACTTCCTCTTCAGCTAGAGTGTAAACTCCCTGAGGTCAGAAGCCTGCTGCTGTGTTTGTCTTGATCTTTTGAATATAGAACAGCAGATAATTTGTTTCCACTTGCTCCAGGCGGCTCCAGGCAGCTCCAGGCAGCTCCAGGCAGCTCCAGGTAGCTCCAGGTAGTGGGGTGTGATGGGATAGGCAAGTGAGAAAGGCTTGGAATAAGCAAATGGAGCATAAAGGCATGCTGGCTTTGTCACTGGCTCCAAGATCCCAAGAAATAATCAAACATCTTTAGATGAGGGAATCTCAGCAGCACCAACATTATGTGGTATTAAATTTACCTCCCAGCTGAGAGTAGTCAGGCTTTCTTCTGAGTTCACCTGCATGACATGTTTGCTTGTTTGTTTGTTTGTTTTAAAGATTTATTTATTGTTATATGTAAGTACACTGTAGCTATCTTCAGACACACAAGAAGAGGGCGTCAGATCTCATTACAGATGGTTGTGAGCCACCATGTGGTTGCTGGGATTTGAATTCAGGACCTTCGGAAGAGCAGTCAGTGCTCTTAACCGCTGAGCCATCTCTCCCAGCCCGCGTGGCATGTTTTTTAATTTGACACTTAAAGAATCTTCTATGTTCTCATGATATCTTATAACCCCTTCTTCTTGAGACAGGGATTGATGTAGCTCAGGATGACCTCAAACTCACTTTGTAGCTCAAGCTGGCTTTGAACTCCTGACATTTCAGTCACCACCTTCCACGTGCTGTGATTACTGACATGGGACACCATGCCCAGCTTTTTCTTCCTTTTCAGTTATATAACACTCCCACCCTACATTAACTTTAGGATGGATGATGATTAGAGATAAGCTTGTGAAGCCTGAGACAATGTTAATATCAATTCTCTCCAAAATGCTGACCAATGTTTTCACCATTGAACTCAATACTTTGGTATTTATTTATTAAACATTTAGAATAATATTTTATTACTTCTTTGATAATTTCATATATGCATGCAATGTATTTTGATCATATTCACCCATAAAACCTCTGCTAACTCCTCCAAGATCAAACCCCTACTCCCCACCTCCTCCCAATTTCTTGTTCACTTTTCTTTCCATTTTAATAATCCATCGTGTCTAATCTGTGCTGCCCCTACACTTTTGGATGTGGGCCTATTCCCTCAACTATGGTTGACCTTCCTGAGGGGCATGCCCTTAAAGAATACTAATCTTTCCTCCTTAGTGTGTGTGTGTATCCCCTACTTGATAAATATTGTTCACGAAATAAAAAGTAGTCTTTTAAAACAATGCCAGCTACTTTGATATAAAGAAAGTTCTGCTAACAGTGTGCTATTATCTGGCAAGGCTGCCATCTTGAGAGAGCAGGGATGCAAGTCTCTCGTATTTAGATCTTGCTGTCAAGTAGGGGTTGAATCACCCAGGACAGATAGCTGGCCCATTGCTTAGCTCAGACACAGGTGCAGCTGGAAAGACACAGGCTTGATGGGTGGCAGAGAGTAGAGGCACCATGGAGAACAGTTTCCAGTCGTGAGGATAAGTAACAGGTCCTGAGCTGTGCTGTTCTGGTCTCAGGTGTGCTGGGTAGGCAGCAGTGAGTCTACCAGGTCCTGGAAAGAAGCATTCAAAAAGCCTGTTGTTCTTGTGATATTTTTTTCTAAGCTCCTGCTCTGCCAAGGAAAGGGAAGTTAAAAAGGCCCCTGACACCGTGTGTCTCTGTGTGTCCTCTTTCCTTTTTTTTTTTTAAGATTTATTTATTTATTATATGTAAGTCACTGTAGCTGTCTTCAGACACACCAGAAGAGGGAGTCATATTTCATTAGGGATGGTTGTAAGCCACCATGTGGTTGCTGGGATTTGAACTCAGGACCTTCGGAAGAGCAGTCGGGTGCTCTTACCTGCTGAGCCATCTCACCAGCCCCCTCTTTTCTAATAGAATAATAATAACATTCCAAAGGTTTTTCATGAGTCATGAAACTAACTGCTAAGGTGTATCCAGCAGTTTCTGAATAGCAGCAGCATATCCCAAAACCATTGGGTCAGGTGGCTTTTGGGGCATCTTTCCTTGACTCTGTGATGTAGAGGTTCACTTCTGTACCTGTGTCATCTAGAACTAGAGCTCGAAGTTTTCTGTGAATGAGGACCTGCACTTGGAGAAAGCATCGCTTCTCCATCACCTTCATCCTAAATAGAGTCCTGTGACTCCTATTTAATGTCTACTGATGAGAGGGGAACTTCGAAGTCTGTGTGCCTGCAGAAGAACCAGGAGACATGCATGTATTTTCTTCAGTACAGGAAAGTAAAAGAATCTGATGACTCCTTAGCTTTGTCCTTGCCTTAAACTCAGGAAACTCTAAAGCCAGGATGGCTACAGAACAGGGAAAGTTGAATCTTCTGTTTAACTGAGGGAAGGGGGGGAATGGAGTAACTGTAGTCTAGGGTTCAGGTTTGCTCCTCTGGGGCGATTTCAAGGACAAAGTTCTCTTGGAGGTCAGGGCAAATTATACTCCATGGAGCTGAAACAGGCTTCCTGAAAGAAGATGAGGGTATGAGGAACCAAATGATATCCACTGGTTCTGGAAACAGCCTCCTTATGTCAGAGCCCCAAAGCTTCCTATTACTGATTCCCCTAGTTTTTTTTTTTTTTTTTTTTTTAACTATGAGTGTGTTACCGGTGATGTAGAACTGGGAAAGGTTTAGCAATGTGCTTAGTGGTATTTCCAAATCCAGGAATTAATCATCCCTGGCCTGTCACACTTAGTCTCCATACATGTCATCAGCACTTTCCTCTCCTCCTCCATCTTGGTTAGCATTTTATTTTTTATCTTTAATGATTTAACAGATGTCAAACCCTATGTTGGCCTGACAAGAACGGACATTGCTTGAATGTCTCTGCCTAGGTCTGGTTCATTTATGAGGGGGAGAACAGACCACTGATGTCATTTTCATGTGTTTTGGTAGAAATTTCAGGGTCCCCACTCCCCAATGGAAGGAGTTTTACACTTGTAAAGTGATTGCAGTCTTCTTGTTAAGGTTTTTCCAACACAGTCTTGAGTTTTACCTTTTTTGCTTAGAGTGTACAGTGATATCATTGAGTTCAGAAGGGTACAGTCAAATTTTCCAGATGATAAGTACAGTGGAAAGCACAAGAAGATGTCTCCTACTTCTAAGGCAGACAACGGGCATTACAAGCTGACTGTGATGAGACAGACTAGAAGGAGCTCTGTGCTACCTCTTCTTAGAACAATTGCATTCGTTATTTAAATAGTCTGACATTGTTTTCATTCTTGAACTTATGTGTGGGTCTAAGAAGTTCAGCCAGACGCTCAGAACTGTGTGGCAAGTTGGTGTGATTGGCTGGTATTCACTGGCCATACCCAGAGACTCAAAGGAAGCCCCTCTAGCCAAAGGAAGAATTAAATGGGTAGTGGTGGGGGGAATCTTGTGAGTGCCAGAAGACACATCATATAAACTCTATGGAACATGAAGAAGACCTGGTCTCTGCCTTTAAGACTTTATAGCTGAATGAGCTGTGTGGAAAAAATTTAAAAGGCCATTTAACTATACGAGTAGAGCAGAGAAGTCGTGGCTAGAAGCAAACTCATTACCTAAAGGAAATGTGGGTGAGACTATTTGGCCAGTACTGTTTCAGGCAAAAATGTCAAAAAGCAACCATGCAGGAGTCAGGGCCGAGAGAAGGAGTCCAAGCTGAGAAGTGGTTTCTGGGGCCCACTGTTTTGCTCACTACTTCTAGTCTATGACTTACAGGAAGTCCTTTAACTTTTATAAGCCTCAATTTCTTTCATTGAAAAAAGGCAGGGTAAAATGGGCCCTGAAAATGCATTAAGTAATGGTGAAGGCAGCAAGAAATTGCACACCTGAAAGTGCTTTGAGATGGGAAAGTGCTAAATAAAGGTGAAGGCAGACACCTTGCACCCTATCCTCTCACTGACTCTTCTCTACCTCTTCCCCTCCCTTCCCTACACTCATATCCAGCCACAAGCTATAGTCCTTCACTGCAACCCAAGGAAAGACTCCAACAGGAAACAACTTTGGTCTTTGGAGTATGTTCTTTGGCACCATAAGCATATGTAAAAATAGTCATTTTATCAGAAACCAGTTTTCTCCTGCAAACTTTGCTGAAAGCATTCTCTTCGAGACGAGAAACATGATTTAATTACAGGAGAGGTGGCACTTGGTCATGGCTATGCATCTCTCTGGGAAGCCATTTGCCAAAGCATAATTGCAGGACACTGGTGGGTGGGTACATGCCTTTTGTTTATAAGGTGGAAAAGAGTTTCAATCGCCTCCCCTCCTGCAGGGTAGAGCCATGAAGAGAGCAGCCGGCAGAATTGCAGAGCCATGGGAAAGCATGATCAAGGGAAAGCTCTTCCACTCTCATCCTGAATGTAGAGTCCTAGAAGAGAGCTGCAGCATCTGCGGTGTGAACTCCACAGAAGACTGAGAGTCAACTGACTGCGCTGCTCATCAAATCATCGGGCAGGCCTGACATGGGCAACCATCAGAAGTAAATGTTTGAAAAAGGCAATTCAGCGAATCGACTATTCAAAATCTCTGTCAAATATAAGGTGTCTTTTTTGTTTGTTTGTTTGATTTGAGTTCTAGAATGATAGTCATGAACTATCACCCACCCCATCACACCTAGCATGCACCTATTGATTGATTGATTAAGATAGTCTCACTCTGTAGTACAGGCTTGCCTGGAACCCATTAACTCACTATATATTTGAAACAGGGTTTCATGTAACCCAAACTTACTTCTAACTTGCTGTTCAGCCAAGACTGGCCTTGAACTCCTGATCCTCCTGCTTCCACCTCCCAGTTTTTGGAATTACTGGCTTGCACTACCACCATGCCTGGCTATGGTGATTATTGATCCAAATGAAAGTGGAATGAATCCAAATTTCTCTGTGCAAAGATGAGAGAGGATCTCAGATCTTCAGGAAATAAATTAGAGAACTCTGTGGAAGACGTGTTTGATAAGAGAGGAATAGAAGAAACAGGTAGAGTGTTTTTATTTAGCATAGTTATAGTGTGTTCTGCAACCTGTCACTGTAGCTGTGAGAAGAGAGTCCACC
This sequence comes from Mus musculus, assembly GCF_000001635.26. Classification (NCBI taxonomy): domain Eukaryota; kingdom Metazoa; phylum Chordata; class Mammalia; order Rodentia; family Muridae; genus Mus; species Mus musculus. Next base: position 87,748,721 of record NC_000075.6, read on the forward strand.
ACAGCATTGCTCACAAGGAATGGGTGATGCATGTAATTAAAGAAACATAAAGGGCTGAGGGCTGGTTCCAACTTAAGTAAAAGGCGTGAAGGAAAAGGGAAGCACTAGATCCCTTTAATAATGATGGCACTCAACTCAGGGAAGAAGAGTGGCTTTTCTAAAGCATCATTAGATAACACCTTTGAACTTGAAGTGTTAGTGCTCTAAAGGCATTTGTGAATTTCTCTTCTGGCTTCTGAGACACTGCCTGTATTGGTTAGGGTTTTACCGCTATGAACAGATACCATGACCAAGGCAACTCTTATAAGGACATTTAATTGGGGCTGGCTTACAGATTCAAAGGTTCAGTCCATTATCATCAAGGAAAAAGTATGGCAGCATCCAGGCAGACATGGTGCAAGAGTAGCTGAAAGTTTTACATCTTCATCCGAAGGCTGCTAGCAGAATACTGACTTCCAGGCACTCATAGTGACACACCAACTCCAACAGGGCCACACCTTCTAATAGTGCCACTCCCTAGGCAGAGCGTATACAAACCATAACACTGCACTTCCACCCCTTCATCCCCACCCACTACTTGACTGTGTCTGCTTCTTTGTACCAAACACAGGCTGAGTTAATAGCAAAGTAAGGAACTGAGTCTTCTGGGAAGGAGATAGGAACTTGGAAGCCGGCCTTGTACATACATAATGCTCAAGGCTGTAGGAACTTAGACATTTTAGGAATTCTCTTTCTGTGGATGGGCTGGTTAGTTGCTTTTTGTTGTTGTTGTCAATTTTACATAAGCTCCAGTCAAGAGGGCATCTCACTTGAGAAACTAGCTCCATCAGGTTGACCTATACAGAACTCAGTGAGGCATTTTGTTGATTAATGAGTGATATGGAAATATGGAAGGTCCAAGACCATTATGGCATTGCTACCCCTGGGCAAGGGTCCTGGGTTTTATAAGAAAGCAGGCTGAGCCAGCCATGAAGAACAAGCCTTTAAGCAGCACTCCTCCACGGTCTCTGCTTCCGTTCCTGCCTTGACTTGCCTTCTTGATGGATTACAAGCTGTAAAATAAAATAAGCCCTTTTCTTTTCTAGTTGCTTTGGTCTGTGTCTCCATCACAGCAGCAGAAAATTAACCAGGATAGTAGGCAGTAAGAGGAGAGAATGAGTGAAGACCCCTCAGAGTGGTGATCAGATAAAAATATGTCCCACAAAAGAACAAAAGACTGTTTCAGGAGGGAGTCACTGGTGAAATCACGAAGTGTTAGTTATTGTAGAGGTAAATTCCACCCCGGGACTCAGGCCAATGACTTCAGAATTAAGGTTTTAACAATCAAAATTGTAGGAAGCAGTTTCCCAATAAGTGTGGAAATTTTCAAACTTTAGAATGATCTGTTAATCACACCCACTGTTCCCCATTTGGATCTAGAGCGATCTAAAATGGAACGAGTTTCCAAGTAATCCTAGTCTTGCTGCTTCAGGCTTGGAGAACCACACTGTTTGGGAACCTGGAAGCTGGAAAACAGCAGGATTGTTTAGGGACTAAAAGGGTCAAAGGGGACTGAAGGAAGAGTAGCTAGGGGGTGGGGACACCCAGTCTGCTCACCACTGAAGCCTTGCTTAGCCATCTGTGACATGAGTGATATGAGCAACAGAGTGGAGTAGGTATTTCAGAAACTTTGAAGCTGAGGATTTTTGCCAAGACGTATAACTTCTTTGAATTTTTTTTCCTTTAAGCAGTGACTTTTAAAAACTTATCTCTACACAGCGTTCTTAGGAGAAAATGAAACAATATGACAGAGATGGGACAACATTCATGTCAGAGTGTGGTGCTCAAATAAATAATTGCTGAATCTGAGAATATACCATATTTATATAAGGGCAAAATAGCTTAGTGGTGGCAATAATGACTGCCTTTTTCTAACTTTCTGCAACCCTCCAAAAATGATTGTCACTCTGATGCTGTCTACAGGTTATAAATTAAGCCAAGAAAAGAGGCTTGCCATTTTTGGAGACAGAGAGATTAATACCACATTACAGAAAAAGTTCTCCTTCTTCTGCTTTTAGAATGTGCCATTTAGGACAGTTCTGACTCCCAAAGTATTTCCCTCTGGTCATTTTTAAAAATAAACATTTTGATTAATCTTTTAACATGTCTTTCATTAGTGTGCTGAGTGAGCATAAATCATCACAGCATGTTTGAGGAAACACTATGAAAAGCTGCCTGTAGTAAAAAAGTGTGAATGCATGCTAAGAAACTTTATGGGAAGCCAGAATTGCGCTGTCAATATTCCCAATTAAACATGAGGATTCTGGGAAGACTCTGTTTAAATAATTGAACTCCATGGGAGAGGTAAGCATGCCAGAATTTTGAGTAATTAACTGTAAATGATTGTACAAATGTTCCAATCTAGTGATCAATAAAAGGCAGGTCCAGATCATGCCAGCTAGCAGCAACATCATTAAGGCTCTAAAGACCAACAATGAGGCTTACACCACATAAGACATGTGTTCCATATATCTGGTTTTTAATTGACATTTAATGTGGAAGAGGAACGATTAGTTCTTGCTCTCCCTGTCCTCTTCTCCTCATGGCTGTCACTCATACACTTTCCATCTCCCTCCTCGGGAAAAATAAAAGCTGAATTGTAACGCACTTAGAGCTGCCTTTAGTGCTCACGTTATTACAGCAACTCCAGTGCTAACACCAGCTAGCTTACCTCTCGATGGATGGCGTCAACCTTTCAGCCCAGCTAGACATAAACACTCCTAGAGTGTTCATGTCCCTCTAGCCTGCATATTCTTCCTAATCGTCCTCTAGTGACATCTCCTGTCCAGGGATCTGAAGGACACATGAAAGTTTCCTTTTCCTTACTCAGTGTCAACCTCTTGACTTCAGTTTCCCATTTCTGCCTCTCCCCCAACCCCGAGGATTTACTGGAGTTCTTCTCCACAGCTAAAGTGCATATGCAAAGAAACTCTTTTCAAAGCTTTAACATTTCTGTTATTATTATATTTGATTGAAAAGTTGATGGCTATAGTATTCCTCTTAAAAGCCTTTATATTTGTTATCCGCTTCCTTCAGGTTTTCATGTCATTCTAGCTAAGTCTGACTCTTCCAGTCAGGCATATAGAGCTCTTTCCCGACAGAAGTTCCTTAATTTCTTTGTCCTAGGTGTTCTGCAATGTCAAGGTGATGTGGATGGTGGACATCTGTTTGTTGCTTATTTTGTGAAACACGAGACGGGCTCTTTCAATTTATGAACTTAAGTCCTTCACATATAAAATTTTCTCAATTTTTCCTGCCCTGTTAGCTTTTTATTCTTCTTTTTAAGACTCTTTTTGTTTTATTGTTAGACCTGGGCTGACCTCTTAATGTTTTATTTTAATGTAATTATTTTCTTTTACTTCAGCAGATCTCTGTGTTCTCCTTTCGATGTTTCTTGGAGAGTCTCAATGTTATCCCTCATTTACCTTTCATTTCTGCCGTGATATTTTCATTGTAAAGATATTCCTTAAAACCCCTTCTGTTTTGCTTTGCCGTCACTCTCTCTCTCTCTCTCTCTCTCTCTCTCTCTCTCTCTCTCTCTCTCTCTCTCTCTCTCTGATCTCATGGAAGAGTAACATATTTCATATGTCAAAGTTATATCCAGTGACACTATAGATGTTGATGAAAAATTAGCTGTAGGATAAATGACTGAATCATAGCTTATTAGAATTTGGAAATCCTTTTGTCTTTCTACATTATTTCCACTAAGTTGCTCATTTTATCTACTTACTTCATTCTCCATTTTTCATAGTAGATGGCTTTCTTGAGCACACGGCAAGAGCTGGTGGCTCCAGTGCCCCAACATTAAACAATGAGATCCAAAGAAGCTATGGCTTCCCTTATGGTTGTATGGAAGAGGCAGGTAATTTATCTATAAGTGCCGAACAGTTAGCACTTTGGGCTTATCTTTCACCCAGCAAGACAGGAAGTAGGTGATGGAGCAAATACATGCCTCACTTCCTTTTCCTTGCCTCTCCCAACAGCAGTCTGTTCCAAATTGCAATGACTCCCTGTTCATCTCTGGACACCTATTACATGACTAGTTTTCCAGACAGCATTTTCTTGAGAATTTGTGATAAATTGTAAGTGCATTCTGCTTTATGTTTGTCTGAGCCTCAGCGTCTGGTTTCTCCAGTCTCATTGGGATTGCACTCTCCCTCTAAGAGGCATCAGATTAGATTTGCTTCAGGACCTATGTTCTAGAGCTAAGATCCTCCTATGCTGAGAAGTGTTTGGGGTATTCAATGTTCATAAGAATCACCTGGAGAATTCTGTACAATACAGACTCTGGTTCAGATCTTTTGGGCAGGGACCTGAGGTTGTTTCCAACAAGCTTCCATGTGGGGCTGCCATCACAGGCTCATCAATCGCTTCTTGTTACAAAGCCACAGAAAACACAGGATTAGGCCATTGGTGTTGGTGCCTTTTGGTAGCAATCCCTGGTGTCCTCTGGCATCTCAATCATGAAAACATCCACCATGGGAGCTATCTCTAGGTACAAATGGGGCCTTCAGTACATGAACATTATGGTTCCAATGACCATAGTAAGAACTGTCATTTAGACTTTTCTTTTTCCTTCCTTCCTTCCTTCCTTCCTTCCTTCCTTCCTTCCTTCCTTCCCTATTTTCTTTCTTTCTTTCTTTTTAGTATTTTCTTTCTTTCTTTCTTTCTTTCTTTCTTTCTTTCTTTCTTTCCTTTCTTTCTTTCTTTCTTTCCTTTCTTCCTTTCTTCCTTTCTTCCTTTCTTCCTTTCTTCCTTTCTTCCTTCCTTCCTTCCTTCCTTCCTTCCTTCCTTCCTTTCTTCCTTTCTTCCTTTCTCACTCATCATCAGAAGCCTCACAAAAGCAATACAGACTCCTTCAGCTCTTAACTTGCGTCATGCTTATGAGTCAAAGCTGTTTTGTGGCACCTTAAAGTAAATCTACATTTCCTGATACTGCAGGATCAACTGAACCAAAGTGCAGATGTTTAATCTGATCATAATAGGACAACTCTAAAAAAGAAACACATATATGAAGGCCCAATAATTCTCTCTAAATAAGGATTTCTGCTGGTAGATTAGCTGGAAGCCTAAAAACTGGGTATATCTAGTAATATATCTGGAAGTCATGGATAAGAGCTAAGATGTAGGATATATGATCACCTGGAGGATTCTATACAACACAGACTCTGGTTCAGATCTTTTGGGCAGGGACCTGAGAACCATTCTTCCTTAATTTCTAAGAAGCCCTTGATCATCAGGAACAAGTTCTTATCATTTACTTGAGACTAGAATCTTCTATATAGAGAATTAAGGTCTTCCCTTGCCATTTTTCATTGCTTCTAGTCAATAAGCCTGAGTCAGAGCTCCACACAGATTGAACAGAGAAATTCAAAGGTGCCTAAAATAGAAACATTACCTTTTAAGAATCAGAGCATACTGTTACTTAGTAATTTCCTCTAGGACATTCCATCCTTCAGGGAACTTTCTTAAGCCAGAAGATAAACAATTCAAAATAACTTCAGGAAGTCCCAGAAACTGATCAGATTCACTAAGCTCCTCCCTCCCAGAGTAAGAAATAAGTTCTATTGAGGGTCAGTTTCAGACAAACGAAGCTGCAAAAAGACTACTGGGCAAAGCAAAGCTGCAAAGAAAACCTTGAGACCAGAGCACCTGGCTGTTAGAAGCAAAAACCAATCAAGCTCCCTGAAAGAGGTTTAGACCAGCTGATGCACCCAGAAAGGACACACTGAAATCTGTTGAACTGCCTGAAGGCTGTGCATTTGGCTCCAGGTTCTGAGCTGTCACCCATGTGGGGAGGACTTTGGTGATACAGCTGTCTTTTATTAATTTCTGTTCCTATAAGAAACTCCTCATTCATATTTCTGTACATAACTTCTCATTAAAACTCATTGGCTCACCAAACTGGACTTGGGTGGTAACTGTACTTTGGTCTGTCCCGTGTTTCCTATGTAAGATTAGGTGTGTATGTTGTAGGAAAAGACTTGTACATAACACATACTTAAATATAAGCTGGGAATGTGTGTAGGGTGGAGCTTTGAGGAAGTATAGTATACAGACTATAATCTGTATCTAAAATGCTCAAGGTCATGAGGGTAAGATATTGTTGCAATACATGAGATCATAAAGGCTCTACCTCATCCATGAATTAATTCACTTATGGGATCATTATAAAATTAGATATTGAGAGGCCAGTGAAGGAGGCCTTAGTTGAAGAGAGTCAGTTCTTGTCTGTGTGCTGGTAGGAACTGTCTTGTGTCGCAAGCACCTTCATCCCTTTATTGTTTTGCTTCCCAGATGCCAGCAGGTAAGCAACCTCCTTGTCTTTCCCTGCTGCTCTAATAAAATATCCTGTCAGGAGCAACTTGAGGGAGAAAGGGCTTAATTTGTCCCACAGTTAAGGCTTGCAGCTTGTCCTGGTGGGAAAGTCACAGCATTGGAGAACTGGCCATATCACGTCTATAGTCAAAAAGCAGAGAGGGATGAATGTTTCCATTGACCTCATTTTCTCCTTTTCTTTCCCACTTTTCCTTTCTTTTTTCCTGGATGTTCCTAGGAACTTATTACACAAACAAGGCTCATCTTGAGCTTACAGAGATCTGCATGCCCCCTGAGTGCTAGGATTAAAGGCAAATACCAGTACATTTGGTTATTTTCTCCTTTTTTTTTTTTTTTTAAATTCTGGATCCTAGCCTAGGGAATGGTGACACCTAGAGTGGGTGAGTCTTTTCACCTATGTTAATGTAGTCAAAATCGTTCCCTACAAGTGATGCCTAGAGGCTAAATTAACCTAGATAACCCTCAACCATAGCAAGGAGGTTATCTCCTAGGTGATCCCAGGTCCTTTCAAGTTATGTTTTAAGTGCTGGAATAGTCTGCCTGAACTCTTTGAAATAACAAAAGCCGAGATAATTAACCTTAATTACAATAAGGAGTCTATGTTGTTATTGGGTTAACACTACAAAGCTGGAGGCTTAGTGCCCTTAGGAATGACAAACTACCCAATTCCACTAAATTAACATAAGACTGTTTGAGGAAGAGGGGATTCGGGAATGAGGAATGTTAAGAACCTGCGATCACCATCAGGTACTACAATTCCAATCAAGAGTCCCATTGAAAACCTTTAGAAGATTGCAACTGCTTATTGTTTTCAAGGATGAGTCTTATGAGACTTGCACTTATCCTGGAGTTTGGGGAGGGTTGCAGGGGTCGGGTAGGGTGACCAGAGTTGGCAGTTCAAGTGAAAGGTTTTTGTTCACATGTAAAATCAGTTACAGTAAAAGAAGAGCTTGGGTATTACGGTCCTAAGGACTAGAGTTTTCCTCATGCCTGGGTTGCTTGACATTTTCTATCCCTTGGATCTCGGCTGTTGCCTGGCTTTCCAGTCTGAGCAGTCACAGTGGTGGACTGTCTCTGCAGTTCCAAAGCATCTGCTGCTGCCACCACCACCACGTCTTACGATGTGTCTTGTACACTGACTGCTTTGCTCCTCCCAGGGTGTGAAGATCATTCTGTCTTTTAGTTGCTGCAGATTAAGCCATCTCCCTTACCTTTGTACAGGTCCTGCACAACTGACCATCAGATGTATCTTCTTCAGAAAGACATCTGTATTTCTGTAATGCACTGAAACACACTGCTTAGGATTCACCTCCTTCCTTCATTCCAGCTTCTTTCTTGTTCATACTTTCTGAGGATTGTACTTGATAGTACAGGCTTAATAAGTTTTGTGTTGAGATTTGTCTAATGTGTAAAAAGGAAGGCTTTAATTTTTTCCCTGTCTCTTTCACTTTAGATTAATATTTTCAAGAAGAAACACTGTGTCTTATGTCAGGACTCAATAACCTTGGTCTATGAGGAGGCCAGATAATAAATACTTTGGGTTTTTTTAAGCCACATGGTTGGCTGTTGCAACTTTGCAAGAATGTTGTTAGAGTAAGAGAGACCACAGTGTGTAGACAAAGGGACGTGGTTGTATTCTGATAAAACTTTATTTCTAAAAGCTTACTAGAGGCTAGATTTTGAACATTGTGGACAATTTTCTGACTTCTGTATTAAATTAAGGGCAGATTGGAGAGGTGTGAGGCAAACACCTCTCTTCAGTACATGGGAGGCTGAGGACGATCATTAGTTCAAGGACAATTAGAAAATATACAACCAATCTCTGTGCCAGAAAATAAGCAAATAACTCCCAAACAAACAAAAGAGGCCAGTATGAGGCAAAGTATTAAAGTCTTGCAGAATATTAACCTGGGGCTGATTTCTACTTCTGTTACACACGAATATAGATCTCTACAAGTTACTTTTTATCATTTTAAGTCTGTATTTATTAAAATGGGCCTTGTAGGCTTTTATGTTTTCATAAGAGGTAAGTAAAATGAAAATAAAATGGACTTTGAGAAATGTTTGGGAGTGTATAAACACTCTACATTGAAGCGATTTGTTTAATTTTATACTCTTTTTGGGCTCCAACCTGATAACCCAGAATACTCTTGGTATTCAATAACTTATTGCTAAAGATCTAAAAGGAAACGAGCAAAACATTTTTTTTAACTTTTCCCAATTTTTTGTTAGGTATTTTCTTCATTTACATTTCAAATGCTATCCCCAAAGTCCCCTATACCCTCCACCTACCCTGCTCCCCTACCCACCTACTCCCACTTCTTGGCCCTAGTGTTCCCCTGTACTGGGGCATATAAAGTGTGCAAGACCAAGGGGTCTCTCTTCCCAATAATGGCCGACCAGGCCATCTTCTGATACATATGGAGCTAGAGACACAAGCTCAGGGGGTACTGGTTAGTTCATATTGTTGTTCCACCTATACGGTTGCAGACCCCTTCAGCTCCTTGGGAACTTTCTCTAGCTCCTCCATTGGGGGCTCTGTGTTTCATCCTATAGATGACTGTGAGCATCCACTTCTGTATTTGCCAGGCACTGGCATAGCCTCAGAAGAGACAGCTATATTAGGGTCCTTTCAGCAAAACTTTGCTGGCATATGCAATAGTGTCTGGGTTTTGTAGATGATTACGGGATGGATCCCCGGGCGGGGCAGTCTCTGGATGGTCCATCCTTTCATCTTAGCTCCAAACTTTGTCTCTGTAACTCCTTCCATGGGTATTTTGTTCCCAATTCTTAAGGGGCAAAGTATCCACACTTTGGCCTTCCTTCTTCTTGAGTTTCATGTGTTTTGCAAATTGTATCTTTGGTATTCTAAGTTTCTGGGCTAATATCCACTTATTAGTGAGTGCATATGATACGAGTTCTTTTGTGATTGGGTTACCTCACTCAAGATGATACCCTCCAGATCCAACCATTTGCCTAGGAATTTCATAAATTCATTCTTTTTAATAGATGAGTAGTACTCCATTGTGTAAATATACCACATTTTCTGTATCCATTCCTCTATTGAGGGACATCTGGGTTCTTTCCAGCTTCTGGCTATTATAAATAAGGCTGCTATGAACATAATGGAGCATGTGTTTTTATTACCAGTTGGAACATCTTCTGGATATATGCCCAGGAGAGGTATTGCTGGATCCTCCAGTAGTACTATGTCCAATTTTCTGAGGAACTGCCAGATTGATTTCCAGAGTGGTTGTACAAGCTTGCAATCCCACCAGCAATGGAGGAGTGTTTCTCTTTCTCCACATCCTCAACAGCATCTGCTGTCACCTGAATTTTTGATCTTAGCCATTCTGACTGGTGTGAGGTGGAATCTCAGGGCTGCTTTGATTTGCATTTCCCTGATGATTAAGGATGTTGAACATTTTTTCAGGTGCTTCTCAGCCATTCGATATTGCCCAGTTGAAAATTCTTTGTTTAACAGAAGTGGATGCTCACAGTCAGCTAATGGATGGATCATAGGGCTCCCAATGGAGGAGCTAGAGAAAGTAGCCAAGGAGCTAAAGGGATCTGCAACCCTATAGGTGGAACAACATTATGAACTAACCAGTACCCCGGAGCTCTTGACTCTAGCTGCATATATATCAAAAGATGGCCTAGTCGGCCATCACTGGAAAGAGAGGCCCATTGGACTTGCAAACTTTATATGCCCCAGTACAGGGGAACACCAGGGCCAAAAAGGGGGAGTGGGTGGGTAGGGGAGTGGGGGTGGGTGGATATGGGGGACTTTTGGTATAGCATTGGAAATGTAAATGAGTTAAATACCTAATAAAAAATGGAAAAAAAAAAAAAGAAAATTCTTTGTTTAGCTCTGTGCCCCATTTTTAATGGGGTTATTTGATTTTCTGGAGCCCACCTTCTTGAGTTCCATATATATATATATATATTGGATATTAGTCCCCTATCTGATTTAGGATTGGTAAAGATCCTTTCCAAATTGGTTGGTGGCCTTTTTGTCTTAGTGACAGTGTCTTTTGCCTTATAGAAGCTTTGCAATTTTATGAGGTCCCATTTGTCAATTCTTGATCTTACAGCACAAGCCATTGCTGTTCTATTCAGGAATTTTTTTTCCTGTGCCCATGTCTTTGAGGCTTTTCCCCACTTCCTCCTCTATAAGTTTCAGTGTCTCTGGTTTTATGTGGAGTTCCTTTATCCACTTAGACTTGACCTTAGTACAAGGAGATAAGAATGGATCAACTCACATTCTTCTACATGATAACCGCCAGTTGTACCAGCACCATTTGTTGAAAATGCTGTCTTTTTTCCACTGGATGGTTTTAACTCCCTTGTCAAAGATCAAGTGACCATAGGCAAACCGTTCTTTAATGATGATGAAATTCCCTAATCAAACCTTCATGAGGTCTTCCCTGTCTCCAGTGACAACGCGTGGAGCCCTGGTATGGAACTGTCCACCGGACTTCTAATAGAGTTGTTGGTTCATGGCTTTGCTACAGATCCATCTCGTGGCCATCATTCTAACTACAAAGAGTTGCATGATCATGATGTTCCAGTGTAAAACTCTGACAGATGAGGTGTTTTATAAAATCAAGTCTGTCCGAAGTTTTTTGTTTTCCACCAAGACTTCCACAGGTTTGTGGGATCCTAGGCTGTTTTTAAGGTTCGTGGTATATTAGGCAATAATAGAAAGCCAAGTATAATCAAAATAATTGGGACATATTTCATTTACTTACATGGAGTAAAGGAAGGCTTTTTAACTCACAAAAATAAAATCTATCACAATTCTCCTTCTACTGTGAGCTGTCCAGAATCCGAATATGAAGCTCCTCATGAGTAAAAACTAAGGTAAATGGACTTTGAGGTTCTGCTCGCCTGAGCTTGACCCTGCTCAACTCGGAAGACCTCTAACTTGTTGGCACTTTAAAACATTTTTCAACAACTGTTTTATGTTTCTGAGAAATAGCTGTGCAGTTCCATAAAACTGCACCTGGAAATATTGGTGCATTTTGGATAATAGCTTTCATATTTCAAAATTAGGTCTGATAACTTACTCTGGAGAGGAATGAGAAAAACAGAAGCAATGCCAGAAGAAATACTATAAAGTGCAGCATGGTTTGATATATATGAAACTATGCACAGGTAATGAGTGGCCCCATCCCATGTCGGGGGGGGGGTGTATTTTTGGAAACAAATACTATCCTATTATTAAGTTTTATAAAATGATATATATACAGAAGCAGCAAAAACAGATATCAGGGTTGACTTTTTAATGTGACTTGGTAGAAGTTATCCTTGGAGAGATGTGGAACTAAAACACATTGCAATAATCTTTGTAGGTGCCCATGCTCAGAAAATAAAATAACAAACAGTAATGGAAGGCTTTAGAACAGAAATGTTCTGGGTGCAAGGGAAGGATACCTTCTTGTGAGTACAGATGGTTGGTCATTCTTCTGGTTACAGGCATTCAAATTCTACTAACTGTTATGGATACAGAGAAAACTATGTGGAACCTATGGAGCCACTGTGGCCAGTTCTCTATTATGAGACCTCAAGAGTATGTAGAGTTCCTCATTCATGGCTACATCCACAGTGCTGAGGACACAAGCAACAACCTGAGGATTGTTTTTGAGATGTAATGAGCAATCTGTCAAGTTTGCTTTTGCAGAGATCTTGGGAGATGTGCATAATTAGCTCTGTCTATGGATAAGAAACTGAAGGAAACAACAGTACTAAATAGCAACAGTTGAGATTCAATTTGAGACCCACTTCCATGAGCAGGCAGAGTACTCTGTAGGCCACAGGTACGTGTAGTTGACTGGGTGGGCTTATTTGTGTATCACAAGGCATGTTATATGGAGGATTTTGTCAGGAACAAGCTGCAAGAAGGTAACTCAGCACATGCCTTTGTCCCAACTGAACATAAATGTTATTGCTATTCCATAGTGTCTATGCTCCATCAGCTCTGGGATAGAACTTGGTTTAAACTGTTTTTTTGTCTTTTTAAGTCTTCTATATGTATTAATATTCTAGACTCCTGACTTAAAATTTCTTAGTAACTGAAAAATTTAGGTTGTGTTTTAGTTATTTGTTTTTTGCCTTCTTTTTCTCCTTTGGTTTGATGTATTAGATGACATCTCAAAGTGAGAAGAAAATGAAATGTTGGAAGACACAAAACATTATAATTAAAAAGATTACCCAGTTTTGCCTACAATGAAACAGACTTGATAACAAGAAACAGCTTGCCCAAGACTAGCAATTTGATTAAACAGAAAGAATGAGAATCCCGGTAAGGACATTTCAACAGTTGGTAATACTTCCAAGTCCTTTCCTCACACCCCTAAGAAGTAAGAAACAATCTGTTTAAGGGATGCTGAAGTTATTTGGTACTAACGTGTGCTTGACTCCTTTCTTCTCTGGTGAAGATATCTATCTCGATTTATTTATAATTTTATGCATCAAACATGGAAAAAATAAACCAAGCTGTGGAAACAAGTATAAAGGAGAAAGCTAGCTATCAGCTGCTGTGCACAGATGTTTGAGGTTCAGTCTCTTAGGTCAGCCATGCTGTTGTACTTGGCTGCCTTTAACTGTACTCACATCCCCGATGGTAGCAGCATCTTACAGATGATGAAATCAGGTTTGCATGGTTTGACAAATCAAACAAGAACTGACCCAAGATGGCTTTTGATCAGATTAGTCTGTGGCTGACCATAATACCATGGTAGAGTCTTCTGTCTGGACATATGGCACACACAGTACTAGGGAGTCTGATAAAGTGATTCTGTAATCTGTCCTGAAGAGTTGTGTCATTTCAGTGGATTTTTGGCAGACTAAGTGCCCTTATAGTATGAGATGCAGGAGTGGACTCCAGCAGAACCCACGTTCTCAGACATTACCACTCCCTGTTTTGTAAGGCAACCAGTAACTCAGTACTGTTGAAAACTCTTCTGCCGCTATGATTGCACATCTGTGGCAACGGTGTATGCTGGGAATTCCACCTGGAAGGGACTGAAGGTTAGTGCTTTTGTCTGGGCACAGGACTGTGAAGATGAGTACTGTTCCTTGCTGGGTGGTCTGGAGCAGACACTGTTCTAGTTCAAAGGAAAAATTGGAGAAATTCCTACACAGTTCTTTAAACAATCTAATATGCTCTGGAAGAAATCATCCATAAAGACCTGGTACACAACAGCAAAACAGAATATTTAAATGAACACTTCATCATTTATAGACTGCTGACTGTTTATAAGGTGATATCCTAAACTATTGAGACCGAAACACAAATGTGATACTGTCTTCAAAAACCTCACAGTCCAACAGGAAGACAGCTATGCTAATGGACATTCATACAAGAAGGTAACCTACTAGTGCAAACTACTAACCTGCAGAAGATGTTCGAGGAACACTAAGCAAGCATCGCTGAATCAGCCTGGTATGTACATAGAGCATCAAGAAGGCTCCATGGAAAAGTGACCCTTGAATCTTTAAATAGAAACTGTAACACATCTGGGAGACGCACAGAGTAAAACAGGCATGAGGAAGAACATGAGGAGTATCAAGCAGTGATATATCATTTTTGAGGATAGCATGGAATTTTATCATTGAAAGACCATAATCCTGAGAACTATACCATGTCTAGAAAGTAGTTTCCTGTCCAAAATCAAAAGCTATATTGTTCTTCCTCAAGAGCTATTTAAAAATAGTTCTATTAAGTATGATTTCAAGTACCTATAATTTAATAATAAATCATGACACAAATAATGAAACTTGAGATTTCAATAATCATGACAAGAATGTAAGTACTCTAATTCCAGATAAAGAAACTTATGGCTTGGGAACACCTGGCTCCTACAGGGAGAAGACAGCAGAATTAAATGAAATGTATCTGGCATTACTACCCCTGCATCTTTTCAATCGTGACCATAGTATCATCCCTTCCTTCTGGTTTGTGATGTTGTTTTTGACTTCCTGTCTAACTCTGTGAGAAAATGTCATCGTTACAGGGTTCCATTTAGGTTTTCTGCTATGCTAATTCTCACTCCACAGCCCCAGGCCCTAATATGTACACAGTTCCCACATAATTCCAGTTATAAACTATTGAACAAAGGAAGTGACGAGTTAGTCTGTAGGCATTTGACCTAGCCTTTATCAAGAACTTTATTACTCAGCATCTAGAAGCCCCTCCTACCCCGTTTTCACAGGAGGGATAGTGATGATACTCTTGTCTTCTGGTAATCAATGTCAGCTCAGGACCCATGTCTTATCGTCCTCATATTCACCAGAAGCCATGTCTGGTAGTCCTGAATATTCTTGTCCCTAGTATATCCTGTGATCCACATATATGACCCCGGTGGTTTCTACTGGATAAAAACTGGGGAAATCATTGTATGTACTAGCTGGAGTGTTACTACTTCTATGGATCTTGTGAATGGATGGGTCAAGGAGGCTTGAAACTGAAAATTGGTTCAATTCCCAAAACAAACAAGTTATCAATCTTAATTGGTGAGGCTGATCTCATCCTCTTGTTCTGTCAGCATTGCCTTTTCTCTGATTGTCAAGTTCAGCAGCAGCCCATTGGCTACTGCCAGGTCTAATTTTTTCCCCATTGAGAAAGTGATTTTCTCTCTCTCTCTTTTTAATTTTTTTACTTATTTTTTTATATAATACTTTTATCATATTCTGCCTCCCAACCTCCTCCCAGTAACTCTCTACCCCCCTGCCTAACCACCTTCATATTCTTCCCCTCTTTTATAAACAACATAAAAAAAAAAAACAACCCTCAAATAAAGGATACACTAAGAAGTCACAAAACACCAAAACAGAACAAAATGAAACAAAAAGCCCTTCAAACCCCCTATGTATTTGTTCTATTACTCTTTTGGCACATGTCTTGCCCAGAAGCATGGTAGATACAGGCAGTGAAACCTCATTGGAGAAAACTGGCTTTCCCTTTCCCAACAAGCATGGGCTGCTAATAGTTTTTTGGTTGGGATGGGACTTTGTGTCCGCCTCTCCTTATCAGTACTGAGATGTTGTCTGCTTTGAACCTGTGCAAGTTCTGTGCCTACTGTCACAGTCTCTGTCAGTTCATATGTGCACCACTGCTGTTGTGCCTAGAAAACATTGTGTCCTTGGAGTCACCCATTACCTTTCGCTCTGGTAATCTTTCCACCTCCTCTTTCACGTTGATTCCCCCAGCAAAGGGTTTGGTAAAGACATCTCATTTAGAACTGAAATGATTCAAAGTATTTAAGTCTCTGCACGTTGTTCACTTGTGGATCTCTGTGCTAATTTTCATGCACTAATGAAGAATCTTCTTTGATGAGGATTGAGTGGTGCATTGATCTGTGGGTACAGCAATATGTCATTAGGAGTCATTTTATTACTGTGTTTATTTAACAGGATAATAGAACTGGTTTTTTACCTAGGGCCTGTGACCTCTCTATTCTCGGGTTCTTGGCCACTTTATTAGTGCCAGGTATGGATTCCACCTCATGGAATGAGCCTTAAGTGAGCCAAAATGTGGTTGGCTATTCCCATATTGTGCCATTATACCTGTGTATTTTGCAGACAGGTCACTATTGTATATCACAGAGTTTGTATCTGGGTGATATTTATATACTTTTCTTCCCTAGTGGTATTCAGAATGCCTTCCAGATTCAAGAATGAACACCAACTAGTCAATAGAGATGAAGCTTCTAGTTGGGTACTAAGTTGATTTCTCAATGTTTGTTGACATAAATAAGTAATGTCTTCATCCACAGGCTTTTATTAATATCAGACTGTGGAGAGTAACCAGTGATCTTGACAATAGCCTGGGATTTTGAGGTGGGGAGGTCTATGGGACCCTTCAGCAGTCTTTACAATATCATGTGAGTGAAGGCCCTTTGGTACCCTTGCATCATTGCAAGTTGTTAAAGCAGTTGCAGAATCCTGGCATCTGACAGTTAAGGGCAGCCACCTAATCCCCATTACTTTGAAATTCAGTCTTCTGTGATTGCTTTGACTACAGTCAACTTTAGCATTCAGAGAAGAACCACTATGAAATTCTTCATGTGGCTCATGTCCCTCTCACAAATATGTTCCTAATGACCTCAGATGCTTCTCTGTTCTCCAGGATACCTACAGAGAACACTCTCTTGGCCTCACAATGTTTCCATCTGAGTATCTCACGGTCTCACTTCCCTTGACCAGTAGCCAGGGCAACCCACAGAATTTGTGCTCTTCTTGGGGCTCTCTTAAGTTTTACTCAAGCTTCCAAGAGCTGCTGTCATAGTTTTGGTATCCCTTGGGGATCCTTGCCAGGGTGTTCAATATAGTACAAAGAGAAATAATCCATAAGCCAAAAAATTACATACTTGCTTATTTAATCTTAAATTCTATTTTCTTTGATCAAATATCTTTTATCAGTTTGGTTTCAGTCAGGAAATAGAAATGACTGTGTAATAAAGGAGAAGGTTTTAATATAAAGGATTATTAAACTCTGATGGAGAATTAACTATAAAAATGTAAAATAGATTCAAAAGTGGAACTTTTGTACTGAGAAAATTCCAAAGAAGAAACATCTTGGAAGAGAGGTTTTCTGCCCATAACTAGAGTCCAAACCTCACTGAAGTCAGTGTGGTTGAAATTGGACAGCTGAGATATTGTTCCACTATACTCAGGCATTAGGATATAGTGCTTTTGGATGCAGGTTAGCTGAGGCTGAGGGTAAGGGGGTCGGCAAAGGATTTGGGTACTACAGATAGTACAAATCTGGATGTATACTCAAGTTGACAAGAGGAAGACTTCAGTGAGATAGTTACAAAATCATTCAAAGAGGCTTGCTCATATAATCTTCTACATAGGGGAGGGTGCCCATGTAACCCCCAAACAACCTCTTAGCTCTTTCTAGTAAGATACAGTTATGCCTACAGGAGGGAAAAGTCCTTTTGCACCTTTCTTCAAAATGAAGCAGCTCTGACTGTCCCAGGAAACTGTAGATCAAAGATCTTCAAGAGCTTCCATTCAGGTACCCTATCTCATAGTTCATTTCACACATTTCACAATCTCAGGTTTTTCTTTTACAGCTAGCATTATAAATTATTTTCCTTGGGTGAATATCTCTGTTAGACACAGGTCATAGATGGATGAGGATGCTGAGAGCCTGGAGGGATAGATATTAGCTGTTTGGTGGAATGCAAATGAAGGGAGAGCATGGTGGGAAAGAGCCTTAAGCTTGGTGCTGTCACAGGACTGACACTGCCCTGACTTCAGCAGAGTTGGAGCTGGCTCAGGGATGGCTGCTGAAGTTGGAGGTGGTTGTTGAATCAGAGAAGGTGGACATGAAGGCCTGGTAGTTTATCAGGGCAGGTGTTGCCAACTGAGTTAGGACTTTTTAAATGTTACAGTGAAAATCAAAGTGAGCAATGCAGTATAGGGAAAGTGGTTTAAATGTTAGTTTGACATCAGATATACTCAGGTCCTAATCTTAGTTTCTTATCAATAAAACTGAAATGAGACTATTTATAAACTCAGAGAAAAGTCTGATAAGAATCAAGTATGACACTGTCCATAAAGCACTTTGCACAAAACACAGTGCAGTTGTCCTCAAACAGATTTCCTATCTTTAAAAACAATTGTTGGATAGAGCCTAGTTTGTGGAGTAATCACATAGCACACATCATGCCTTGGGTTTATTCCCCAGAGCTGCGTAAAACGCAGGGAGCATGGTGATGAATGCCTATAATTCCAGCACTCAGGCGGTCCAGGCAGGACGATCAAGTGTTCAGGGTCATCCAGAGCTGGGGGCGGGGGGATCCTGGATGACAGGAGAGCCTGTCTAAAGATAAACAACAAACAAACAAACAAACAAACAAACCAGAATTGTTTCACAACTACAAAGAACAAAGAAAGGAGGGAGGAGAAATAAGAAAGTTGAACACAATGTTTGAATAATTCATTGTTCACGTTTGTTGCTAGTAGGTTTGTTTGAGAAGGTAGCTACCTGCTTTTGGTCCAACAGACTATTTCTAGGGCTATCCCAGTGCATACCTGGATTAAAATCTCCACACCAGTAGAGCTTACACTCTAGTGGGATAAGGATGTTCATGTCTTCGTGTCTGCAGAAACCTTCTCTGTGAGCATCAAGAGGAACAGCTGTAGAGATCATTCAGCTGGAGCAAAGAGGCTGTGGATGGGTTTCTAGAAAGGTGGGGAAGTGAAAAGAGTTCACCTCCATCCTCATTGGCTGGTTTATCAGAATCTTCATTCTTTGCAGTGAATAGAAAAGTGATTAGTAGCACAAGCTCTGGCCAGATGGATATTTTGGTTACTCTCATTAAAAGGTATTGCGTGTTCTGGGTCGACCATCATTTACTCTTTCAGATCTATGCACACACTACACATGCACACACTCTTTTCTATCCTGCTAGGTATGGAACTTGCCTGCTAGGGACTGAACCACCACGTTCCCTTACTCCATGTATTTTTTTTTAAAGCTTGGTTCAGCCAGGAGAAGATGCTTCAGGAGATCCAAGAGCAGGAGGAGAAAGGTTAGGCAATTTAACCTCCCAAGTACCTGTCGGCCAAGCTATGGTTTGGCCATAGCTGTGTCTTTGTGTGCAAGGTTTCAGTTGGGATTGGTCCTACGTAAAACAATAAAAGCCTCCTGATAATGTTAACCCTTCACCACTAAGCTAGATTCTCTTAATCTTACTCATAACTGTAAACTGCCTCTTCATTAACCTCTATTCGTTTAAAGTTCTTATCTCTTTCCCACTTGACACAATCATCTTTCAACTTTAAATCTGCTCTCTCTCTCTCTCTCTCTCTCTCTCTCTCTCTCTCTCTCTCTCATTTATAAAACAGGGACAATAACCGCACCTGCCTCAGAATTCTTGTGATGGTCAGGTGGCAAAATAGTGAAAATTATTAGCACAGTGACTGGCACACAGCGCTTACTCAATGACTGTTAGCTACCATTCTCATTCCTGTTATTATGATTAGTCTCTACTGAGGACCAAGCCACTAGGACAGAAAAAAAGAATGCCAAGAAATGGGATTTTGACTAGAACCTCTCCTAAAATTGAGATCCGGGGCAACATTTAAGTACAACCAAAGGCTGAGTCCCGCAAGACTTATTTATTAACATATGGTAAAAACCACCTTTGCCAATATTCCTGTGGTTGATAACAGCAAAGTATAGTCATTACTATTGAGTATATTCGTAAACCAAAGATTAGGGCTCTTCCTATTTATGCATCCCTTGATACAAATTAAATTAATTTGGAGGAGGAAAGCCCAATCAGCAGCATGAGGAAGAAGAAATATTCTCTAAGCATATAAAAAGGCATTGCTACAACTGAAGAAAGACAAAGCTACTTCATCCTTAGTGGTTTGTAATTCTTGAATGTATAATAGATGGCAGCAAACAGAGAGCAATACATCAAGATAAATGATGCAGCAATTGGACCACATTATCTGTGTAATCACGTTCATGTGGCTTGGAGGCTTTAGTTTATGTGGTCATGCTGGAGATAATAGTTCTAATGAGGCTGGATTGCAGATTTTATCTCCATAGAAGCCCATAGCACAGAGAAATCGACTGCTCCGTTATCTGTAAGTCTGTCCATAACCTCACACTCCATTTTCCACATATTTATGGTGATGAGAAGAATAGAGAGAAAGCAGGAGTATGCCCATGAATACCAAATCCGTGTTTCATTTTGGCATGTGTCTGCATGCACACACATGTGTGCATGTGTGAATGTTCACATGTGTAGGGGTGCACATGTGCCTAAGAGTGTTTATATGTGGCATACATGTGGGAGTCAGAGAAGAGAACATCCTGGGTCTTGGTACTCAGGCACTTTGCATCTGTTGCTTGAGACAGATTCGCATACTCATCTGGATCGTCCCCATGTGGGGCCAGGCTAGCTGCCAGGTGTCTGCCTGTCTCTGGCACCCACCCCCACATGGTTGGGATTACAGTCATGTGCAACTGTGCCCAGCTTTATGGATGGTTTCTAGGGATCCAAATTTCAGTTCTTGTGCTTGCAAGACCCTCACTTTACTCTCCATTTCCAAAGCGCTCTAAGTGCACGTGTTGCTGTGAGGGGATAAACAGTATTATTTTGCTGTATAAATGGGAAAAATAATGTTTGTGTGAGCAGACTAAGCCATCTTCTCGTGGAAAGCATCAGTTCTTCTATGTACCAGAAGCATCTGTCTATTGCTTCCCTGGGGCCGTAGCAAAGCACCACAAGCTATATGGCTATAAATCACAGGAGTGTATTGTTAGTTCTAAGGTTAGGAGTCAAAACACACACACACACACACACACACACACCTCTGCCTCCATCTGTAGGTGCCTTTCCTCTTTCTGTGCTCAAATCTCCTTGTTTCATTTCTTATCAACAAGGTCTCATTCTTTGGCTGGGAGGGAAATAGCTCTATAGTAACTGGCCTTGAACTTACATCCATCCATCCACCTGCCTCTGCCTCTATCCCTACCTCCTGAGTGCTGGTGTTAAATGTGTGCCTTACACCTCTTTGTCATTCTCTCTGCTGCTGCCTCCACATGTGCCTCTAGCTTTCCCTGTGCTAATTGCCTGCACTTTGACAGTCAGGCTGAGAAAAGCAGGATTAGTTGGGACCTGCCTTGGTGACTCCAGGGCATTCCCAGGAACTATAACTATCATGACCTTCTCTGTGGTCCTAGGACTCTTCTTTCTTTTCATGGGGACTAACTATCAAGTTGACTCCCCAGGCTCAGCAATGATCCCTACACTACGATAAAACATGCTTACAAGAAACGTGTCAGAGCCCTTCCTCTGTTGAAGAAAATGGGCATCAATTTCATTCTCCTTCAGAAAAGCATTGGTGCACTTGAAGTGACCTGTAGCATTGTCATGACCCTGGTACCTGGACATCCCAAAGATGTGGCAAATTTCTTCCTTCTCTCGATGGTGTTGGCTGGGCTTTTCTCCCATCAGCTGGTTGGTGATCCTCTCAAATGTTCTGCCCATGCTTTGGAATTCGAATTCCTACTCACCTGCCGCCTGTTGATTGCCCACAAGCCTGAAGACTGGTCTTCTAAGAAAAAGGCCTTGCCCGAGGATGCAGAGGAGTAACCCTACTTACATGAGAAGACCCCGCAGAGCAAAGTGAAGGTGTCATAGAGAATTGGAAGTGCAGAAGGCAGACCCTCTAGGCGCTTACCTCCTTGATACTCAAGATGACATCAGTGGATGTTTTTATTTGACTTAATTATTTTGGGGGGAAAGAAAAAGAATACAATCTGCAAATTAATTGGCTGTGTACATCCATACCCTAAAATGACCTGCCCACGTTGGCATTAGTGCACCACCTTTAATCACTCTGGTGCAGCATCTTGCTGCGTGTACATGTATATGGCTACTATTGAGGCATGTTTGTGAGATGGACTCCAGCAAGCATGTGGCTGTGAGATTATGTGTGGGAGAATGTTTTTAACTGCCATGTGTGTGGGTGTACACACTCGTGTAGAAGAGGCTCTGGTCATCACCTAACCCTGAACAGGTCACCTTCTATTTATAAATTGATAAGTAGCCTATTCCTGTGTGGGGAGAGAATCCTTCTCTGGATTAAGCTGTAAACATAAACTCATAATTTTAGGAGTTTCTTTGATTGAATTAGCCTCTTGTTCAACTTTGAGGTTTTAAACACTCAGCGTTGAGTTTGATTAAAACAAGGGATGTATGCAGCTAATAGACAGTCTGATTCTTCAAGCAATGCAGTGGGAGGGGTCTTCTTCTTGCCTTTGTCTGATCCCAAGCTACTGAGCTCTTTGGCTAAAGGTTTGAAATTCTATTAGTCACCTTTTACTAGACTCCTTCCAATTTTGTTTTAAGCACAAAGCTGCCCCCACTTTCACCATTCTAAGTAGCCAATCAGGCTCTGGCAGGTTCCCCACTGTTTCCACAGAGAGAACAGGGATTGGTCCTGTTACAAGTTTCAATCTACAACCCTAGCGGTTTTCTGAAACCTGCAATTAAATGGAGAAGCCATGGCCAGTGTTTATCTGTTGGGAAGAATTCTCTGTTGATCCCTCACCAAACTTTGCTAAATGTGAACAAAGTCCAAAATAGCCCCTAGAAGTGTCTATTTTATATCTCTTCAGCATTCCAGTGGGTGGAGTTTAGCTGGGGAAGGGACATTTGACATGGGTTAGTTGGATTGAGCAGTATGAAAATTTGCTTTCGCAGTTACATTCTGCAGTTTCTCTTTGTTAACTCTTCTTCAGTTTTAATATTGTTGTACCAGGGATGGGAAAGGGAGTGGAGGTTGTGTGTGGGGAGAGTACTTACTGTATTTCCTCCAATGCCATTGTTCTTGGTACCTGTCTTCTTTTGATCATTCGTTCAAAATAAAGATTTTAAAAATTTGGGGGGGTGGGGAGGTGAGGGTGGGGGTGGGGGAAGGGTGCTCTGCAGCACCAGGCCAAATTCCCTTGCTCTTAAAAAGATGCTCATACTTGATGCAGGATCTGCTTTCATTTCACGTGACCTCATCTTAACCTGGTTTGCACATTCAAAGATTGATGTCTCCAAATGGTCGCCACCCCTGGTTTTGAGAAGGCACATATCTGGGGAGACCCAGTGGACTATGACTGTGTCTATCACCCTAACTGTTCAAGCCAGTGATATCTTCTTGGGTGGGTTCTTTGAGGTTTTCTTTTCTTTCTTCAAAACGTAATTCCAATCTTTCCAGGCCTTTCTCTTTTTCTTTTTTTAAAGTTGTGTTTGACTCGAAGAGCAATTTGTACTGGCTCTTATCTGGTTTTACATTATGCCAAATATAGAAAGTGGTTGAAATCATACTTAACATTTCATGTTTAACCAGTTAAATATCTTACAGTCTTAGCTATAATTTTTCCTTTGGTATTTTCACGCATATAATGTAGTCTGAGCCCATTTTCCCTGCCACACCCTCTTTTCGTCTGCCCTCTCCTTTTGCTTTGAAGCATGTACTTTGGAAGCAGCTTTGTATGTACTTGTTGTCCTAAAGAGCAAGAAGGCCATTTACTTGTGGTCTTGACTAAGTCTTTGCCATCTGCTAAAGCCTCACCAACACCTGTTTTCCTGTGTGATGCTCCATTTGGAGGAGGCACTACAGCTCTTCCAATAGTAGTATCAGCGGCCTCTTCAACTGTTCAGTGCTAACTTAAGAAAGTATAAGCATATTTTAGTTCTGAAGTCAGTAACTTAGTACACTTTAATCTGTTTTTGCCTTATCATTATCTATGGAAACGTTATCATAATTACAAGGAATTATTTATTAAAAGTCTATTATAGGATTATAGATTAACTTAAATTTGAAACCTGACTTCTTTGGGTTACATCAGAGTGCACGTTAAACTTCAGATGTCATTCAACCAAAATGACAAGTAGCCATCTTTAAGATCTAGACTATGCAAAACTAAAATTTAAATTTCTGATATATAATTTGTTGACATTTTAACATGACTTTCTCATAAGGATGAAAGTATTAGTTTCTTAAAGAATTAATATTTTATTTATATTTAATTTCAATAATTTGCTCACTTAACATTTTTATTGTCCCCAAAGAACCTAGTTAATAGATCCAAAACAATTAAAAATAAAGTGAGTAAAGATATTAAAGTACATATAAATAAAGATCATTGTTCAAATGCATATGAAGATTATTAGAAATATATATATATAAATGAAGTGACTAGAAATATTTATTCAAAGATAAGGTATAATTACTACCTCTGAGTATATTGGCATTGGTAAAAATGTTTACTAAATGGAGGAAGAATTTTTGGGGAGTGGTTGCTCTGGACTTGAATATGTATGGTCTTCTATGGTACGAAACTTGTGTTCACTTGTCAAAAGTGTCTGGAGGGCTTGTTGCTCAGCTGCCATATAAGAGTGCACTGGAAACTCCTTATGTGTGAGGTTACCACTCTGGCTTTCTTTTCAAACACACATGTTCCATACTCCGTACGAGTCAACATTACCTAGTTCTATCTTCCCTCTTTCTGGCATTGCCAGTGAACTGTCAGGAAACAAAATAGAGGAGCTTCATTTTGGTCCAAGGCAGCAGTGCCTGTAAGCCAGAGTTCATCCAGAGGAGCTTGCCTAAGGGAAATTAAAGTCCTCACAAATTAAATACTTATCCATGCTGACCCAGAAAATATTAGACCCAAATCCTCTGACTCCCGAGACAGCACTCATTCTGCTTTCATTCATGGTGATGTTATGTGCTTTCCCATGCCACCCTCTGAACATACTTCCTTTGCGTGTGCTTTGTGCTGGCTAAATTTATTGAGGCTATTAACTGGACCTTGAAATGCATGTTCCGCCTTGTGGTGTTAGGTAGATTCAGATGTAAAATCTCCACTGTGTTCTTATGACGGCATACTGACTTCAATCATTTTGGACCACTTCAGCTTAATGTCACCGGAAATTCTTTGCATGGATCGTGTACAACATGTGACCCCCAAATTATTTTTTCAGTTCATTATTAGCTTTTAACTCTTCCAGGGCATTTGAATTGGATATTCAGGTTTTTATGTATGCTATCTCATATTTTAGTAATTTAAAGGAGTATTTAATGGCATGAAAGCAAAAGTGGCAACAGAGGCAGGAGAAATATTTGAGGGGTGTTCATTTGGCTTTTCCTTGGTTTAACCTTTCAAGGTGGGCAAAGATACTAACAGCACCGAGACTGAAGTCTTCTGCCCACTCCAATCCTGCTTTGGGGTCCTGTGCTACTGAAGCAATTCTTGCGGCATAGACATTGTTCTTCTCTGTACCCATGCCTGTGTCTGTTAAGACCTTTTATACAATAGCCTCAGAACTCTGGTTGCAATTAGAGTTTTGATTAGCTGTCAGTGATGTCATAGCCATGGTTATTTTAAATCCACTGTGCTAAGTGTTTTCCTTTTCTTAATGTACTGTAGAAATTCCATTTCTTGACAGCAATAAGACACTTCAGGCAGTGTGTTTCAGGGCCAATATTGCACTTCTCATGGAGTTGAGACACTTGGCCTTCAGCCTCATGACTTATAACATAATCTGAGTTATGCTATAATCACCCAGATATACACACAGTCTGTTGTGTTTTATTGCCTAAATGGAACCTGCCCCAGCACCTCATCAACTGACAAGGTGGGAATATAGACCCGAATCACTATTCAGAACCCCACTGGGAGTTGCATTTGGTCAGTTCTCCTTCGGCCTTTCAGGGGCTGTGCTGAGGGTACGGACTCCTTTTGTACATTTACCACGCAACAGACATCAAGCTGTCCAGCGTCCCAGGTCTCGCTGCCAGACTGCCTAACTTAGTGTGCCAAATATCTCCCCTCAACACATTCACTGAACTTTAAAACAGCAGAGCAGCATTGAATGAAGTCCAGTAATTTTTATAGGATATATTTTAGTCACCAGACTTTGAAGACCATTCCAACATTAATTACAAAGTTTCTGTGTCTGGATAACATATTGTTAACAGTTATTTTGTGAGTGCTAATGGCGAGATGGAAGATTTCCAATAATTTTATTGAGGAAGTGGCAATTAAAATGTTGAACACTACAGTGTACATGCAAAATAAAAATAACTTTGCAAACACTATACTTCACCACAAAAGGGGGGACTATTTTTTGAGGAGTTATAACGATTTTTCATTTGTAGTTCATGTTTGCTCAGAAAACATTAAGGGAATCTGTGTATGTTTGCTAACATTTAAAAGGAGTGTAAAATACTCAAGGACTAGGATGGCTTGATATTGTTTACTAGGACATCGTGAAGTGATTTTCAGGACAAGTTGTTATCCATATTTCTTTCAATAACAAATATCACTAAAATGAGATCACTGGCGTAGTGTGACAATTTATGACCAATCGTGCACAATCTGTCTTTTCTTACGGCTTTCAAAGACCTCATCCAGCATGGGGTTCTCCCTCAGCAACTTTCTTTGTGTGGCCACCCGTCTTCCAAACTCACCCACCACAGTGAGTAAGCAGCAAGCTGTTGGCCTGTCAGAATGCTGGAAGCAGAATGATTGACAGCCTCAGGCAGCAGGAGAGGTGGAAAGGCAGTGTGTGGGAAGACGCGGGAGACTGAGGATGGTGTTCAAAATCAGAAAGCTGTACTCCAGGGCATCTCCAGCACACTGCTTTCTTTGCTTTGCATGTGGAGTGAAAACTGATAGCTGCAGAATTACAAAGAACCCAAGAAGACCCTACCTTCTATCAATAGTTTGTTGCCACTGTACTCAGAAAGAGATTTTAGGCCAAGAGCTTGGATGCTTTGTGGCTTTACTTCATCGCAATCGTTTTTTGTTTGTTTTTTCATTAACTGACTGCTATATAATTTACAGTATGTTTTTCCACCCATTGGTTAAACAATTTTTAATGGAAGAATAATCAAAGTTTTACTTTTTGTTTAAATCCGTAATTGGGAGGCTTATCCATATTGAATGAAGCCATCCCCACATGGAACACATCAGTTTCTTGATGAAGAATTTTCCTTACACTTGCTTTTCTCAGGTCTTCATGAAATACTTCCCTGTGTCTTTTTTTTGGGGGGGGGTGGCATCTGTTAAAAATACCTTTTCTGCTGAAGGGTCATCTGGGTGCAGTAGACTAGCTCATCTCACCTCACCCAAGAACAGAAGCTGAAAATTCTGTAGTGTTTCACCCACTTCTATTAAATTAATGTGACATTTAAAAATACTTTTAAGGACCAATATCCAGAAAAGTGGTAATTTTCAACAACAAACTTCCCTCTCTTTACCATGTATTGTCCTCAATTGCTTTCTGTTGCCATGACTAAGAGCAAAATGGGGAGGAAGGGCTTATTGTAGCTTACAATCGTAATCTGTCATGAGGGGATTTCAGGGCAGGAGCTCAAGGCAAGCACTGAACAGAGGCCATGGAGTAACGCCTGCTTACTGGCTCTCACCTCACAGCTGGCTCGGCCTGCCTTCTTATAAAACCAGAACCATATGCCCAGGGGTGGCATGGCCCACAGTACAGGGTGCCCTCCCACAACAATCATGAATGAAGAAAATGTGCCACAGAGTTGCCTAGAGGTCAATCTGATGGAGAAGTTTTCCTTTTCCCAGATGACGCTACTTTGTGTTAAGTTGACAAAAACTAACTGGTAGGTGTATAGTTACTGAATTTTTTTATTAGATGTTTTCTTTATTTACATTTCAAATTTTATCACCTTTCCTCATTTCCCCTCCTAAAATGCCCCTATTCCATCCATCCCCCCCCCTCCCTGCTCACTAACCCACACACTCCCACTTCCCTGTCCTGGCATTCCCCTACACTGAGGCATCGAGCCTTCACAGGACCAAGGGCCTCTCCTCTCACTGATGTACCACAAGACCATCCTCTGCTACATATGCTGCTGGAGCCTTGAGTCCCTCCATATATACTCTTTGGTTGGTGGTTAGTCCCTGGGAGCACTGGGGGTACTGGTTGGTTCATATTGTTGTTTCTCCTATGGAGCTGCAAACCCCATTCAGCTCCTTGGGTCCTTTCTTTAGCTCCTCCATTGGAGACTCTGTGCTCAATCACCTCTGTATTTGTCATACACTGGCATGGCCTCTCAGGAGACAGCTATATCAGGCTCCTGTCAGCAAGCACTTGTTGGCATCCACAACAGTGTCTGAGTTTGGTAACTGTATATGGAATGCAACCCCAGGTGGGACAATCACTGGATGGCCTTTCCTTCACTTTCTACTCCAAACATTGTCTCTGTATCTCCTCCCATGGGTATTTTGATCCCCTTCTAAGAAGGACCATAGTATCCACACTGTGGTCTTCCTTCTTCTTGAGCTTCATGTGGCCTGTGAATTTTATCTTGGGTATTCCAAACGTTCGGGCTAATATCCACTTACCAGTGAGTGCATATCATGTGTGTTCTTTTGTGATTGGGTTAACTAGATGATAATTTCTAGTTCCATCCATTTGCCTAAGAACTTCCTGAATTCATTGTTCATTGTTCAGCTGAGTAGTACTCCATCGTGTAAATGAATCACATTTTCTGTATCACTTCCTCTGTTGAGGGACATCTGGGTTCTTTTCAGCTTCTGGCTACTATAAATAAGGCTGCTACGGACATAGTGGAGCATCTGTACTTATTACATGTTGGAGCATCTTCTGGGTATATGCCTAGGAGTGGTATAGCTGGGTCCTCAGGTAGTACAATGTCCAATTTTCTGAGGAACTACCAAACTGATTTCCAGAGTGGTTGTATCAGCTTGCAATCCCACCAACAATGGAGGATCCACATCCTCACCAGCATCTGCTGTTTTTATTTTTTACATATATTGCATCTCAACTGCACTCCTCCCATCCCACTTCCCTTCTTCCCTAGATCCACTCTTCCTCTGTTTCTCTTTTTTAAAAAAAGCAGGACTCCCAGGGATATCAACTGAATATGCCATAACATATTACATTAAGACCAGGAACAAACCGTCATATCAAGGCTGGATGAGACAACCCAGAAGGAATAAAAGGATGTCAAGCACAGGCAAAAGAGTCAGAGATACCCTTTACTCTTGCTTGTTAAGAGTCCCATGAGAACAGCATGCAAAAAAACCATGATATATATGCAAACAACCTAGCTCAAATCCATACAAGGTCTGTGATTGTTTTTTTTTTTCAGTCTCTGTGAATCTATGATCCCTTAGTTGTTTCTGTAGGGCATGATTTTATAGCATCTTCAATATCTTCTGCTCCTAACCCCCGTACCACCTTCTGAGAAGTTCTGGCTTTACCTCATGTTTGGCTGTGGGTCTCCGCATCTGCAACCATCAGTTGCCTCTCTGATAACAATTGGGCTAAGCATAAATCTATGAGTATAGCAGAATACCATTAGGAATCATTTCATTGACATTTTGCAAGGTGTATTTGGGTCTATTCTGGGTCTTTGAGCTGACCATCTTCTGGTTCCTGGCCACCCATCCAATGTCAGGCATGGGCCCCTGCTCATGGTGTGGACCTCAAGTAAGACTAATCATTGGTTGGTCACCTCCACAAGTTCTGTGCCACCACTACCCCAGAACATCTTGCAGGCATGGTATATTGTAGATCAAAGGTTTTGGTGCTGGGTCAATGTCCCAATCCCACAGCTGGGAGTCTTGCTTGCTTCTGGAAGATGGCCAGTTGGGGCTCCATATCCCCTACTACTAGGAGACTTCACTAGGGTCACTCTGGTAGATTCCACAGAGTTTTCATTGTGAATGAAACATACCAGTTTTTCATTTTGCTAACACACTACAAAGAGTATGTGAAAGGTTGGTTTTACCATTCAGTTTTGAAGATAGATATATAAACTTTATATACACATTCTAAATCTTATACAAATACAATGTGGTTGCAAAAATGACCTTAGAAAACCAAGTTGGAGCGGATAAGAAAGCTCAGCAAGCAATTGCTGCCAATCCTGACAACATACATTTGATCGCTGGAATCTCCATCTTCAAAGGAGAAAAGCAACGCCAACAAGATGTCCTCTGACCTCCACGTGGCACACATGTCACCCAAAACCAAAATTAATTAACTAGTCAATTAATTAAATGTAAAAAATATGAAATAAAATTGTCTCCTCTCGGTGGTTGAGACTATAGGAGCCATTAGAGAAATTTCATGTAAATTATGTGTTAGGTGTTGACAGAAGTAACTCCTAAAACTCACAAGACTTTATTCCCAGAATGGGGACTCTGCACCTTGGTAGTACCATTAAAATGGAGATACAATGATTGTTACCTTTTCAGGCATACCTGAAAACCACAGTAGTTACCAGCTACTAAGCAATTTTTTTTATGTGTGTAGCATTCCAGAATCTTTCCTCTCTTCTCTTGATTCTTTTTGCATCCTGGTTCCTTCAGCTCTTTTGCCAGACATGAGGAACCAAAGACCAGTCATATACAATGAAAGCAGATCTTGTAGTGTTTATAAATCTGCGCTTTGAAGACTGATGGATCTCAGTTTGGTGGCTGTCTTTTTTCCCCTGTCTATCCAAAGTTAGAAAATAACGTTGAAAAGTTCAGGGTTTTTTTTTTTTTTTTGTGGATACAATGGGGATATGAGCCTCAAAAGTTCTTTGGTTTAGGTGAACAATATTTGACAAGCCCCTGGCATGGAACTCACATGTGGCATCTTCATAATACATGTGCTTTGGCATGCTTGCTGAGTAATGTTACTGGGTTTGCATTGATCCATATGTCTTATTATTTGTTCCCTTTTGGTGATTAGAGAGAAGGCCCAAGGCCTTGGAACAAGGGTGGGGAAGGAAAGCTGAAATCTATGCACAATCTTCATTCTGTTATATGTGCACACCCTATCTATGCACAATCTTCATTCTGTTATATGTGCACACCCTAAAATGTGGAGCTGGTGAATGATTGAGAAGAAAGCTACAGGAACCAGAACCTTGAGGTAGAATTGGCATCTAAATGGATACATCTCTGGTGTGAGCAATAAAAGAGAAATACTGGTTAATGATATCTTACAGGGAAGGCTGGGCTAGTATTTACTGAGTATTCACAGAAGACCACGTACTGGACAGGGTCCTTTTCCAGATACCTTCACATGGGAGCACTACAGTTAGCTAGTGATGAAGAAATAACTTTCATCTCATCTGAGAAACAGGAGAGTAAATTTCAAATCTTTCAGGAATTTACCCAACATGTTCCCAAATGTACATGTCTTGCCTTTACTAAACTATAGCTAAGGAGAGTACGAAGATAATTACATGAAATGAGAAGTCGCATTACATCTTCAGAATAGAACAAAAATGATAGTTGTCTAAGGGGGGGTGGCAACATGGCTCAGCAGATAAGGCACCTGCCTCTTAGACTGGTGACCCAAGTCTATCCCCAGAACCCACATAGTTAAAGAAGAGAGCCCTGCACTGCCTTATCCCTCACAGGTATCCTATTATATATCTTTCCCACAAACAAATACCATACTTACGAGTGATTTTTAAAAATCAAGGCTGTCATTGTTTTGGTTTTGCTTTGTGGTGGTTTTGTCTTTTACATCATGGAAAAGATGGCATACCAATAACCAATGTGTTCTGTGCACTTGTATGATTATCTCTGTAGGACAATATAGAAGAAACTTATTCAGAGTCTGTTAGCTTGGGGAAGGACTGCTAAACAGCCAATGAGAGCTTTTCTTTGGCTGTAAACCTCAGACATTTCCCAGACTGCTGTGGATTTAGGTCTATCTGGATGCCTTCAGTTCTAGTGACTGAGCATTGCAGAAGAGAGGAAAAGCATTTCTAGGCCAGATGCATTCAAGTTTCATATAACAGAGTTTTTTTTTCCCATTGTTTTCCTTTCCCACCTCATCCTCTTTCTGTTTATCTTCCTTCTTCTTCATGATAGAGACCAAAACCACAGGGACCTACATGCCAGGCAAAAGCCATCGAGACATACCCCAGATACCTGTTGTTCTTTCTTCACACTAATTGATACAGAGGCCCATGTCAGCCTGGGAAGCTGCCACAGGATGAAAGGGGTCCAGGGAGTCCCCAGATGATTGGGAGTGGACAGTACATCTGTACATGAGTGAGACATAAAATGTTGGGGCCATGAAAAGCTTTGGCTTGGCTTATCATCACCATGAACAAAGCTCATTGTCTGTCCAGTTTGAATATTGTATAGACATTATTGCTTATGCTTATTATAAGACAGTGTTTGCCAGTCTCCACGAGGGTTACTGAAAAAGGAGTGGACATTTCACATTGGCTAATATTTTTTTGCCTGACCAAGTTATTATGGTCAGCATTCTCTATCAGTTCTAAGTTACTAAATTATATAAGCATGCTAATACACCTTTGATATGTCTTTCATCGGTATCTGTGTACTCCCTTCCCCCCTCCACACACACACACAGTCCTCACCCTGCCACTGGAATTCTGACTAAAATGAAACAGCAACAGAACAGAGGTCAAGAACTTGGAAGGCTCCACATGGGGAAAACCAGGTACAGCTTGATTTAATATCAATATTTCATGCATTCAGAGAGTAGAATTTCAGCTTACAAGATAACAGCCCATCATTTTTATGTCCTTCCATCTGTGAAAAGCTGTTCCTCAAAGCACAGTGTATGAACAACCTAGCAGCTTTTCATTTTAGGCCCCATATTTTTGGAGGGAAGGGAGGAAAGAGACCTTTTTTGAGGCAGAACCAGACTCGCAGAATAATTGAAATCTACAGAATGTTAGGGCCAGACCCATAAAGAATGCAGTTTCCCCCACTCCCCCAATATATATGACTAGGGAAAGGCACAAAACACAAATCTTGAACGTAATGAAACCTTTGCCTCCTGCACATATTAAACAGAGGTTTTACCATCTACTGGATGTCAGTGCAGAAACAGGTATACACACTGACGAGCTGGCCGACGGCTGTTGTAGAAACAGACTGAAACTATAAAAGGAAGTCAGATGTGCCGTGTTTTAAACCAAGGTATAGTGCAATGGTGAGGATTTATAAACATTACAGGGTTACAGGGCTGCAGTGGTGGCTCAGCAGTTAAGAGCTCTTGCTCACCTTGCAGAGGACTGTTGCTTGGTTCCTAACACCTACAGAGTGGCTCCCAACTGTCTGTAACTGTAGTGCAGGGGGTTTTACACTCTTTTTTGGCCTCCATGAATACCAGGCAGGAATGTGATACAATCTTAGCTACTATACATACAATACTACACAAAATACTTATAAGCATAAAATAAAAAATAAATAAAATTTAAAAATATAACCACTACTACTTAAAAAAAGCAGGTAGACTTCATTACAGCAAACCCCACTCTAAAGTGGTAAAGCATTAAGTATAGGTGACCTTACCTTACTGGACCTTATTGGTTCCAGTACAACTCTTAAGATAATAGAGGCCACAGAAGCTCAGGGAGACACCTTTCTCTCTGACTTCCCATCACTCCTGTGATAACTGGGGATATTTGACCAGAGTCATCAAGTGCTCTCATGGGGCCAAGAACATACTATGCTAGGTTAACTACCTCCCCCACCAAGGCACCCCTCAATATTCTCAGCCTTTAAAGCAGTAGAGGACCATGTGGTGTCACGAGGGCCATTGACTTACCCTGGGGCTTTCTCATAATTCAAAGTACTCCAACAACAGAGCCCCTTTCCTCCAAGGTCACTGCATCTCACTGTATAACCTGTAAGCTGTTACAGTGTATGATGAGAGTGAATCATAGAATATTCTTTCTAAAAATCTTTTTAAGTGTAAACAGATTTCTGAGATGTTTCTTGAGTGGCCAGTTCATTCAAAATTCACCAGTTACCATCTGTAGTCTAGGCTCTGGTTAATGAGAAGCTAAAAACAGTCAATCAATCAATCAAACAAAAAACAAAACAAAACAAAAAAACCAAAAAACATGTCACAAAACAAAGTGGCTGAAAGTTATTAAATATGAAATGTTGAAAAGGAAGATTCATATCTTCATTTAATCTCCACAATACCCTACAAAACTGATATTATTTGGATAGTTGTCTTCAAGATAAGGTTTATAACAGTTGGTTCATCCACTTGTTGTATGACAAAACTCTTTAGAGGGAGACCCTAAACACACATCTACTCACCCCAGATAGGGATCCCATGACATACCAAAGTATGCATAAAGTCCATTTTGGTGAACCAAATGAGTTGGGTTTTTTGGGGGGGTGGGGTGGGTTACTTACAAGAATATGGCTTATGGATTACTTACAGAAACAGAAATGAGTCACAGACAGCTGCATCAATGACTAAAGCCCACCCCTGCAAGAGTGACAGATCACCAAGGCTGGGAACCTGGAGAACACCACAGAGCTCAACAGGACGGAGAGTGTCCTTTTCAAGTGATGCTGGTCCACGACTCTTCTAAGCAGCTCTGCTGGTCTCTTTCTTCCACGAAGCTGGTCTGGTCTCAGCTTCTTCTTTGTGAACTTGGCTTGTCTGAAAGTCTTTGCAGTTCAGCTTCCTTAGGTCTGAGAGGGACTCTTAGCTTTTATTGCTTACTCTTGCAGAGAAAGGTCTAGTGAATCTGGGCAATTTCAGTGACTTCCTGGAGATATTTTGAGTTGTTTGTGTTCCTGTTGAAGGAGCTGACCTGCAGGATGGAATGTTTCAATGTTGGAGAAAACTGTTACACACCACTCAGGATAAGAAAGGGGAGAGTCTTCTGAGAATACAGGATCTTAGTCGCCACAAAATTCTCTAATGTTTTATACTGTAGAGCGTGAGATCTTGTCTCCACACCATAAATCCCTCAGTGGTCTCAACTCTGGCATGATATTACCATGCATTGCAGGTGAAGGGATCACAGGAACTTTTCGTTGGGAGACATGAACAAACGTCTACTCACTTCAGATAGGACATCAACAACAACACTACCACTGAAGTACCAAATGTTGGGGCTGATACCCACTTATTAGTGGGTACATGCCACACGTGTTCTTTTGTGACTGAGTTACCTCACTCAGGATGATATTTTCATGAAGTCATTGTTTTTAATAGCTGAGTAGTATTCCACTGTGTAAATGAACCACATTTTCTGTATCCATTCCTCTGTTAAGGGACCTCCGGGTTGTTTCTAGCTTCTGGCTATTATAAACTGGAATGGCTGAGAAACACCTAAAGAAATGTTCAGCATCCTTAGTCATCAGGCAAATGCAAGTCAAAACAACCCTGAGATTTCACCTCACTCCAGTCAGAATGGCTAAGATCAAGAACTCAAGTGACAGCAGATGCTGGAGAAGATGTAGAGGAAGAGGAACACTCCTCCATTGCTGGTGGAATTGCAAACTGGTACCACCACTCTGGAAATCAGTCTGGCGGTTCCTCAGAAAATTGGACATAGTATTACCTGAGGACCCAGCTATATCACTCCTGGGCATATACCCAGAAGATGATCCAACATATAATAAGGACACATGCTCCACTCTGTTAATGTCGCTCTTCTTAATCCTCAAAATGAGATAGAAACAAAACTTTAGATAGAAATGAGTTCCGACTATGTTAAGCAGAGGTGAACCTCTGCAGCCTTCCAAATAACTTCATGAGATGTACAAGTTCTTGTGTATCCAGCTTTTGAGAAATCTTATCAGGATGGCAAGATGTCTCAGCTGGTAATGCACTGCCACCAAGGTCAAGGACCTGTGTTTGATCACCAGCATCCACATGGTAAAGAAGAGGACCAACTCCCACCAGTTCTCTTCTGACCTCCATAAGTATGCTGTAACACACGTGCATGCCCTCCAGAATAATTCAAAATAAAAAGAAAGTCTTACTGTTTTTAAGTCACTTAATATTTAGTAAACATTAGCACTGTGACTGTTCAGTGTTAATTTTTAGAGATTAAATTTGTAGTTGAAGATTAAATTTTTAGAGATTAAATTTGTAGTCTATTCACATGGCCCTGAAATGAGAGAAAAATACACCCAATGAATAGCATAGGAAACTCAAGTTGCTAGCAGCCTCCCAGTATTGTGTGGTACTGTCATTGGTCATCTTTGGTACCAACTGCTAAATGACACACTGACTACATGTCTTTTCTGCATTAACTATATGGATTTTTGTTTTGTTTTGTTTGTTTGTTTTTGCTGTGCGAGTTAGGTCAGCATCCAGCCAGACTAGAATACATTTTATAAAACAAAATAGGTACAAATGAGTGTGTGTGTGTGTGTGTGTGTGTGTGTGTGCATTACCCTATATGTAGCACCATTTCTCATATACTTGATGCTGACCTAAGTTTGGGAAAATTGCCAATCAATTGTTCAGATGTCTTTTGTTTCATAACCCATAAGATACTACTGACCAAAATAACAAAGCATCTGTTC
Source organism: Mus musculus (assembly GCF_000001635.26). NCBI lineage: Eukaryota > Metazoa > Chordata > Mammalia > Rodentia > Muridae > Mus > Mus musculus. The sequence goes on from NC_000075.6 coordinate 87,784,965, forward strand.
TATAGAAAGGCGACTGCTACTGAGGACTTAATAATAGATGGTTACCCCCTCCTTTCTATAGACACCACAGAGTTGAAGATTACAGCTAATCAACCTGCTTTTCTTAAGCTAATTATGCCCATGCTGGGCTTGCTGACTTACTTTGTCTAGGTTTAGTAGAAGGTGAATAGGATAATTTGTGTAGCAATTCTAGAATCTGAAGTGGAACTGGGATGGTGATGGTGAACAAATCCAGAACTGCTCTTCTTACTCTTTAACAGAGGGTTGAAGTTCAGCCAGAGGTCTGGGATAATGGGAGGTTTTAGAGGATATTTAGTGAGGTCCCTATTGGAATGTTATCTATATTGCAAACAACTGTACATCATTTGGTAATCACTGGCATGTTTTGTCTTGGGAAGGACCTCATACTGATTGGCTTTGTATAGAGTGGAGAGGTCACAATTCTGAGGATGCCAGCATACTTCTGTCCCATCAAATCCCACATGCCAAGAAGGATTAGCCAGTGGAGGAGTAGAGATAGGAGAGAGAGAGAGAGAGAGAGAGAGAGAGAGAGAGAGAGAGAGAGAGAGAGAGAGAGACATCCTAGCACCCCAGGAGGTTTTCACACTCTTTTCTTGACAGGCACATAAAATGAGGGGATTGGCTCCACTGTGTCCGAGAGGTCTGCTAAGGCTTTAACATGCTGTGCTCTGGGCTCTGTTGTTTGCTCTTGTGAGCCTGTGAGCCTTGGCTGTCCAACCTGAAATGGTGAGGGAGAATTCCAAACAAGGTCACTGCAGCTGCCATCATGAAGCCCAAACTCCTCAGAAGTCAATGTAGATGACATTCATCCTCTTAGCTGAGAGGAGTTTGGCCAGTAGCTCCCAGGTTTTGCCAGACAGAACACTTGCAGCAAAGGCCTGGCCTTTGAAACTGAGTGCATATTTTCACTTTCAGTTCAGCTAGATTTCCAATTCAGGGGCTTTCAAACGTCTGGGACCACAGAGGACACCTAAAACAAACAAAGCAGGTATTAGTACATTAAACACTGATTAGATACAAATGTATAATTTCTATGACACGTCTACAATGTAACATCTGGCATTATTACATGTTAGCATACTGATATTTTCATGTTTCAATATCATTTTTCAAGAGCTGTTGAGGGTCTGCTTGAGCCTCTAGGTTTGCAGGTTTGTTCTCTGTCCCATTTCCTTGGTCTACGTGGCTCTTCTGGTGTTATTAGCAAGATTTTTTTGTTACTATAACTCAGTAGTATATATTGAAAGAAGTCCCCAACCTATTATCAATCACAAACAACAGTTCACACAGTTTTGATGATCTACACATTTTTAAAATGGCATTTTCATCTTACAAAGTACTGAAGCTCATAAGAACATTTTTATACAAGTATCTGTTGACCATGTTCTCCCATCCAATAACGTTCGCTTCTTTCTCCACACCCCCACTCCTAATAGGCCCCTTCATTCCCCTAGACAGTTTTCCTTCTTCTCTTGTGTCATATATGGTGACAAAAAAATCATATATATGATTTTGTGTATCTAGGTCAAGTCTAGGAATATCAAATCAGAGAAAACCTGTAATAGTTTTCCTTCTGAGACTGACCAAATTCGCTTAATATGATAATCTTCAGTTGCACCAATTTTCCAACAAATGACATAACCGAGTTCTTCCTTGTAGCTATATAAGCTCAATATAGCTATATAAGTTCTTCCTTATAGCTATATAAACTATATAAATGTATATAACCTGGTGTTAATCCAGTCTGCTGCTAACTGACACCTAGGTTCATTCCTTAACTTAGCTGTTAATAGTGCTGAAAAAAAAATGGATAGGCAAGTGTCTCTGTGATGTGTTGTTTTATAGTCTCTGGGGCAAATACCTTGAAGTGGATATCTGAGTTTTGTGGCAAATCTATTTCTAGTGTCCAGAGGAACCTCTGTATTCATTTCCACACGTAGAATATAAGGATTCCTTTTCCTGACATTATTGAAGCATTTACTGTCATTTGCTTTCTTGACTATAGCCATGCTGACTAGAGTGAGCTGGACTTTCAGTGTGGTTCTAGTTTGCATTTCCTTCATGGATAATGATGTTGAACAGTTTTTCATATGTGGAGTGGTCATTTGTACTTTGTCTTTTGAGAACCATCTGTTCATTGGTCAATTTTATGCTTGGGTTGTTTGATTTATTCTTATGTAGGTTTTTTGAGTTCTTTACATACGCTAGATATTAATCTGTCAGACACATAGCTAGTAAAGACTTTCAACTGCTATGTAGGCTGTCTCTTAATTCAATTGTTAACTTTGCTATATAGAAGCTTTTATAATTTCAGCCATTCCTATTGGTCAGTTTTGGGCATTCTATCCTAAGTATCAGAATCCTTTCAGGAATTCCTTGCCTCTTGCCAATATTGTGAAGTTTTTTTTTTCCATTTTTTTCCTCCTGCAGTTTCAGATTCTATATTGACTTTTCTCCATTTGAAAGATTTTTCTATAAAGTAAAAGATAGACACCTAGTTTAATTCTTCTATTCACTCTTCAGCATGTGGACGCCTGTTTTTCCCTCAAGACAATTTGTTGACTTTTCTAGTATATCCTTTCGGTTTCTTCATTAGGGGCTATAGCTGTGTAGATTGGCCATCTATTCTATTGCATTTATCTACATTCCTGTTTTGTGCTGTTATTTTGATCTTAGTTACTTTATCTCTGTAGTATAATTTAATGGTGATAATGAATACATTGATACCTCTAGCATTATTCTTTTGCTTAGGGTTGCTTTGGTTAACCAAGGTCATTTATGCTTCCATTTGAATACATACAGTGCTTTGTTTGTTTTCTTGAAAAAAGCATGAAGATGAGGTGGAGTGAAAGGAGAAGTTGAACTTAGAGATGTTAGGGAAGGAGTAGGGAAAATGTGATCAAGATACGTTGTTTTCAAAATCAGAAATGAAAAGGGAGACATAACAACAGATCCTGAAGAAATCCAAAACACCATCAGATCCTTCTACAAAAGGCTATACTCAACAAAACTGGAAAACCTGGACGAAATGGACAAATTTCTGGACAGATACCAGGTACCAAAGTTGAATCAGGATCAAGTTGATCATCTAAACAGTCCCATATCACCTAAAGAAATAGAAGCAGTTATTAATAGTCTCCCAACCAAAAAAAGCCCAGGACCAGATGGGTTTAGTGCAGAGTTCTATCAGATCTTCAAAGAAGATCTAATTCCAGTTCTGCACAAACTATTTCACAAAATAGAAGTAGAAGGTACTCTACCCAACTCATTTTATGAAGCCACTATTACTCTGATACCTAAACCACAGAAAGACCCAACAAAGATAGAGAACTTCAGACCAATTTCTCTTATGAATATCGATGCAAAAATCCTCAATAAAATTCTCGCTAACCGAATCCAAGAACACATTAAAGCAATCATCCATCCTGACCAAGTAGGTTTTATTCCAGGGATGCAGGGATGGTTTAATATACGAAAATCCATCAATGTAATCCATTATATAAACAAACTCAAAGACAAAAACCACATGATCATCTCGTTAGATGCAGAAAAAGCATTTGACAAGATCCAACACCCATTCATGATAAAAGTTCTGGAAAGATCAGGAATTCAAGGCCAATACCTAAACATGATAAAAGCAATCTACAGCAAACCAGTAGCCAACATCAAAGTAAATGGAGAGAAGCTGGAAGCAATCCCACTAAAATCAGGGACTAGACAAGGCTGCCCACTTTCTCCCTACCTTTTCAACATAGTACTTGAAGTATTAGCCAGAGCAATTCGACAACAAAAGGAGATCAAGGGGATACAAATTGGAAAAGAGGAAGTCAAAATATCACTTTTTGCAGATGATATGATAGTATATATAAGTGACCCTAAAAATTCCAACAGAGAACTCCTAAACCTGATAAACAGCTTCGGTGAAGTAGCTGGATATAAAATTAACTCAAACAAGTCAATGGCCTTTCTCTACACAAAGAATAAACAGGCTGAGAAAGAAATTAGGGAAACAACACCCTTCTCAATAGCCACAAATAATATAAAATATCTCGGCGTGACTCTAACGAAGGAAGTGAAAGATCTGTATGATAAAAACTTCAAGTCCCTGAAGAAAGAAATTAAAGAAGATCTCAGAAGATGGAAAGATCTCCCATGCTCATGGATTGGCAGGACCAACATTGTAAAAATGGCTATCTTGCCAAAAGCAATCTACAGATTCAATGCAATCCCCATTAAAATTCCAACTCAATTCTTCAACGAATTAGGAGGAGCAATTTGCAAATTCATCTGGAATAACAAAAAACCGAGGATAGCAAAAACTCTTCTCAAGGATAAAAGAACCTCTGGTGGAATCACCATGCCTGACCTAAAGCTTTACTACAGAGCAATTGTGATAAAAACTGCATGGTACTGGTATAGAGACAGACAAGTGGACCAATGGAATAGAATTGAAGACCCAGAAATGAACCCACACACCTATGGTCACTTGATCTTCGACAAGGGAGCCAAAACCATCCAGTGGAAGAAAGACAGCATTTTCAACAATTGGTGCTGGCACAACTGGTTGTTATCATGTAGAAGAATGGGAATCGATCCATACTTATCTCCTTGTACTAAGGTCAAATCTAAGTGGATCAAGGAACTTCACATAAAACCAGAGACACTGAAACTTATAGAGGAGAAAGTGGGGAAAAGCCTTGAAGATATGGGCACAGGGGAAAAATTCCTGAACAGAACAGCAATGGCTTGTGCTGTAAGATCGAGAATTGACAAATGGGACCTAATGAAACTCCAAAGTTTCTGCAAGGCAAAAGACACTGTCTATAAGACAAAAAGACCACCAACAGACTGGGAAAGGATCTTTACCTATCCTAAATCAGATAGGGGACTAATATCCAACATATATAAAGAACTCAAGAAGGTGGACCTCAGAAAATCAAATAACCCCCTTAAAAAATGGGGCTCAGAACTGAACAAAGAATTCTCACCTGAGGAATACCGAATGGCAGAGAAGCACCTGAAAAAATGTTCAACATCCTTAATCATCAGGGAAATGCAAATCAAAACAACCCTGAGATTCCACCTCACACCAGTGAGAATGGCTAAGATCAAAAATTCAGGTGACAGCAGATGCTGGCGAGGATGTGGAGAAAGAGGAACACTCCTCCATTGTTGGTGGGATTGCAGGCTTGTACAACCACTCTGGAAATCAGTCTGGCGGTTCCTCAGAAAATTGGACATAGTACTACCGGAGGATCCAGCAATACCTCTCCTGGGCATATATCCAGAAGAAGCCCCAACTGGTAAGAAGGACACATGCTCCACTATGTTCATAGCAGCCTTATTTATAATAGCCAGAAACTGGAAAGAACCCAGATGCCCCTCAACAGAGGAATGGATACAGAAAATGTGGTACATCTACACAATGGAGTACTACTCAGCTATTAAAAAGAATGAATTTATGAAATTCCTAGCCAAATGGATGGACCTGGAGAGCATCATCCTGAGTGAGGTAACACAATCACAAAGGAACTCACACAATATGTACTCACTGATAAGTGGATACTAGCCCAAAACCTAGGATACCCACGATATAAGATACAATTTCCTAAACACATGAAACTCAAGAAAAATGAAGACTGAAGTGTGGACACTATGCCCCTCCTTAGAAGTGGGAACAAAACACCCATGGAAGGAGTTACAGAAACAAAGTATGGAGCTGAGATGAAAGGATGGACCATGTAGAGACTGCCATATCCAGGGATCCACCCCATAATCAGCTTCCAAATGCTGACACCATTGCATACACTAGCAAGATTTTACTGAAAGGACCCAGATGTAGCTGTCTCTTGTGAGACTATGCCGGGGCCTAGCAAACACAGAAGTGGATGCTCACAGTCAGCTAATGGATGGATCACAGGGCTCCCAATGGAGGAGCTAGAGAAAGTACCCAAGGAGCTAAAGGGATCTTCAACCCTATAGGTGGAACAACATTATGAACTAACCAGTACCCCTGAGCTCTTGACTCTAGCTGCATATGTATCAAAAGATGGCCTAGTCGGCCATCACTGGAAAGAGAGGCCCATTGGACACGCAGACTTTGTGTGCCCCGGTACAGGGGAACGCCAGGGCCAAAGGGGGGGAGTGGGTGGGTAGGGGAGTGGGGGTGGGTGGGTAAGGGGGACTTTTGGTATAGCATTGGAAATGTAAATGAGCTAAATACCTAATAAAAAATGGAAAAAAAAAAAAAAAAAAAAAAAAAAAAAAAAAAAAAAAAAAACCAGAGACACTGAAACTTATAGAGGAGAAAGTGGGGGAAAGCCTTGAAGATATGGGCACAGGAGAAAAATTCCTGAACAGAACAGCAATGGCATGTGCTGTAAGATCGAGAATTGACAAATGGGACCTAATGAAACTCCAAAGTTTCTGCAAGGCAAAAGACACCGTCAATAAGACAAAATGACAACCAACAGATTGGGAAAGGATCTTTACCTATCCTAAATCAGATAGGGGACTAATATCCAACATATATAAAGAACTCAAGAAGGTGGACTTCAGAAAATCAAATAACCCCATTAAAAAATGGGGCTCAGAACTGAACAAAGAATTCTCACCTGAGGAATACCGAATGGCAGAGAAGCACCTGAAAAAATGTTCAACATCCTTAATCATCAGGGAAATGCAAATCAAAACAACCCTGAGATTCCACCTCACACCAGTCAGAATGGCTAAGATCAAAAATTCAGGTGACAGCAGATGCTGGCGAGGATGTGGAGAAAGAGGAACACTCCTCCATTGTTGGTGGGATTGCAGGCTTGTACAACCACTCTGGAAATCAGTCTGGCGGTTCCTCAGAAAATTGGACATAGTACTACCGGAGGATCCAGCAATACCTCTCCTGGGCATATATCCAGAAGAAGCCCCAACTGGTAAGAAGGACACATGCTCCACTATGTTCATAGCAGCCTTATTTATAATAGCCAGAAACTGGAAAGAACCCAGATGCCCCTCAACAGAGGAATGGATACAGAAAATGTGGTACATCTACACAATGGAGTACTACTCAGCTATTAAAAAGAATGAATTTATGAAATTCCTAGCCAAATGGATGGACCTGGAGAGCATCATCCTGAGTGAGGTAACACAATCACAAAGGAACTCACACAATATGTACTCACTGATAAGTGGATACTAGCCCAAAACCTAGGATACCCACGATATAAGATACAATTTCCTAAACACATGAAACTCAAGAAAAATGAAGACTGAAGTGTGGACACTATGCCCCTCCTTAGAAGTGGGAACAAAACACCCATGGAAGGAGTTACAGAAACAAAGTATGGAGCTGAGATGAAAGGATGGACCATGTAGAGACTGCCATATCCAGGGATCCACCCCATAATCAGCTTCCAAATGCTGACACCATTGCATACACTAGCAAGATTTTACTGAAAGGACCCAGATGTAGCTGTCTCTTGTGAGACTATGCCGGGGCCTAGCAAACACAGAAGTGGATGCTCACAGTCAGCTAATGGATGGATCACAGGGCTCCCAATGGAGGAGCTAGAGAAAGTACCCAAGGAGCTAAAGGGATCTTCAACCCTATAGGTGGAACAACATTATGAACTAACCAGTACCCCTGAGCTCTTGACTCTAGCTGCATATGTATCAAAAGATGGCCTAGTCGGCCATCACTGGAAAGAGAGGCCCATTGGACACGCAGACTTTGTGTGCCCCGGTACAGGGGAACGCCAGGGCCAAAGGGGGGGAGTGGGTGGGTAGGGGAGTGGGGGTGGGTGGGTAAGGGGGACTTTTGGTATAGCATTGGAAATGTAAATGAGCTAAATACCTAATAAAAAATGGAAAAAAAAATAAATAAAAAAAAAAAAAAAAAAAACCAGAGACACTGAAACTTATAGAGGAGAAAGTGGGGGAAAGCCTTGAAGATATGGGCACAGGAGAAAAATTCCTGAACAGAACAGCAATGGCATGTGCTGTAAGATCGAGAATTGACAAATGGGACCTAATGAAACTCCAAAGTTTCTGCAAGGCAAAAGACACCGTCAATAAGACAAAATGACAACCAACAGATTGGGAAAGGATCTTTACCTATCCTAAATCAGATAGGGGACTAATATCCAACATATATAAAGAACTCAAGAAGGTGGACTTCAGAAAATCAAATAACCCCATTAAAAAATGGGGCTCAGAACTGAACAAAGAATTCTCACCTGAGGAATACCGAATGGCAGAGAAGCACCTGAAAAAATGTTCAACATCCTTAATCATCAGGGAAATGCAAATCAAAACAACCCTGAGATTCCACCTCACACCAGTCAGAATGGCTAAGATCAAAAATTCAGGTGACAGCAGATGCTGGCGTGGATGTGGAGAAAGAGGAACACTCCTCCATTGTTGGTGGGAGTGCAGGCTTGTACAACCACTCTGGAAATCAGTCTGGCGGTTCCTCAGAAAATTGGACATAGTACTACCGGAGGATCCAGCAATACCTCTCCTGGGCATATATCCAGAAGATGCCCCAACTGGTAAGAAGGACACATGCTCCACTATGTTCATAGCAGCCTTATTTATAATAGCCAGAAGCTGGAAAGAACCTAGATGCCCCTCAACAGAGGAATGGATACAGAAAATGTGGTACATCTACACAATGGAGTACTACTCAGCTATTAAAAAGAATGAATTTATGAAATTCCTAGCCAAATGGATGGACCTGGAGGGCATCATCCTGAGTGAGGTAACACAATCACAAAGAAACTCACACAATATGTACTCACTGATAAGTGGATATTAGCCCCAAACCTAGGATACCCAAGATATAAGATATAATTTGCTAAACACATGAAACTCAAGAAGAATGAAGACTGAAGTGTGGACACTATGCCCCTCCTTAGATTTGGGAACAAAACACCCATGGAAGGAGTTACAGAGACAAAGTTTGGAGCTGAGATGAAAGGATGGACCATGTAGAGACTGCCATATCCAGGGATCCACCCCATAATCAGCATCCAAACGCTGACACCATTGCATACACTAGCAAGATTTTATCGAAAGGACCCAGATGTAGCTGTCTCTTGTGAGACTATGCCGGGGCCTAGCAAACACAGAAGTGGATGCTCACAGTCAGCTAATGGATGGATCATAGGGCTCCCAATGGAGGAGCTAGAGAAAGTAGCCAAGGAGCTAAAGGGATCTGCAACCCTATAGGTGGAACAACATTATGAACTAACCAGTACCCCGGAGCTCTTGACTCTTGCTGCATATGTATCAAAAGATGGCCTAGTCGGCCATCACTGGAAAGAGAGGCCCATTGGACTTGCAAACTTTATATGCCCCAGTACAGGGGAACACCAGGGCCAAAAAGGGGGAGTGGGTGGGCAGGGGAGTGGGGGTGGGTGGATATGGGGGACTTTTGGAATAGCATTGTAAATGTAAATGAGCTAAATACCTAATAAAAAATGGAAAAAAAAAGATACGTTGTTTTCATGTAAGAGGGTCTTAAAGAATCTTAATAGGAATTAATTTCAAAGTTCTTCCTCTATGAGAAAATGTCACTGGAAATATTGTTGGGTCTGCATTGGTTCTGTAAATTGTTTTGGCAGACATTTCCACATATCGGTTCTTTCAATCCACGAGCATGGAAGGAGCTATTCCATTATCTAGTTCTTTAGTTATTTTTCTTCCCTGTTTAAAATTTCCACTATAGAGTTATTTCATTTTCTTGGTTGGGTTTATTCCAATGCTTTTAACTAACTATCAAGGCCTCTGTGAATAAGATTGATTTTTTATTTTCTTTCTCACTAGACTTGGTACTGATATAGGAAGACCACAAAATTATGCTGATTTTTCACCCTGCAAGCATATTGACTTGTCTGTTTAAACAACCTTGTATCTGTTTTATACGTATTTTATTGAGTGTTTTTAAATGAATGTTCAGGATTGATATTTCTCTAGAGTTCTTTTTATTTATTTTTGTATTTATTTGTCCAGTTTGCTTATCTAAATAGTAATCACTTTGTAACAAGTTTTGGTAGCATTTAGTTTCTGTTTTATGGAACAATCTGAAGAGCATTAATGTTACTTGTGCTTTCAAAGGGCAGAAAGAATCCAAAACTGAATCTCTCTTGGCCTAGACTGGTTTTGATTGAGGGATTCTCTTAAAGTTATTGTTTTAATTTCATTACCAGTTTTAATTGTTTATATCATCTTCATTTAAGGTCATTCTAAACATTTATTAAGCAATTGTGAATTTTCCAACATACTAGAATATAAAATATGTGTGTATGTGTGTGTATATGTGTGTGTGCCAAATGTCAAATGTTAGGTGTCTTTCTCTATTGTTCTGTATCTTACTGACTTATTTTAAAATGAACTTGGAGTTAGACTGGTTGTCCAGTGAGCCCTTATGGTCTGCCTGTCTCTGTTTCCCCAGTGTTGTGTTATGGACATGTAGTACTTCACTGTTCCTTTTACATGGATGCTGAAGATTCAAACTCAGGACTTCATATATGCACAGCAAACACTTTTCCAAGTCCAGTATGCAAGTTTTTAGGGTATTTCCTAGCAATATTCTGAATTTTGTTATCTCTGTTGTAAGGTCTCATTTATCATTTCTTATCATATTAATTTGAGTATATTCTATTTACATTGGGTAGGCTGATTAATGATAGTCAATTTTGCTTATCTTTCTTTTTTTAATTTATTTTTTTAATTAGGTATTTTCTTCATTTACATTTCCAGTGCTAGGTAGTCCCCCATACCGCCCCCCAACTCCCCTACCCACCCACTCCCACTTCTTGGCCCTGGTGTTCCCCTGTACTGAGGCATATAAAGTTTGCACGACCCATGGGCCTCTCTTTCCACTGATGGCCAACTAGGCCATCTTCTGATACATATGCATCTAAAGACACAAGCTCCGGGGGGGTACTGGTTAGTTCTTATTGTTGTTCCACCTATAGGGTTGCAGATCCTTGCTTATCTTTCAAAGAATCAATTTCATGCTTCCTTGAGTAACTGTATTTTTTCTATGTCATTAGTTTCTTCCATGATGATTGCTGTTTGTTCTCACATACCACTGTGTGGTTTGTCTTTTTGTTACTTTTCCAATGGCCTAAGATGCATCATTAAGTTATTTGTTTGAAGTTGCTTGTTTTGTTTTTGATTTTTGTTTTAATTTAGGCATGTCTAGCTGTAAATTTCCTTCTTAAAATGTTTTTATTACTCCCCATTGGCTCGATATATTGTAGTTTAATATTTTAAATTTCTCTCTTGATTTCTACAATGACCCATTTTTTCGGTATTTTCTGTCATTTCTCTTGCTGTTGGTCTCTAGTTTTATGTCATTGAGATCATACAGAATTAAAGGAATCATTTCAACTTTTCTGTATTTGTTGAGATTTGCTTTGTGTCCTAATATATAATCTATTTTTGAGACAGTTCCATTTGCTCCTGGGAATGTGTATTCTACAGTGTTTGGATGGAATGCTGTATAGATGTCTGTTGATCAATGCTATCATTTAATTCAGGTGGAGTTTTGTTTGTTTGTTTATGGTATAAATGACCTATGTATTGCTGATAGTAGGACATTTAAGTTACTCTCTATTACTATATTGAGGTTAATCTATGTATTACATCTAGTAGTATTTGTTTCATGAAATTCGCTGCATATTTGTTTTGAATTATAATGTTCTCTTGATGGATTATTCTCTTCATAAATATGAAGTGACATAAATTTAGTTTAAAATCTATTTTAGATACTATAACAACAATACCTCCTTGATTGTAATTTCATTTGATTGGAATGAATCTTTGTATTCTTTTACTCAAACACTCTTTTTGATAGTGAGGTGTATTTCTCGGAAAAAGATTAGTGGAACTTATTTTAATCATAGAAGGATATTATTTTAAAATCCAGTCAGCTGGTCCTTGTCTTTGTGTTGAAGAATTAATGGCATATTAATGTTGACTTGTTATTGAAAGATGAATACTAATAATTCCTGTCACTTTGCTAGTTTTCTAATGGTGTGTTTTTCTATTTGTTTAACCACTGTCTTAGTGTGGCTTATTCTTTCCTTTATACTTTCTTATTCTTTTATCATTGTCAATATCTAAATGTTCTAATTCATCTTTCCATCTCATGTCTTCCATACCTGATATTCTGATCTATTCTGGTCCTGAGGCTTCAAGTAAGATTTTCATTTAACATAATGAGCTTTTTATATCTTAAAGTTTAATTCTATCTCTTTGTTTCATATTCTATATTGCTTTTCTTCATTAAACTGTGTATTTATATTTCCTATGTGTACTGGCTAGTTTTGTGTCAACTTGACACAGCTGGAGTTATCACAGAGAAAGGAGCTTCAGTTGAGGAAATGCCTCCATGAGATCCAACTGTAAGGCATTTTCTCAATTAGTGATCAAGGGGGAAAGGCCCCTTGTGGGTGGGACCATCTCTGGGCTGGTAGTCTTGGGTTTTATAAGAGAGCAGGCTGAGCAAGCCAGGTGAGGCAAGCCAGTAAAGAACATCCCTCCATGGCCTCTGCATCAGCTCCTGCTCCCTGACCTGCTTGAGTTCCAGTCCTGACTTCCTTTGGTGATGAACAGCAGCATGGAAGTGTAAGCCGAATAAACCCTTTCCTCCCCAACTTGCTTTTTGGTCATGATGTTTGTGCAGGAATAGAAACCCTGACTAAGACAAATTGGTACCAGCAGAGTGGGGTATTCCTGTGACAATCTGACCATGTTTTGGGGAGGACTGTGGAAGGACTTTGGAACTTTGGGCTTGAAGATACATCCGTTGTTAAGAGCTCTGTCAGATGTTGTGTAGGAGCTTGGAAGATAATGTTGAGAACACTGCAGAAGATGGAGGTCTGGTTTGTGAAATTTCAGAGGGAAAATTAAAGACTCTTTTCAGGGCCATTGCTGTTTTGAATGTGAAGATTCTGTAGTTCTGGTTAGCTGGGGCTGAAGAATCAGCTGTGATTAACAAGATACCAGAACTACCAAAGCAAAAACTTTGCATTACTGGGACTATTGATGCTGGTTAGCAGGAGCTAAGAAATTAGCGGTGATTAAGAAGAGACCAGCATCATTGAGGTGACATCTTCTGGGAAGTGTTTTCTGAAAGCACAAAGAGGCTGTGTTCCAGAGATGGCCAAGGTTGTACTCCTGCTGCAGCAGGACTTGGTAATATGTAAGGGTCACCCATGTGGTACTGGTTTTGAAGGCATGAAGGGGTCACGCAAAGCAGCTGAGGCTCAGCACTTTGAGAGGCCATGGAAGGCCATTGGTGAAGGTGCAGCCTCAGTTGCAATTGAAGGCCCAGGACTGAAGGGGTCATGCAGTGTTTTGGAGATGCCAGTACCATGAGATGACCACCAAGAGCAGCAGCAGCAGTGGAGTACAGGCATCTGGAGCCTAGAGGACGATGCGTGTGCTACAAAGGGCATGGCTGGAGAAATGACCCAAGCCCTTGGAGGAGCCCAGAAGATCGTGAGTTGGATCCCAGACATTGGACAGTTGGAGATTGACTTTTGCTTTTGATTGTGACTGCGCCCTGATATTTTCCCTCTTGAAGGAAGAAACTGTTTTAGTGGAGCCCACAGTTAAGAGACTTTTAATTGTAAAAAGACTTTGGATTTTAAAAAGATGGATATTTTAAAGAAATAGAAATTTTAAGAATATGTAAAGGCTGTGGGACTTTTAAAGTTATTTAGATCTTGGGGATGAATAGGATTGTAGGGGTTGAGGCTTACTAGTGATGTTTTTGTGTGTCAAGTTGACAAGGGGTCAATTGTACTGGCTAGTTTTGTGTCAACTTGACACAGCTGGAGTTATCACAGAGAAAGGAGCTTCAGTTGAGGAAATGCCTCCATGAGATCCAACTGTAAGGCATTTTCTCAATTAGTGATCAAGGGGGAAAGGCCCCTTGTGGGTGGGACCATCTCTGGGCTGGTAGTCTTGGGTTTTATAAGAGAGCAGGCTGAGCAAGCCAGGTGAGGCAAGCCAGTAAAGAACATCCCTCCATGGCCTCTGCATCAGCTCCTGCTCCCTGACCTGCTTGAGTTCCAGTCCTGACTTCCTTTGGTGATGAACAGCAGCATGGAAGTGTAAGCCGAATAAACCCTTTCCTCCCCAACTTGCTTTTTGGTCATGATGTTTGTGCAGGAATGGAAACCCTGACTAAGACACTATGTATTTATTTATAAATTTTGTTAAACATTTAAATATGTGCTTTTAAAATTTCTTTGCTAGTGTTTCAGCTAATTTACTCTAATTGAAATTCCTTAGCATGAAATTGTTTTTTGTTTGTTTGTTTGTTTGTTTGAGACAGTGTTCCCCTTTATATCCCTGAGCGTTCTGGAACTCACTCTGTAGGCCAGGCTGGCCTAAAACTTACAAGATCTGCCTACCTCTGCCTCCCACGTGCTGGGATTAAAGGCATGTGCCACCTCTGCCTAGTGTCTTTTGGGAGGGGGTCTTATATTGGTCATATTGGCTTAATTTCTCATGTTTCTTGTATTTCTACATTGGGCCTTGGGTGAGTAGGATTATTTTATTGACTGATTCTTTTGATGTTAGCTGAACTCCTTCAGTTGCAACATCGGCTGTGTTCAAGTTGGACTTGTTTGTAGTAGGTTTAAGGCATTGGTCTTCCTTGGTATATAAGGGTGTTCTGTTTTAACAGATAAAAATCACAATTCATAGGCTCAATGCTATAGACAATTAAGAACATCACTCTGAGAATATAGAATTAACATCAAGAGTAGCCACAATGCTGGATAGGATCATTATGCAAATAATAAAAGAGTTAGAAACAGTTATCTCTCTAACTTCAATAATTATTGGGGGTGATAATGGTATGATCTTTACTGAAATACTAGTTACTCACTCATGGAAATTGGCAGAGTAAAGATAAGGATTAGTATCAGGTCAATTAAAAAGTTAAAGAAGGAAAATTTGTTTAAAAGGAAAAGATGACTATTCTGGGATCTACAGCTTAAAACCTAGTATAGATATAGAATGTTGTAGTTATAAAGGTGAAAGACAAGGTGTTAAGGAAAAGCAAGGAGAAACAGTAGGAACTACTAAGGAAGAGAAGGCTGAAATAATGTAAGGAGCATAGATTGGAAGAAGTGCTGTCTTCTTGAGAAAGCATGACTCTTGTACACATGACCTCATAGCAGCTGTGTTGGTCTGCACAAGACCTGCACAATATAAAACTTCCCAAACTTGCCGCACAAATGTGGAAGTTAATCCATAGCCCCCACCTAGTAATGCTGATTACCCTTGGCATGGTGGTACTAGATTCTATAAGGAAGAAGGCTGAGCAAGCCATGATGAGAATGCCACTAAAACAGCACCCCTCCACAGCCTCTGCATCAGTTTCTGCATCTAGGTTCCTGTCCTGTTTGAGTGTCTGACGTTCTTGGGGGATGACCTGTAACATGGAAGTGTAATCCAAATAAACCCTCTCCTTTCCACCTTGCTTTTGGTCATGGTGTTTCATTGCAGTAACAGAACAGTGACGAGACTTGGTGGAAAGCTGATAGAAGAACTTTGTCAGGAAATGGACTTCAAAGAAAGAAAGCAGCTTTCAGGTTAGAGAGCAGCACCCTTAGGATAGCCATCATATACAGCATAACCAGGAACAACCTTCCAATTTCCCTAACAAAGGAAGTTTCTAACTGTAATAGCTTTTCGTGGGGATGGTGGGAGGTTCCACACCATGTGACTTAGCATGGCCTAGCCTTCATACTAAGGATTGTTGGGTTAGACACTTGGTAGAAACAACAAATTCATCTTGAACTTGCAAGAAAAAGAAGCTGGGTTTGTTTTTCTTTCTGAGGTGTGCCTTGATTTCTCCTGTTGTCTCCTGAGGTGGTCGTGTCTTAAAGCAGTAGGTTCATAATCCTAACAGTGAGTAAGCAGTGTGCATGAAAGTTCCTGGAAAGAATAGCACGTGCCACTGAACCTTCTGTGAGGCTGACTAAATGATGAGACCTACAGTGAGGATGTCTGTGGAGTTTGGGGTATTACAAGTACAAAGCCAAATTGTTACAGACTTTTTATAGCCCCCTTAACAGCTATTTTTAAAATCCTTCTGTTTGTTTATG
The DNA here is from genome assembly GCF_000001635.26 of Mus musculus. Classification (NCBI taxonomy): domain Eukaryota; kingdom Metazoa; phylum Chordata; class Mammalia; order Rodentia; family Muridae; genus Mus; species Mus musculus. The sequence goes on from NC_000075.6 coordinate 87,801,119, forward strand.
AACTAACAACTTTGTGGCCATTAGGTAAAATCCTTTGAAATATACAAATAGACAACCAGCTCCCACCAATCAAAAGGCTATGAATGCTATTAGCATCTGAGGCCAATTATGGAAATTTCTCTACTTTCTTTTAACCCACCTATGTAATGCTTCTTCCAACATGCTTTAAAGGGGCCTTAACTTAGAACTTTCTTTGTCTTGTCACTATACAAACCTCATAAACCTGTTACTATGTTGGAACACAAAATTTGTAGTAAGCCAAGTCTGTGTTTCAGGGCCAAGCTTGCTTCCATTTGGTTCTATAATGAGCTCTCTTCCCCTTTGAGGTGAGAATTGTGATTTTTTTTGCATTTTAGCAGTGGAGTTTAAATAAATTACCTGTTGGGTTGAGTCTCAAGCAGGTGTCAGCCCTTCCTCGGTAGTATGTGAACTTTTCTTGTGGATCTATGAACAAATGCTCATCTACTCCAGACAGGGCATTTACACAGGCCAACGTGGCTATTCCACAAAAATCCAACTTGGTGAAGTAATGAGTCTATTGGGATAATTTACATAACATGGGTGAGGATAATTACAGAAGTGTGGGTGACTCTCAAATACTCTTAAAGTCCCTCCCTTTGGTGGGTGATGACCCCAGGGAAGCTACATCATGAAGCCCTACTTTTAATTAACCTCCCATTTCCGATGTACATGAGCCTCTCCCAAGAATGTTTGCAGTGGAGGGAGGACAGAACAGAATAATGCTGGAATGAGAGCTGAGGTCCTGTGCCCCCACTTTCCCTCTGTCTGCTAAGGAGGGTCAGCTGGCTCATTATTATTAATATAGACCAAGCCATCGATATACTGTTCTGTTCAGCTACTTTTGATGACTACTGGGCCAAGGTAATTTCTCCTTCAAAAGGCAATGATATGATCATTGAGCTTCAGGTGCAGCAAAATAACTTTCCATGGCTTGATGCATATTTGTGTAAATAGATGCATATTCATATAAATAGATGTACATTCATACAAATGCTTAAGCTAAAATCTAGCTTCTGTACATATTTGTGGATTGAATTAAAGTCTTCATAGTCAAATTTATATTAATTAAGGAAATAAATCACTGGTTATAAACTACAGGTATACTTGTTAGTATTTATTTTTATGATCCTGTAGTGCATATTCCGATTTCCCATAGATGTTAACTATCAGTTAAGGGTGTTTTATAAATAGGTGGTGTGGGATTGGCATGCTTACATCCTTCAAAAATGTCAAACTTGGCATGGGGGAAAAAGCAGCCCAGATTTCAGACTTTTAATAAAAAATTTAATATAAACAAACCAGTGTATTTTAAGGTATTTGGTGGCAACTTGGGGGGAATGTCTTCTAGGTATTTAAGCTTCACAGTGTCCTGAGAAAGTGACAGATTATAACACCATGTTAAGGAGCAGACATATATGGAACTCCTCCCCACACCATTTCAGGAATGCAGAAAGTAATTTTCTGGAGTCTTTACCATACTGGTCACCACCTTTGTTCAGTTGGTTATTAAAACTTTTGCTGGGCTGTTTATTGAACGAACTATGTGCTGTTCCACTGACTTTCACCCCCCAGCACTGATTCTTTCACTAGAACATCATCCAACTTATATTGCACAGCCATTATAAGTGTCTTAGTTAGGGTTTCCATTGATACGTAGAGACACCATGACCAAGGCAACTCTTATAAAGGACAACATTTAATTAAAGCTGGATTACAGATCCAGAGGTTCATTCCATTATTATCATGGCAGGAAGCATGGCAGTGTTCAGGCAGGCATGATGCTAGAGGAGCTGAGAGTTCTACATCTTGTTCCGAAGGCAACAGGAGAAGACTGGCATCTATAGACAGCTATAAGGAAGCTCTCTTCTGCACTGGGTGGAGCCTGAGCATAGGAGGAGACCTCCAAAGCCCACCTCCACAGTGTCACACTTTCTCTAACAAGGTTACACTTCCTAACAGTATCATCCACTATGGGCCAAGTATATTCAAACCACCACATATATTAAGGCTTGCACTTGGAAAAAAAGTCATGAGCAGAAGAGTTCTAAAGATAGAATAAATAATCTTACTCCTTGAAAAACTCAGAATCTCCAAAGTCAAAAACAGTAAAACAGTAGTTATTAGTTAATGACATATCACTGTCTGTACATGTGTATCTGGAACTTTAAATAACTAATTTAATAAAGGTGAATGGTTTGGGATAAAAATCTGGTATTACTTTGAAAAATACAAAAGTTTCAAAGGAAGAAAAGTCACAAGGGTTCAGATAGAAATATTCAGTCTGCAGGAATTTAAATTCTCTACTAAAAATGGTGGTGACACAAGGCCATGAATTAATATTAATAAGAATATAAGAATGAGATGGAGAGAGTACTGTTGTGAGGGAGTTCAATAGGAAATGCCCACAATAGCCTCACCACAATTAATGTTCCTAAGAGTCAGCAGGACCTCAGCACACAGGTAGGACTGGATATTCAACCTATATTTGCAACTTTGCTAAATGAAACTTGTAATAACTGAAAAGAAAGGGATTTGGAGAAAAAAAGCATTGGGGAGCTCAAGAGAAAAACTGGATTCAGTTAAGTCCTCAGGTCCTTGGGACATCAACAGTGGAGCAGATACTGAGGAACATGAGCAAAGCGTCCAGCCATTAAAATAGACAGCATCTCTCTAGCTGTTCTTGAAACATAGAAAGCACAACAAAGATGTTTCTTTGGAATTTCACACAAGGTTACTAGTGACCTTTCAGGTGTTATATCAAGTGGCAGTGAGAGAAAAGCAAATCTGTCCACAGTGGACATCTATCAAGAAAATGCTTCCTCCCCCCCCCCCCCCCCACATTCCCACAGGCCAATATGAGGGAGGCAACTCCTCAATTAGAAACCCCTCCTCTAAGGTACATCAAGTTGACAATTGAAACTAATAAGACATTAGGAAAAGCAACTTTGCTTAACTCTTCTCTGTCATTACTTTCTAAGGTTGAGTACAATTTGCAGTTGTCTTAACTTATTTTCCTGTGTATGCTTTCCTTTTTGAAATATAATTTCTCTGGAGACAGATAGAATGCCACATTCCCCATTCTATCTCTAGCACCCACTGAAGAACCTTGAAAAGTGAAGCTGCTTGATAAATTTCGCACAAAGCTTAATTTATTTAAGTAATTATTTTAATTGAGTTGTTACTGCAATAATTATGAAAATTGTCTTGAGGGAAAAATACATGATAGAATATTTAAGTAAGTTAACCGTTCAGTAGGTAGGTCAAAATAGCAGTATGTAATGGTTATCTTAGAAACAATCAGTGAATGATCCCGGTGTTACCCAGAGCAATACACAGAGTAAAAGCCTTTGGGCGGAGCAATCATATTTTTAAAAGGATATGCCAGAACCCAAACTGGGCCAGGAACACAGCAGGGGTAAAATGGGTCCTGTCTTTTGTTCCTGACATGGGTGATGACTGCGTCTCATCCCATCGGTGGAAGCTCAACTTCACAATCTGACACAGTTGACCAATGGATACGTCAGGGATGGGAAAGGCTCACAGCATATGAGTTCTTGTCAAGTTAACTATCCTTGTTTAGAAAGAAAAATTTTATCACAATCATAAACACACTTTGTAGAAAGTAAAAATGGGAAGTGTTTATGTTCAATTAAAATATTGTTAGGAAGTCTGGTTATTAGCTTCTACATCACCAGTATTATGCATCTCCCAATGATACAGTGAATATCACTTACATAATTTGGTTTAATTACTTCTTATCAACTGCCTTCATCTGGAATTTGCTCATGACCACCAGACAGGTATATACTGTAAATGGATGAAAATAGGGCCATCCTGGTGTTCCTCCTGGGAAGTCAGGGGAAGCTCTAGGTCAGATCTTCTCTTCTGTCTCGTAAGGGAGTCACTGTATGTTTTCTGTAAAAGGCTTTGTAGTAAGTACTTTGAGTTTTGTGGGAAATTCAGTCACTGCTGCATCGACTCTCTTCAGCCTTAGTGTGAAAACAGCCACATACAGACTATGATCAAACAAACACAAATGTGCTTCTGCCTGATTTTACCAAGCTAGAAGGCAAGGTGACCTTGGCCTGGGGCTTATGTTTTGTTGATACCCAGCTGTAGTATTATACCTGAATGTTTATGTGTTAAACTTTTCCAAGTTACCACATCATCTCATTTTGCTACCCAGCTTCCTTCTTACAGATGGTGTGAGTTCCCAGACACCAGAGCATCTATACTACCTAACCTCTTTAATTTTCAGTCTTCACGCCTATGAATGGGCATAAATAGGACAACTTCAGCCATTATATCACAGAATTCTTCAGATGTTTCAATAAATACCTATGTAAAGCACTTAGACCAGGGCCTGACATTCAGTGAAGCTTCCACTGCCCATCCTCTGTCCCTGGTCCATTGTCTATACTTCTCAGCCCTTACCCCTGGTAACTGGCCTAGACTGCAGGGCAGTGACAAGACAGAGCAGGAGGTGTTTATTCCTCAGCTTGTTATTTCTGCCCACAGGTGGCAGTCTCCTACTCCAGCCCTCATGGGGGTATACTCAGCTGATAACTCTGGCATCATCTTAGTGAGTTCTAATGATGCTATTACCTTTTGTTAAACTTTTAGACTGAATCTCTTGCTAGCCTGTGTATGCAAACATAGCCTTTCCTATTCCCTAGCCCTGATGACAACCAGATGAAGTGTCATGATTTAGGTGTTTTTACTTAAACCTCATGTGAATTTTGCTGTTATTTCATGGTAGGCACAATGAAGTAACTCTACTGTGATGATAAATATTTTCATTATTATAATAATCAGTGATTTTGAAGTTCTTTCTAAATCTTGGCCTTAGAACTTCAAATTTTATTATTCATTGTCCCACTTCTGTATCTTTCATTATATTTTCTGTCAACCAACCTCATGATGTTTGGTATTAGGTTACTTGAAATAGAATAAAATTCACGAACTAATTTATTCTCTTGCTTCCAGGTGTGAAGATAGATAGGAAAGTACACTGCTGTACCTCTTACTGCCTTCACATGGGCAGAATTCAGACATCATGATATAGGCCAGTGATAAAATTTACAACAGTGGCACATAGACTGGTACAGCCATTCTTTTTTTTTAAGATATTTCCTTTATTTACATTTCAAATGCTATCCCAAAAGTTCCCTGTACCCTCCCCCCGCCCTGCTCCCCTACCCACCCACTCCCACTTCTTGGCCCTGGTGTTCCTCTGTACTGGGGCATATAAAGTTTGCAAGACCAAGGGGCCTCTCTTCCCAGTGATGGGTGACTAGGCCATCTTCTGCTACATATGCAGCTAGAGACACGAGCTCTGGGGATACTGATTAGTTCATATTGTTGTTCCACCTATCAGGTTGCAGACCCCTTCAGCTCCTTGGGTACTTTCTCTAGCTCCTACATTGGGGGCCCTGTGTTTCATCCAATACATGCTTCTTCTCAGAAGGAGTAGACAGATATAGGCTGGTGGACAAGGCTAAAGTACAAAAGAACTGGGAGGTAAAGTTTAATCTCGCTGTCTGCCCCTGACCAGGTCTTTAGAGAGCTCATCCCAGGCTAATGGCAGACCAACATGGGAAGCTTCCGGTGGCAGTGTGTCCTGCTACAGAAGCTCTGAAGTAGCATGGCCCAACAGGCCTATCCCTGTCATCTGAAGCTAAAACTAGCCAATTCTTGGGAACTACTAACATTTGCCTTTTCTCTTAACTAGCTTTAAATATTTTGAAGTGGGTCTTTAAGCAATGTATTACCTCAATATTTGAAAATTAGTCTCAATTAAGGTGTATTTTCCACAATATCTATTTAAATTTTTTTAAAAAAGATAGCTAATCTGAATTTGACTGTCACTTCAAACAGCACTATTGAACACATCTGCACAATGGCTGGCCATCTTGAAAACCATTGTTCAAACTCGTTGTTTAGTATATATTCTCATTTTTTTTAGTATATATTCCCATTTACATACGTGTTTGTCTGCTGTGAGTTCTAGAAAAGGATTCATTTTTACTCTAAAGCACATCCTACATTTTTGGCATTTAAACAACCTTTATACTATGTACTTGTAAGAGGAAAGATCACAGTTACAAACTGAAGAGATTGAATGAGAGACACATTCACCACATACTTTATCTACTAAGAGAGGCAGCAAGTAAGCAAGGGTGAGATTAAGGCTGGGCCACAGTGTTTATGCATCTTTCTCAGTATACCAGAACTCCTTTCTCAACAAACTAGAACTATTATGTGCAAAAGTTCAGATGCATACATGGATTGACTCTAGAAGCCAAATGTTGTTGTTTTCTGGTGTAATTTGAAATTGCTTTCTGTTAATGTTCCTCACTGGGTAAATTTTACTTGTCTAGGGCTCTCAATATTTGAGAGGATTAGATTTTTCTGTGTGTTTGCTGTATCTATTAACACATACACATAAACCTATTGAGACTGAGTGGCTAGGCATGAACAGCCCTGTCGAGACTGCTGTATTTTCTGTGGAGTCAGCCAGTGATGTGCTGGGGAGGGTGGTAAGAGTCTAACTTGACCATAGATGCTTCTACCAACATTGACAGAAGGACAAGTCAACCAAGGAGACATTTTGCAGCTCCTACTATAGGGGCAACCATCTTGAATACCACCCCCAAAATAACACCCAGACCATAAAAAAAAATCCCACAACTATAAGAAAATAAATGTTGCAGGGTAGCATATGGTGAGGAAATATGGCTGCAGTCCAGGAAGTGGTTTATAGAAGCCACACCTAGCTGAACACCCTTATTCTGGAAGGAAAGTCTGGTTATTATTTGGATCAGCTGGAAGGTCATTGGGGAGGAGGTAGGCTCCTCTACTGTTGTGGTAGCAACAGAGCTGAGCTCCAGGCAGTTGGGTCTCTCAAGCTGTTACATCCTTCACCTAATATAATGACAATGTAGCCTCGTTGGGCTTGGTGGTGCCGCTATGAATGGCTGAGATCTCAGAATTAAGCTGTGGGTGATCTAGCTTATCTTAATACGATGGAAGTATTTGGGGGTAAATTCTTTACTGGAATTGACTTGAGTAAACTTTAGAAACATTTTACCCCATCCTGCTAGTACAGAATAATACTAGCACAATGAACTCAAAACCATGCATGATATTGATTCCCAGGTCTCATAGAAGGGTGACTTGTTAAACCAAACAGTTTGCACAGTTTCAGAAAAGTCTGCCTTTCAGTTGCTGGTCCTATCTGTGTGAGCCAGTATCTCCACAGCTGAAGATAGTTCTTTGGTTTGGGGCTCTCTGCTCTCCTCTGAGGATTAATGTCTTTACTTAAATCTAGCCACACTGCGTTTATTGTTACATCACTAGCACACTGCATAAGATTGCTCTTCAGTGTTTGCTTTCATCCCATAGCAAAAAAGGCACTGCCTGAGACAATGTTTTGATGTGCCTTTATTATTAATCACACCTACCATTGACTAGGCTCCCCTGTGCCAACCACCATCACAAGGAATTCACACATCTCATCACACTGATTTGCTGTAATGACTCTGTAAGACTATATTTCTATTTTATAGACAGAAATGAAGCAGCAATCAGAGCTTGGGAGCTGAGTTGAGGTTTAAACAGAGCAGGTCTTTAGTTCCTTGGTCAACTCTCTGTCTCCTGCACCAAGCTCTCTCCTATCAAGAAGCTGTTCTCTAAGTAGGTGAACCCATCAGACTTCTGCTTGCCACTTCACTTGGTGGGATTTTGGCACTTATCCAATCCACAGGTTCCATTCAGGGCTTTTCTGTGAGTCTGGAGACTCGTTAGTGGGGGTTCCAGAACCCTGGAGATTTGATTCTTCAGGCCAGCAACAAGCAGGTGCTGGCAAAACTTATTCATAAATTTGTTTAAGGCAACAGATTTTCTTATTTTTTTTCTTAAATCACAGTGAGTGATTTGGAAGCATTTTAATTTGAGAACTTTGGTTCCACGAAAAGCACCTTGATTGGGTCTTTGGCAGGCCACTTTCAAGTTAGAAGAACTGGGCCTCTAAATCTATGAACCCAAAGGTTTGGGGACACAGAATCTTTATCACACTGAGCTAGGCTGACTTTGATCCTCCACTGCACTGGCTGGCTTTCACCAAATGGCCCTTCTTTTGTTCTCAGAGCAAGTAGTCTAGGTATTGACTTTGAGAATTCTGTATGATATATATTACGCTTACATGCAAGATTTTATGATAAACTTGGTGAAGCAACGAATTGATTTTATAGATACTTCTGAAGTTTATCTCAAGAAATGGTTCTTGAGCTCCTGCTCTGTGTCAGTCTGGTTCAAGATGCTATAGTAGCTCGGTGCACAAAAAAACAAAACAAAAAACCTAAGCTCCTTGCCCATGGCCAGAGTTTGCACCCTATGCCAGTTCCAGAAGTGTGGAAGAAACCCCCCAAACAAACAAAGGAGGTTAGAGAAGGCATGCAAGAGGTGAGCTTTATGCGTATTAGAGGAAAAAAACTGAGGCACATTGGAGAGTTGTCAAAGATGGAGTGGGCAATGGGAAAGCAACACATTGCTGTAACATAGAGGTGATGGGTGCTTCTGGCCTTGAAGCTGTGCCATAAGCCCTGGCTTCTTCACTTCTTGGGCAGTGCCCTAAAGAATTTTAAGCAGGAAGCACCAAATATATGTTTGGTGTATAACAAATTGCTAGAAACTGACTAGATTAAAATCAACACCCATTAATTATATCAGTTTCTAGAGGCTAAGAGTCTAGGATTGGCTTAGCTGAATCTGCTTAAGGCTTGAACTAAGTGTTATCCTGGAGGAAGTCTCACTGTGGGGCTCAGCTAGGGAAGGTTGGCTTCCAAACCTATAAAGTTGCTGCTAAAGTCCATAGTCTTGCTGATTTAACCAGGAGATTCACTGTAGCCTCTTTTTTTTGAAAGCCAGCTGGGGAGAGTCATGGAGAAAGAAAAGCTGAAAGGAAAGATAAGTCTTTAAAACCATCCCATAACCCCTGTCATAATATATGGCGAGAAAGGCAGACTTTACATAGTCTAAAGAGGAAGAGAATCCACAAAATGTGCATAAATCAAGTAGAAGATCATGGAAACTTTCCTAATGTGCATTGATCACAATAAAAACAAATCAACTAGGAGGCTCCAGAAAGAAGTGCAAGAATTAGATTGAAGAACTAAAATATATAATCTCTTCTTTAGCCACAATAATGGCTTACTCTAAAAAATGGGAATGAGTGGGTAGGGAAGTGGGGGGAGGGTATGGGGGACTTTTGGGATAGCATTGGAAATGTAATTAAGGAAAATATGTAATAAAAAAATAAATAAAAAATAAAAAAAATGGAAAAAAAAGAAATACCTAGGTAATACATAATAAGCCTATGACCTTAAGAAGCTATGTTGGACATCATTTGGCCTCATTCCTTATCCTTTGTCTTTAGTTTCTCATCATCCCTCCCAAAGTGCCCTTGCATGTACACTAGTGTCCATCAGTACTCTCCAGAGCATCTTGTCTGAGAGATGACCTGCACTGCTGCATTCCTCCTGGCTGGCACTGCTCCAAAAGCCACATAAGATAGAGGTGTTCACAAGAGGCAGAGGGTAGATTGAACCTCTGAGACTCCATGCTAAGTGTTATTGTGAATCTGTCCTCTTCTTGGCAGAATCGGAACTTGTCTGGATTCGGAATCACTCTTATCAGTGAATGGCCAATCGTGGATGCCTGGGCACTGACATGGTCTCAGCCCTTCCTTACAGCCGGTATCACCTTTAATCTCTTCTTGCAACACATCAGTAGATGCCCTGCTCTAAACTCCACTTGGATATTCCCACCTAGATGGCTGAGGAGGTACAGCCTCAGTTTTTTTTCTGAGTGCTTGGCCCTTTAGACTCCTATGATCTCGAAGCCCTTCAGCCAGCCTAACCAGGGCTTTTCTGGCAAATAAATTTACATTAAGAGCAAAGCTGTTTCATTGTTGATAAACACTGTGGAGTATAGCTAAAGTTGCCTACATGATGCACAGATGCAAGGAACATGTTTGCAGCAGAACTGATAAGCACAAGAGGGCTTTCTCCTTTCCTCCTTGTAGGTCCTCTGGATCTATCTTCAGGCAGATAAGGCCAACACACTCCCACATGTTGGCCTGAGCTCCACAGTGAGTATGGGCATGTTTATTTGCTTTGCAACTCCATGCCATGCTATAGACTTGGCCCAGTATTGTTGGCAGTGTGTGAAATAATCGGATTACATCTATTCCTGCTCGACAGTCAGGGCTAGAATTTTTGTGAAGACATCTGGCTATTTTCTCCCTCATAGCCTCTTGCCTTTTCACATAAAACAAGTGGCAATTTTAGTGCTTCTGGAATGCTGTGGCATTTCTTCAATGCTTTTTTTTCTGTTGGAAGAAAAAAGAATACATGACCCTACTGCCTTAGCACTTCTCTTGGTCCAGAAATCTCGATGGGCCTGCCAGCAAGCCCCACAGGCAGGCTTGCCCTCTCTCCTCTTCCATCTGTTTTCTCTAATTCTTCACACCTTTAAAATTTCTTGGAAATTTTTTTATTATTCACCTCGTCTGCAGACATAATTGCCAACATGCCCACACACCCAGTTTAACATCTCATCCTAGAGACTTCTCTGCCTCATAAAAGCCTCCCACAAGCCTCTGGCTCCTTATCTTCTGTCATCAAGACATCTCCCTGGCCCCACCCTTTGCATTCCCTCATTCTTACTATGTTATTCCCCAACCTCCAAGTGAATGATTATTTAATATTTCCCATAAACACACAAGACTCAGTAGGATATTCTGTGCCAAAACCACCGCAAGGTCTCTGTCCTGAGGACCTCACATTCTGATGTCACTCTGGTTGTTATCAACACATTAGGACCGTAACCTCCTCTTGGCTCTGTAGTCTCAGGGAAAGGCATTGCTTCCAGATTGTTCAGAGGGAGCTGTTTATCAGATAGTGAGTCCATGTGCATCAGAACTCAGGTTCTTTGAGCAATCTGCACTAAACAGATCTGCCCCTTCCCGTCAGATACTGCAGCTGTCCCTCCTTCAGTGAGACTGAGCTCAGGGAGTTATCTTTTCCCAGGGTATCATGGTTTAGATCCAAATTTGACAAAGGACAGTAAGTTGCCGATAGCCTGTTTAACCCTTAACCATCTACCATGCCAGTGTTTCCTAGCTTCTGTCATGAAGATATCCTAGTAGTATTCAGAATGTATTCTGTCAGATATATATTCAGGTATTGAATAATACTGATGTTAGTGTGATTAAACAAACACACAAACACTATAATCAAAAACAACTTAGAAGGGAAAGGGCTTATTTCCTCAGCTTGGAGTCAGTCCATCATCCAGGGAAGTCAGGGCAACAACTCCAGGTAGGAACCTGAAGGCAGGAACTGTTGCACAGGCCACAGAGGAGTGGTGCTTACGGGCTTGCTCCTTGTGAGTTGCTCAGCCTGCTTTCTTACAGTGCCCAGGGCTTCCAATCCACAGGTGGCATCACCCACAATGCACTGGGCCCTATTATATCAACCATCAATCAAGAAACTCCCTATAGGCCAATCTGGTAGAGCATTTTTCTCAATTGAGGTTCCTCTTCCTGCATGACTCTAGCTCATGTCTAGTTGACATAAACCTAGTCAGCACAGCTAGATACCAAAGACTTTAATGATTGCTTCTTCATTAGCTTGAAGAAGAAAGTAAGAGAGATGTGTATGCTTTCTAGTCCATTCAACTACCATGGAACCTCACAGCTTACTCCACATATTATTCTTAGATCCCCAGTCTGTCTTCATTTCTGTAAATTGGGATAATAATACAGCCCACATAACCCTTAACAGGATGAAGTACAAAAGCGCATTCTGCAGAGTGCCAGGCGTCTAAACACCAGTTCTCCTGCAGTGGCTGGTGCCATTTCTACAGTCAGAGCTTTTCTTCTAAGCTATTTATGTGAGTCTTTCACCGATGAGAACTGACTACAGGTTTGCCATAGCAGTCTTACCCTGGGACTGGGCTAGGTTCATAATTTGTTCTTCTGCCCTCTTCTTTCACCCACTTTGGCTACGGGATACACAACAAAGCAGAAGAAGCACACGAGTTTCAGATATGGAAACAGGAAGCAGCTGATTCATCAGTAGTCATACTGTCCTAGCCCCGAAGCCTGTAAGTTCTGTAATCAACAATAGTCTAAGAGTGTGTAACATCAGAAATGTGCTCCTTAAAACATCCTTGTCTCAAAAAAAAAATCCCTGTCTCATGACCAAGGATCAAAGTAATGGGTGACTTTTAGATGTCTCTAGGTATCTAAAACAAATTCTAGAAAATTTATCACAGCCTTGGACACTAAATGAGCCAACATCTTAGAAAACATTCTTACTGCTATATTTTTTTTAAAAAAAGAAATGATAGTACTTATATCTGAAGTTATCTTGCCATTAGAATTAAGGGTTTGATTTGCTTATTGTGCCTATACAAAATGATGCATATGTATGGCTGAACTGCATGTGAATGTCAATCCAAATGATGATGGAGAAAAGATGCATTATCAGGGCAGACTCCTGAGATGGGTCTTCTGTCTTTGTTGATTTGCTAAAGAGCTACTCCTGTCCTGGTTCTTCCTGGTTTTATAGAATTTAAAATGTTCAAATAGAGGGGAAATTGGGGGGGGGGAGCTAAAAAGTAGTGTAAATGTGAGACCACTCTGGTTTTAGCATGAGTACATAGAAAAATCATGTTGAGTTGTAGGCCAGCCTGGACTACAGTCTGAGATATTATCTCAAAACAAACACACTAACAATAACAACAGCAAGACACAAAAGCAAAATTGTCATAAATGAACAGAGGAACAGAAACAAAATTATAGGAAGGAGCCAGAAAAAAATGGATTCTAGTCTGATCTCTGCAATGACATCGAAGACATCTATTTAAGCTCTCCTAAAGAGCTAAAGTTTATTTTTCAAGCAGGAACACAGAAGTTCTATCACTATTAGAAAGTTTCTCTTTTTGTCTTACTTCCTTTCTTGTGGTGTTTGTTAAAAACTGTCCCTCCCTCCTTAGGTTACTAATAAGTGTAAATAACGTCAGTAGGATGCTAAGCCCCATGGAATGAAGAGAAAGTACTGACAAGAAAATGCAGTTGAAGTGATACAAGCACACATCTTCATTAGGGATGAAAGCTCATTTGAACATTCTTTTTATGTCTGGAACTTTGGGTTCTTCTACAGTGTTGCCAGTTCACCCATCTATCTGTATTTCTGCCCCACAGGCACATTTAGAAGAACACTCTTGTCTTTACACCATTTCAGTTTCTTCAGAAAACACACGGGTGTGGTAATGCATAACATTCATTACATACAGCAGAAGCCAAAACTTTTTGCCAGAGCGACCTTCAAAAATTTTACACCTATTTCATGCATTAAAGGAGAAATGCATATCATATGCTTTCACTTACTTTGTGATTATCTCAATCGACTCATGTTCTGTAGGGACAGGAGCCAAAGCCTTGGTCTCTCAAGACCTTTCTCTAGCCCCTGTAGCATCCTCTTCTGGTATTGTTTTAAGAATTTGTCTCACATACCCTCAGAAGGAAAATTATATTCAGACTCACTGATGTTCTTACATACTCTTATTTGATACTCACAGGCTTTCTACGAGGTTACTAGGATAGGGACTAGAATCCTGATTTCAAACTTATTAGAAGAAAGTCTTTCTAACTTACCCCAAAGTACTCAGCGGAGCCTGGTCTTAAAACCCAAGTTGTATGGCTCAACTCAGTCATACTCTTCCCAAGATGTCCCAGACGCTACCATAGGTAGAACTCTAATATGATCTCTGGGTATCCTTACCTCTGCAGTTTCTCATAGAGTGTCTCTGGAGTTCATAACTCAAATGAAATAGCATGCTTACCATCATAATTTTGTATATATCATTAAGGTCCTAAATCAGTTTGCCTTAAGATTAGAGATAGGGTAGGTTTTACCTGATCATAAGAATTCTTAAAATCTGAATCTAGAAGCCACAGCAGCAGCGGTCGCCATCTTGGTCCGAGACCCGCCGAACTTAGGAAATTAGTCTGAACAGGTGAGAGGGTGCTCCAGAGAACCTGACAGCTTCTGGAACAGGCGGAAGCACAGAGGCGCTGAGGCAGCACCCTGTGTGGGCCGGGGACAGCCGGCCACCTTCCGGACCAGAGGACAGGTGCCCGCCCGGCTGGGGAGGCGGCCTAAGCCACAGCAGCAGCGGTCGCCATCTTGGTCCGGGACCCGCCGAACTTAGGAAATTAGTCTGAACAGGTGAGAGGGTGCGCCAGAGAACCTGACAGCCTCTGGAACAGGCAGAAGCACAGAGGCGCTGAGGCAGCACCCTGTGTGGGCCGGGGACAGCCAGCCACCGTCTGGACCGGAGGACAGGTGCCCGCCCGGCTGGGGAGGCGGCCTAAGCCACAGCAGCAGCGGTCGCCATCTTGGTCCCGGGACTCCAAGGAACTTAGGAATTTAGTCTGCTTAGGTGAGAGTCTGTACCACCTGGGAACTGCCAAAGCAACACAGTGTCTGAGAAAGGTCCTGTTTTGGGCCTTCTTCTTCGGCCAGGAGGAGGTCCAAATACAAGATATCTGCGCACCTTCCCTGTAAGAGAGCTTGCCAGCAGAGAGTGCTCTGAGTACTGAAACTCAGAGGAGAGAATCTGTCTCCCAGGTCTGCTGATAGACGGTAACAGAATCACCAGAAGAACAATCTCTAAACAGAGTCAACTATAACTACTAACTCCAGAGATTACCAGATGGCGAAAGGTAAACGGAGGAATCTTACTAACAGGAACCAAGACCACTCACCATCACCAGAACCCAGCACACCCACTTCGCCCAGTCCAGGGAACCCCAACACACCTGAGAACCTAGACCTAGATTTAAAAGCATATCTCATGATGATGGTAGAGGACATCAAGAAGGACTTTAATAAATCACTTAAAGAAATACAGGAGAACACTGCTAAAGAGTTACAAGTCCTTAAAGAAAAACAGGAAAACACAATCAAACAGGTAGAAGTCCTTACAGAAAAAGAGGAAAAAACATACAAACAGGTGATGGAAATGAACAAAACCATACTAGACCTAAAAAGGGAAGTAGACACAATAAAGAAAACTCAAAGCGAGGCAACACTAGAGATAGAAACCCTAGGAAAGAAATCTGGAACCATAGATTTGAGCATCAGCAACAGAATACAAGAGATGGAAGAGAGAATCTCAGGTGCAGAAGATTCCATAGAGAACATCGGCACAACAATCAAAGAAAATGGAAAATGCAAAAAGATCCTAACTCAAAATATCCAGGAAATCCAGGACACAATAAGAAGACCAAACGTACGGATAATAGGAGTGGATGAGAATGAAGATTTTCAACTCAAAGGTCCAGCAAACATCTTCAACAAAATTATTGAAGAAAATTTCCCAAATCTAAAGAATGAGATGCATATGAACATACAAGAAGCCTACAGAACTCCAAATAGACTGGACCAGAAAAGAAATTCCTCCCGACACATAATAATCAGAACATCAAATGCACTAAATAAAGATAGAATACTAAAAGCAGTAAGGGAAAAAGGTCAAGTAACATATAAAGGCAAGCCTATCAGAATTACACCAGATTTTTCACCAGAGACTATGAAAGCCAGAAGAGCCTGGACAGATGTTATACAGACACTAAGAGAACACAAACTGCAGCCCAGGCTACTATACCCAGCCAAACTCTCAATTATCATAGAGGGAGAAACCAAAGTATTCCACGACAAAACCAAATTCACGCATTATCTCTCCACGAATCCAGCCCTTCAAAGGATAATAACAGAAAAAAACCAATACAAGAACGGGAACAACGCCCTAGAAAAAACAAGAAGGTAATCCCTCAACAAACCTAAAAGAAGACAGCCACAAGAACAGAATGCCACCTTTAACAACTAAAATAACAGGAAGCAACAATTACTTTTCCTTAATATCTCTTAACATCAATGGTCTCAACTCGCCAATAAAAAGACATAGACTAACAAACTGGCTACACAAACAAGACCCAACATTTTGCTGCTTACAGGAAACTCATCTCAGAGAAAAAGATAGACACTACCTCAGAATGAAAGGCTGGAAAACAATTTTCCAAGCAAATGGTATGAAGAAACAAGCAGGAGTAGCCATCCTAATATCTGATAAGATTGACTTCCAACCCAAAGTCATCAAAAAAGACAAGGAGGGACACTTCATTCTCATCAAAGGTAAAATCCTCCAAGAGGAACTCTCAATTCTGAATATCTATGCTCCAAATACAAGAGCAGCCACATTCACTAAAGAAACTTTAGTAAAGCTCAAAGCACACATTGCACCTCACACAATAATAGTGGGAGACTTCAACACACCACTTTCACCAATGGACAGATCATGGAAACAGAAACTAAACAGGGACACACTGAAACTAACAGAAGCGATGAAACAAATGGATCTGACAGATATCTACAGAACATTTTATCCTAAAACAAAAGGATATACCTTCTTCTCAGCACCTCATGGTACCTTCTCCAAAATTGACCACATAATAGGTCACAAATCAGGCCTCAACAGATTCAAAAATATTGAAATTGTCCCATGTATCCTATCAGATCACCATGCACTAAGGCTGATCTTCAATAACAAAATAAATAACAGAAAGCCAACATTCACATGGAAACTGAACAACACTCTTCTCAATGATACCTTGGTCAAGGAAGGAATAAAGAAAGAAATTAAAGACTTTTTAGAGTTTAATGAAAATGAAGCCACAACGTACCCAAACCTTTGGGACACAATGAAAGCATTTCTAAGAGGGAAACTCATAGCTATGAGTGCCTTCAAGAAAAAACGGGAGAGAGCACATACTAGCAGCTTGACAACACATCTAAAAGCTCTAGAAAAAAAGGAAGCAAATTCACCCAAGAGGAGTAGACGGCAGGAAATAATCAAACTCAGGGGTGAAATCAACCAAGTGGAAACAAGAAGAACTATTCAAAGAATTAACCAAACGAGGAGTTGGTTCTTTGAGAAAATCAACAAGATAGATAAACCCTTAGCTAGACTCACTAAAGGGCACAGGGACAAAATCCTAATTAACAAAATCAGAACTGAAAAGGGAGACATAACAACAGATCCTGAAGAAATCCAAAACACCATCAGATCCTTCTACAAAAGGCTATACTCAACAAAACTGGAAAACCTGGACGAAATGGACAAATTTCTGGACAGATACCAGGTACCAAAGTTGAATCAGGATCAAGTTGACCTTCTAAACAGTCCCATATCCCCTAAAGAAATAGAAGCAGTTATTAATAGTCTCCCAGCCAAAAAAAGCCCAGGACCAGACGGGTTTAGTGCAGAGTTCTATCAGACCTTCAAAGAAGATCTAACTCCAGTTCTGCACAAACTTTTTCACAAGATAGAAGTAGAAGGTATTCTACCCAACTCATTTTATGAAGCCACTATTACTCTGATACCTAAACCACAGAAAGATCCAACAAAGATAGAGAACTTCAGACCAATTTCTCTTATGAACATCGATGCAAAAATTCTTAATAAAATTCTCGCTAACCGAATCCAAGAACACATTAAAGCAATCATCCATCCTGACCAAGTAGGTTTTATTCCAGGGATGCAGGGATGGTTTAATATACGAAAATCCATCAATGTAATCCATTATATAAACAAACTCAAAGACAAAAACCACATGATCATCTCGTTAGATGCAGAAAAAGCATTTGACAAGATCCAACACCCATTCATGATAAAAGTTCTGGAAAGATCAGGAATTCAAGGCCAATACCTAAACATGATAAAAGCAATCTACAGCAAACCAGTAGCCAACATCAAAGTAAATGGAGAGAAGCTGGAAGCAATCCCACTAAAATCAGGGACTAGACAAGGCTGCCCACTTTCTCCCTACCTTTTCAACATAGTACTTGAAGTATTAGCCAGAGCAATTCGACAACAAAAGGAGATCAAGGGGATACAAATTGGAAAAGAGGAAGTCAAAATATCACTTTTTGCAGATGATATGATAGTATATATAAGTGACCCTAAAAATTCCAACAGAGAACTCCTAAACCTGATAAACAGCTTCGGTGAAGTAGCTGGATATAAAATTAACTCAAACAAGTCAATGGCCTTTCTCTACACAAAGAATAAACAGGCTGAGAAAGAAATTAGGGAAACAACACCCTTCTCAATAGCCACAAATAATATAAAATATCTCGGTGTGACTCTAACGAAGGAAGTGAAAGATCTGTATGATAAAAACTTCAAGTCCCTGAAGAAAGAAATTAAAGAAGATCTCAGAAGATGGAAAGATCTCCCATGCTCATGGATTGGCAGGACCAACATTGTAAAAATGGCTATCTTGCCAAAAGCAATCTACAGATTCAATGCAATCCCCATTAAAATTCCAACTCAATTCTTCAACGAATTAGAAGGAGCAATTTGCAAATTCATCTGGAATAACAAAAAACCGAGGATAGCAAAAACTCTTCTCAAGGATAAAAGAACCTCTGGTGGAATCACCATGCCTGACCTAAAGCTTTACTACAGAGCAATTGTGATAAAAACTGCATGGTACTGGTATAGAGACAGACAAGTGGACCAATGGAATAGAATTGAAGACCCAGAAATGAACCCACACACCTATGGTCACTTGATCTTCGACAAGGGAGCCAAAACCATCCAGTGGAAGAAAGACAGCATTTTCAACAATTGGTGCTGGCACAACTGGTTGTTATCATGTAGAAGAATGCGAATCGATCCATACTTATCTCCTTGTACTAAGGTCAAATCTAAGTGGATCAAGGAACTTCACATAAAACCAGAGACACTGAAACTTATAGAGGAGAAAGTGGGGAAAAGCCTTGAAGATATGGGCACAGGGGAAAATTTCCTGAACAGAACAGCAATGGCTTGTGCTGTAAGATCGAGAATTGACAAATGGGACCTAATGAAACTCCAAAGTTTCTGCAAGGCAAAAGACACTGTCTATAAGACAAAAAGACCACCAACAGACTGGGAAAGGATCTTTACCTATCCTAAATCAGATAGAGGACTAATATCCAACATATATAAAGAACTCAAGAAGGTGGACCTCAGAAAATCAAATAACCCCCTTAAAAAATGGGGCTCAGAACTGAACAAAGAATTCTCACCTGAGGAATACCGAATGGCAGAGAAGCACCTGAAAAAATGTTCAACATCCTTAATCATCAGGGAAATGCAAATCAAAACAACCCTGAGATTCCACCTCACACCAGTGAGAATGGCTAAGATCAAAAATTCAGGTGACAGCAGATGCTGGCGAGGATGTGGAGAAAGAGGAACACTCCTCCATTGTTGGTGGGATTGCAGGCTTGTACAACCACTCTGGAAATCAGTCTGGCGGTTCCTCAGAAAATTGGACATAGTACTACCGGAGGATCCAGCAATACCTCTCCTGGGCATATATCCAGAAGAAGCCCCAACTGGTAAGAAGGACACATGCTCCACTATGTTCATAGCAGCCTTATTTATAATAGCCAGAAACTGGAAAGAACCCAGATGCCCCTCAACAGAGGAATGGATACAGAAAATGTGGTACATCTACACAATGGAGTACTACTCAGCTATTAAAAAGAATGAATTTATGAAATTCCTAGCCAAATGGATGGACCTGGAGAGCATCATCCTGAGTGAGGTAACACAATCACAAAGGAACTCACACAATATGTACTCACTGATAAGTGGATACTAGCCCAAAACCTAGGATACCCACGATATAAGATACAATTTCCTAAACACATGAAACTCAAGAAAAATGAAGACTGAAGTGTGGACACTAGGCCCCTCCTTAGAAGTGGGAACAAAACACCCATGGAAGGAGTTACAGAAACAAAGTATGGAGCTGAGATGAAAGGATGGACCATGTAGAGACTGCCATATCCAGGGATCCACCCCATAATCAGCTTCCAAATGCTGACACCATTGCATACACTAGCAAGATTTTACTGAAAGGACCCAGACGTAGCTGTCTCTTGTGAGACTATGCCGGGGCCTAGCAAACACAGAAGTGGATGCTCACAGTCAGCTAATGGATGGATCACAGGGCTCCCAATGGAGGAGCTAGAGAAAGTACCCAAGGAGCTAAAGGGATCTTCAACCCTATAGGTGGAACAACATTATGAACTAACCAGTACCCCTGAGCTCTTGACTCTAGCTGCATATGTATCAAAAGATGGCCTAGTCGGCCATCACTGGAAAGAGAGGCCCATTGGACACGCAGACTTTGTGTGCCCCGGTACAGGGGAACGCCAGGGCCAAAGGGGGGGAGTGGGTGGGTAGGGGAGTGGGGGTGGGTGGGTAAGGGGGACTTTTGGTATAGCATTGGAAATGTAAATGAGCTAAATACCTAATAAAAAAATGGAAAAAAAAAAGTAAAAAAAAAAAAAAAATCTGAATCTAGGGATCAGACACAAGAACTCAAGGAAAGAGGAAACATAAAAAATAAAGGGGGTTGCAAAGTTGTTGGCTTTGAAGACAGAATACAGACATTGTCTAGAAACTCAAGAAGACCCCAGCCACCATACACAAGATAAGAAGCATCAGTCTTACAAACACTGTGAGAGAAACTGATTTGAACAAACAGATAGTCTGAGGGGTCCTGGAATGGATTCTTGTCCTGAGCCTTCAGAAGAGTGCCCAGTCTGCCCAACATTGTGATTTCCACCTTGTGAAATTGTGAGAATAAATCTCAGTCATATCATGTTGAACTTATGACCTAATAAAAAGACTTTTTTTTTAGCTTTAGAGTTTGTGATAGTTTATATTCAACTACAGTAAAATAATAAACTGCTGTTCATAAATACTTACGGAATGAGTATTGCATGTAAGACACTAGTTTTTATTTCTGATCACTTTATGTCTGATCACCTATGTCTGAGAGACTAGGATAATTAATTTTTAAAGCAGCCTAGGTTATTTTCCTCAGAAATGTTACTATTTCTCTTCACTTTTGGGAAAATTAGAGAATTACTATCCCTGCGCTACTGAGATAGACTTGTGTCCCTTCTACTGAGCAATGGGATATCAAGGAGGGGAATAACAGTCTCTTGCAGGACAATGGCTTATATCTCCACATTCTCTTTTCCTGTGCAGAAAACCCTAATGCTCCAGATGAGGAGGGGAACATGAGGGGAGCATCTGGCCCTGAGTGCACGGGCAGAACTTCCTGCCAGTATGCTTGCATATGTCTACCTTGAGTGACACATTTACACTAAAGGTACTGGGCCATATGTCATGCCGAGCTTTGCCAATGTTGGCAGTCGCTCACATGACATGCTAGCAATGAAGGCCACATCACCAGGACATTTTGCTGAGTATCAGTAGAAAGAGGAAGAAGAAATCGCAACTTGTAATTTCTCTTCAAGTTGGTTAGAAGTGGGTAAAGTCATGGAGAGAATGGGCTAATATTAGCAAGATACGAAAAACAAGAAAGAGAAGAATGAAGCCCAGACATGTTAATACAGAATTGAAATTCCAGAAGGTGGAGACAGGAAGATTAGAAGTTCAAGACAGCATTGTGAGCTCCAGGTAAGCCTGAGCCAGCCATTCAAAGAAAAGAAAGAGAGGGAAGAAAGGAAAAAGAAACAGAGAAAGAAGTGAGTTCTGTGACTGGGCAGTGACAACCGAGTGGCTGCTCTTTAGAGTCTGTGGGACTTTCATGAGAGGACAAACCATCTATCAGACATTCTGAAATAAAACTGTTAAGGCTTGTCAGCAGAGTGCCAAGATGTTGAAATGAAGAAATCATGTACACTAAGTATTTTATTTATTTTAATGTGTATGAGTATTTTGCCAGCACATATGGATGTGCACCATGTGCATGCCTGGTGTCTGTGGTCCCCTGGAACTAGACTTAGAGGCACTTGGGAGTTGCCATTTCAATGCTAGGAACTGAGCCCAGGTCTTCTGTAAGAGCAGCCTGTGCTCTTAACTGCTAAGCCATCTCTCCAGTCCCTGCATTAAATATTTTAAAGTCATCCTGTTCTTTAGACTTCCTAGGACATACTGTTGTGAACTGAGAGGAGACCAGCCAACTATTATGCAAGTTTTCCCTTTCTGTATTCATGTTAAATGTCTATAGAAATACTAGAAAATGGGCACAGTATCCCAGCGAAGTTAGAGACAGTTTTTGGTTTTATATCAGAATAGAGTCAATAATATAGTAACAAAAATCTTATTTTTTGAAAATATCATTATAATCATTAATCAGTTATCACTATTTATGACTGCTCTTTATAAATTAAGACACTTTTTGTTTTATGTCAGAATAGAGTCAATAATGATGGTAACAAAAGCCTTATTTTTAAACTATCATTATAATTATTAATCTGTTATTATCCATTGCAGCAGTAGACAAAATATTTTCTTTTAAAATAGTAAGCTTTAAAATTTTTTAATTGAGCCAAACTAAGTTAATATCTTTAATTATATACAATAAAATTATTTTTAAAATAAATTTAGATGGATGATTAACAATATAATTGCTGACAAGTGGAACTCAAAGTCAACTACTATTGAAAAACATTACTTCTTGAAGCTTTGATACAGATCAGGGAAATGACAGAGCATCCAAGCTCGTGGTTCCCAGGACCTTTCTGTTACTATGGCTCCTCTGTCCTGTAGTCAGATGAGCAGCATCTCTACCAGAAAATTCTTTCATATGTTTACAGCATGTTTCCAGGAGATTTTCTCAACATTGGACTGTGGTATTTCTTCAGAATTTTCACATTAATGGACATCACAAACAAAATGGCTTTTCTTAAAACACAAAGAAGATAATCTTAAGTGCTTCACACTCATCATTTATTTACTTCCTTGTTTATGGGTGCATGCCTGCACCCATCTGCAAATATGCATGGAAGGCAGAGGACAACCTGTGGGAGTTGGTTCTCTCTTTCCACTACGTGGGTTCTGAGAGTTGAACACAGATTGTCAGGCATGATGGCAAGCACCTTTACCTTGCTGGCCCAAGAAGACATTTTTTATTGCTTCATTTTTTCCTTTCCTTTGCAAATCAATTTTTAATATTCATTCAATTCAAGAGATCAGGTGCTTATCCTATGAGGTGCCACCCTCTCATCTTAAGCTGTCTGATTTCTGTGGTATAATATGCTAGTCATTAAATAAGTGCGGGCTGTGAGTGAAGGTCTTGATCTCAGCTCTGTGAGCATCTGGGTTTAGGGATGGCCCTCACCAATAACACTGTCATGGGCCAGGAGAGGAGGAGGAGGAGGTGTGCTTTAGAAGAACAACCACAAAAAGTGCTCCATGGAACCCCTTGAAACTTCACATACCCTTCCCCCACCCCATTGCCCTACTTAACTTCTTCATCAGCAAGCTAATTTAAAACTAACAAATGAATTTTGCTTACATGAGCAAATTTTTTTCTTTAGAAAATATATACATCAACTAATTTCAATCTGGCCATCAAACAAGAGCTCCTCTGACACCAGAAAAAGGGCAAGTTGGCAATGCACGTTTCTCCCTTTTCTCCACAAAAGAAACATACATTTGGTTATTTCTTTATTAAAAGACATGCCCGCCCACAAACATCTGAGAAACATCTGTAGACAAAATGCCAAAATGCATAGTCGGGTTTTGACTCACACCTCACCACCCACCAAGACCCCTGTCAACTCACAATAAACACCTTCCTAGCATCTGCCCCAGAGAAAGAAACGCCACATTACCCAGAGGTCAGAGCAAACAGATGTCACTTATTGCAGACCCTAATCATATCCATACACAACCTTAAGAGCTCACAGCAAAAGCCGACTTCTGGGGTAGGGTAGGGATTCCTTCAGCAGAGACGCCCATCCCTGGAGAGAGGCCTCCAGAGGGGCTGCCTCCAGTGGCTGTCCCACCATCTCGTTTTACTCTTGACCATGATTGAACCCTGGGATACTGAAGCCTCGGGGATTCTTCCTGACTGGCCCACATTAGAGCATCTTCAGCTTCTCACTCTAACAGCCTGACCCAAGAGCCAATGTCTGTACCAAGCTCCCAAATGCCCATGGATGACACATGTTTTCTCTCCGTTGTCACAGCTTTTGAGAACACTGCTATGCTTCCTTCTGTAGCCCTCACTGTATTCAGCAACATTTGTTCGTGCCTTTCACTCTCCAGGGACAGTGCTTCTTGAGATGAAAACAGACGGAGGCAAGAAGAGAAGGATGGAGACAGAAAAAGGAAAAGGGAAGGAAAACGAGGATGCGAGACATGAAAAAAGCAGTAACATTTTTGAGCTTTCTTTTTGTAATGGATAAGTAACACATAACACACATAGAGTATAATCTACATATCAGAAATCAAGAAAATAGTATTTGCCACATGTGGAATGAACTTCGGGGAGCACAGAGGTAAGGAAAACCATCCAGACCCAGGACGAGGAACTCTGCTTAATGTGTGTAGACTCTCAGAATGTCAGCCTCATACAAGCAGAGCATAGAATGATGGCCGCCTCTGACTGGAAGGGGAGATGAAATGGGAAGATATTAAATGGTAGAAACTTCAGTTACTAGATGAGTAAGTACTAAGGCTCCTATCTATCCCAGAGGTGTTAGTTAGGGGCTCCCAGAGACTAAACCACCAACCAAAGAGCATACAAAGGCTGGACATAGCCCCTCTATGTGTGTATATATATATATATATATATATATATATATGTATAGCTTGGTCTTCATGCAGGTCTCCAACAACGGGGGGCAGGGGGGACGGGGAGCTGTCCCTGCCTCTGTTGCCTGCTTCTGAAGCCTATTCTCCTAACTGGGCTGGCTGCCTTGTCTGGCTTCAGTGGGAGAGGATGTGCCTAGTCCTGCAGTGACTTGATGTGCCAGGGTGGGTTGATACCCAGGTGGATGAGAGAAAGGGTTGTGGGAGGAGGTACTTAGAGAGGGGAGGCTACGATTGGGATGTAAAGGGAATGAATGATACCTAGGTGGATGAGAGAATGAATGATACCCAGGTGGATGAGAGAAAGGGCTGTGGGAGGAGGTACTTAGAGAGGGGAGGCTACGATTAGGATGTAAAGTGAATGAATGAATTCTTTAAAATTTAAAGTTTAAAAAGAAAAAGAATAAATGGTTCCATAACAATAGTTGCCCACTTCAGATACACACAGACACGGATATGATATCCTCATGGCTGCTAACCTCAAATCCTCCCAGGCGGTGAGATTATGCAGGCCAAGACTTAGTGTATCAGGATCCCATGCTCCCAGTGATAAGTTTTGGAATGGGGGATTTCTATCCTTAACCTTCTATCTAAATATGCTGGGGCAGGTCCTCAGAGTCCCTGAAATATTCCTCTGATGACCAGGCATCCACTTTTTATGTATTTGTGTACCATTTCCTCCACTTTAACCAGATTCTACCTCAGCTTTGAGCTGGAAGAGCAGCCAACCGTTGCCAACTCCCAACCCCCAACCCCCAGTGCCATTGTGTTTCCATGATATCAGCAACCAGGCTTGCTTATGAATTACTTCTTTCATAATACTGGAGACTCCTTTATATTATTGACAGTCCTCAAAACAAAACAAAACAAACAGCAACAACAAAACCCACTCAGAATAAATAAATAGTACTGTTCAGTTGCATATGCCTCATTCTCTTTAGCAGATGCCTCTCATTTCCACCTCATCTCAATGACTCCTGTCCTGATCTCTGATACTATTCACCCACTCTCCTTAAGGACCATCTGCCAGAGACTATAGGATTCTACCTTGCCTAAGTCATGGGACCATGTCTGCTGACTGGGCCTGGCCTTGAGAAGTATAGAAGAAGCTGCATTGCATCCCCTGTTGCTGCCCTACCCAGAACTCTCTGCACAGATATCAAACCTTACTTTTAGATGATATAATATTTCTATAGCCACCCCACAAACTTAAGCATTAGCCAAAAGGCTTATTTAATATTTTGATATGCAAAAAGACATATGTACTAAAATATAGATTTAGAGAAAATTTATTTTCTTGCATTTATAACTACTATGAAACCTCATAACATCAGTGGTGATTTTTTTTATTTTCTTTTTTCATTTTTTTTATTAGGAATTTTCCTCATTTACATTTCCAATGCTACCTCAAAAGTCCCCCATACCCTCCCCTCTACTCCCCTACCCCACTCCCCACACTCCCACTTCTTGGCCCTGGCTTTCCTCTGTACTGAGGCATATAAAGTTTGCACGACCAATGGGCTTCTCTTTCCACTGATAGCCGACTAGCCCATTTTCTGAAACATATGCAGCTATAGACACGAGCTCCAGGGTACTGGTTAGTTCATAATGTTGTTCCACCTATAGGGTTGCTCCTTGGTTACTTTCTCTAGCTACTCCATTGGGGGCCCTGTGATTCATCCAATAGCTGACTGTGAGCATCCACTTATGTGTTTGCTAGGCCCTGGCATAGCCTCACAAGAGAAAGCTATATCAGGGTCCTTTCAGCAAAATCTTGCTAGTGTATGCAATGGTGTCTGCATTTGGTGGCTGATTATGGGATGGATTCCCAGATATGGTAGTCTCTAGATGGTCCATCCTTTTGTCTCAGCTCCAAACTTTGTCTCTGTAACTCCTTCTTTGGGTGTTTTGTTCCCAATTCTAAGAAGGGGCAAAGTATCCACACTTTGGTCTTCGTTCTTCTTGAGTTTCATGTGCTTTGTATCTTGTATCTTGGGTATTCTAAGTTTCTAGGCTAATATCCACTTATCAGTAAGTACATATCATGTGAGTTCTTTTGTGATTGGGTTACCTCACTCAGGATGATGTCCACCAGGTCAATCCATTTGCCTAGGAATTTCATAAATTAATTCTTTTTAATAGCTGAGTAGTACTCCATTGTATAAATGTACCACATTTTCTGTATCCATTCCTCTGTTGAGGGACATCTGGGTTCTTTCCAGTTTCTGGCTATTATAAATAAGGCTGCTATGAACATAGTGGAGCATATCTTTTTCTTACCAATTGGAACATCTTCTGGATATATGCCCAGGAGAGGTATTTCGGAATCCTTCAGTAGTACTATGTCCAATTTTCTGAGGAACCACCAGATTGATTTCCAGTGTGGTTGTACAAGCTTGCAATCCCACCAGCAATGGAGGAGTGTTCCTCTTTCTCCACATCCTCATCAGCATCTGCTGTCACCTGAATTTTTGATCTTAGCCATTCTGACTGGTGTGAAATGGAATTTCAGGGCTGTTTTGATTTGCATTTCCCTGATGATTAAGGATGCTGAACCTTTTATCAGGTGCTTCTCAGCCATTTGGTATTCCTCAGGTGGGAATTCTTTGTTTAGCTCTGAGCCCCATTTTTAATGGGATTATCTGATTTTCTGGAGTCCACCTTCAGTTCTTTATATATATATTGGATATTAGTCCCCTATCTGATTTAGGATAGGTAAAGATCCTTTCCCAGTCTGTTGGTGGCCTTTTTGTCTTATTGACAGTGTCCTTTGCCTTAGAGAAGCTTTGCAATTTTATGAGGTCCCATTTGTCAATTCTCTATCTTACAGCACAAGCCATTGCTGTTCTATTCAGGAATTTTTCCCCTGTGCCCATATCTTCAAGTCTTTTCCTTACTTTCTCCTCTATAAGTTTCAGTGTCTCAGGTTTTATGTGGAGTTCCTTGATCCACTTAGATTTGACCTTAGGACAAGGAGATAGGAATGTATCAATTTGAGTTCTTCTACATGATAACCACCAGCTGTGCCAGCACCATTTGTTGAAACTGCCTTCTTTCTTCCACTGAATGGTTTTAGCTCCCTTGTCGAAGATCAAGTGACCATAGGTGTGTGGGTTCATTTCTGAGTCTTCAATTCTATTCCATTGGTCTACTTGTCTGTCACCTTACCAGTGCCATGCAGTTTTTATCACAATTGCTCTGTAGTACAGCTTTAGGTCAGGCATGGTGATTCCACCAGAGGTTCTTTTATCCTTGAGAAGAGTTTTTGCTATCCTATGTTTTTGTTAATCCAGATGAATCTGCCGATTGTCCTTTCTAATTCGTTGAAGAATTGAGTTGGAATTTTGATGGGGATTGCATTGAATCTGTAGATTGCTTTTGGCAAGATAGCCATTTTTACAATGTTGATCCTGCCAATCCATGAGCATGGGAGATCTTTCCATCTTCTGAGATCTTCTTTAATTTCTTTCTTCAGAGACTTGAAGTTCTTTTCATACAGATCTTTCACTTCCTTAGTTAGAGTTATGCCAAGGTATTTTATATTATTTGTGACTATTGAGAAGAATGTTGTTTCCCTAATTTCTTTCTCAGCCTGTTTATCCTTTGTGTAGAGAAAGGCCATTGACTTGTTTTAGTTAATTTTATATCCAACCACTTCACCGAAGCTGTTTATCAGGTTGAGGAGTTCTCTCTTGGAATTTTTAGGGTCACTTATATATACTATCATATCATCTGCAAAACGTGATATTTTGACTTCTTCCTTTCCAATTTGTATCCCCTTGATCTCCTTTTGTTGTCGAATTGCTCTGGCTAGAACTTCAAGTACAATGTTGAATAGGTAGAGAGAAAGTGGGCAGCCTTGTCTAGTCCTTGATTTTAGTGGGTTTGCTTCCAGCCTCTCACCATTTACTTTGATTTTGCCTACTGGTTTGTTGTAGATTGCTTTTATCATGTTTAGGTATGGGCCTTGAATTCCTGATCTTTCCAAAACTTTTATCATGAATGGGTGTTGGATTTTGTCAAATGCTTTCTCCATTTCTAAGGAGATGATCATGTGGTTTTTGTCTTTGAGCTTGTTTATATAATGGATTACGTTAATGGATTTCCATATATTGAACCATCCCTGCATCCCTGGAATAAAACCTACTTGGTCAGGATGGATGATTGTTTTAATGTGTTCTTGGATTCAGTTAGCGAGAATTTTATTGAGTATTTTTGCATTGATATTCATAAGGGAAATTGGTCTGAAGTTCCCTATCTTTGTAGGATCTTTCTGTGGTTTAGGTATTAGAGTAATTGTGGCTTCATAGAATGAATTGGGTAGAGTACCTTCTGCTTCTATTTTGTAGAATAGTTTATGCAGAACTGGAATCAAATCTTCTTTGAAGGTCTGGTAGAACTCTGCACTAAACCCATCTGGTCTTGGGCTTTTTTTGTTTGGGAGACTATAAATGACTGCTTCTATTTCTTTAGGGGATACGGGGCTGTTTAGATCATTAACTTGATCCTGATTTAACTTTGGTACCTGGTATCTGTCTAGAAATTTGTCTATTTCATCCAGGTTTTCCAGTTTTGTTGAGTATAGCCTTTTGTAGAAGGATCTGGTAGTGTTTTGGATTTCTTCGGGATCTGTTGTTATGTCTCCCTTTTCATTTCTGATTTTGTTAATTAGGATGCTGTCCCTGTGCCCTCTAGTGAGTCTGGCTAAGGGTTTATCTATCTTGTTGATTTTCTCAAAGAACCAACTCCTCATTTGGTTGATTCTTTGAATAGTTCTTGTTTCCACTTGGTTGATTTCGCCCCTGAGTTTGATTATTTCCTGCCATCTACTCCTCTTGGGTGAATTTGCTTCCTTTTGTTCTAGAGCTTTTAGGTGTGTTGTCAAGCTGCTAGTGTGTGCTCTAGTTTCTTTTTGGAGGCACTCAGAGCTATGAGTTTCCCTCTTAGAAATGCTTTCATTGTGTCCCATAAGTTTGGGTATGTTGTGTCTTCATTTTCATTAAACTCTAAAAAGTCTTTAATTTCTTTCTTTATTCCTTCCTTGACCAAGGTATTGAGAAGAGTGTTGTTCAGTTTCCACGTGAATGTTGGCTTTCTATTATTTATGTTGTTATTGAAGATCACCCTTAGTGCATGGTGCTCTGATAGGATGCATGGGACAATTTCAATATTTTTGTATCTGTTGAGGCCTGTTTTGTGACCTATTATGTGGTCAATTTTGGAGAAGGTTCCATGAGGTGTTGAGAAGAAGATATATCCTTTTGTTTTACGATAAAATGTTCTGTAGATACTTGTTAAATCCATTTGTTTCATAACTTCTGTTAGTTTCACTGTGTCCCTCTTTAGTTTCTGTTTCCACGATATGTCCATTGATGAAAGTGGTGTGTTGAAGTCTCCCACTATTATTGTGTGAGGTGCAATGTGTGCTTTGAGCTTTACTAAAGTGTCTTTAATGAATGTGGCTGCCCTTGCATTTGGAGCATAGATATTCAGAATTGAGAGTTCTTCTTGGAGGATTTTACCTTTGATGAGTATGAAATGTCCCTCCTTGTCTTTTTTGATAACTTTGGATTGGAATTCGATTTCATTTGATATTAGAATGGCTACACCAGCTTGTTTCTTCAGACCATTTGCTTGGAAGTTGTTTTCCAGCCTTTCACTCTGAGGTAGTGTCTATCTTTTTCCCTGAGATGGGTTTCCTGTAAGCAGCAAAATGTTGGGTCCTGTTTGTGTAGCCAGTCTGTTAGTCTATGTCTTTTTATTGGGGAATTGAGTCCATTGATATTGAGATTTTAAATAAAAGTAATTGTTGCTTCCTATTATTTTTGTTGTTAGAGTTGGCATTCTGTTCTTGTGGCTGTCTTCTTTTTGGTTTGTTGAGGGATTACTTTCTTGTTTTTTTCTAGGGTGTGATTTCCATCCTTGTATTGGTTTTTTTCTGTTATTATCCTGTGAAGGGCTGGATTTGTGGAAAGATAGTGTGTGAATTTGCTTTTGTTGTGGAATACTTTGGTTTCTCCATCTATGGTAATTGAGAGTTTGGCTGGGTATAGTAGCCTGGGCTGGCATTTGTGTTCTCTTAGTGTCTGTATAACATCTGTCCAGGCTCTTCTGGCTTTCATAGTCTCTGGTGAAAAGTCTGGTGTGATTCTTATAGGCCTGCCTTGATATGTTACTTGACCTTTTCCCTTACTTCTTTTAATATTCTATCTTTATTTAGTGCATTTGTTTTTCTGATTATTATGTGTCGGGAGGAATTTCTTTTCTGGTCTAGTCTATTTGGAGTTCTGTAGGCTTCTTATCAGTTCATGGGCATGTCTTTCTTTAGGTTTGGGGAGTTTTCTTCTATAATTTTGTTGAAGACATTTGCTGGCCCTTTAAGTTGAAAATCTTCATTCTCATCTACTCCTATTATCAGTAGGTTTGGTCTTCTCATTGTGTCCTGGATTTCCTGGATGTTTTGAGTTAGGCTCTTTTTGCATTTTGTATTTTCTTTGATTGTTGTGCTGATGTTCTCTATGGAATCTTCTGCACCTGAGATTCTCTCTTCCATCTCTTGTATTCTGTTGCTGATGCTTGCGTCTATGGTTCCAGATTTCTTTCCTAGGTTTTCTATCTCTAGTGTTGTCTCATTTTTGGGTTTCTTTATTGTGTCTACTTTGCTTTTTAGGTCTAATATGGTTTTTTCATTTCCATCACCTGTTTGGATGTGTTTTTCTGTTTTTCTTTAAGGATTTCTACCTGTTTGGTTGTGTTTTCATGTTTTTCTTTAAGGACTTGTAACTCTTAACAGTGTTCTCCTCTATTTCTTTTTTTTTCTTTTTTTTTTCCATTTTTTATTAGGTATTTAACTCATTTACATTTCCAATGCTATACCAAAAGTCCCCCATATCCACCCACCCCCACTCCCCTGCCCACCCACTCCCCCTTTTTGGCCCTGGTATTCCCCTGTACTGGGGCATATAAAGTTT
Organism: Mus musculus; assembly: GCF_000001635.26. Classification (NCBI taxonomy): domain Eukaryota; kingdom Metazoa; phylum Chordata; class Mammalia; order Rodentia; family Muridae; genus Mus; species Mus musculus. Next base: position 87,832,876 of record NC_000075.6, read on the forward strand.
GCAAGTCCAATGGGCCTCTCTTTCCAGTGATGGCCGACTAGGCCATCTTTTGATATATATGCAGCTAGAGACAAGAGCTCCGGGGTACTGGTTAGTTCATAATGTTGTTCCACCTATAGGGTTGCAGATCCCTTTAGCTCCTTGGCTACTTTCTCTAGCTCCTCCATTGGGAGCCCTATGATCCATCCATTAGCTGACTGTGAGCATCCACTTCTGTGTTTGCTGGGCCCCGGCATAGTCTCACAAGAGACAGCTACATCTGCGTCCTTTCAATAAAATCTTGCTAGTGTATGCAATGGTGTCAGCGTTTGGATGCTGATTATGGGGTGGATCCCTGGCTATGGCAGTCTCTACATGGTCCATCCTTTCATCTCAGCTCCAAACTCCGTCTCTGTAACTCCTTCCATGGGTGTTTTGTTCCCAAATCTAAGGAGGGGCATAGTGTCCACACTTCAGTCTTCATGCTCCTTGAGTTTCATGTGTTTAGCAAATTATATCTTATATCTTGGGTATCCTAGGTTTGGGGCTAATATCCACTTATCAGTGAATACATATTGTGTGAGTTTCTTTGTGAATGTGTTACCTCACTCAGGATGATGCCCTCCAGGTCCATCCATTTGGCTAGGAATTTCATAAATTCATTCTTTTTAATAGCTGAGTAGTACTCCATTGTGTAGATGTACCACATTTTCTGTATCCATTCCTCTGTTGAGGGGCATCTAGGTTCTTTCCAGCTTCTGGCTATTATAAATAAGGCTGCTATGAACATAGTGGAGCATGTGTCCTTCTTACCTGTTGGGGCATCTTCTGGATATATGCCCAGGAGAGGTATTGCTGGATCCTCCGGTAGTACTATGTCCAGTTTTCTGAGGAACCGCCAGACTGATTTCCAGAGTGGTTGTACAAGCCTGCACTCCCACCAACAATGGAGGAGTGTTCCTCTTTCTCCACATCCTCGCCAGCATCTGCTGTCACCTGAATTTTTGATCTTAGCCATTCTGACTGGTGTGAGGTGGAATCTCAGGGTTGTTTTGATTTGCATTTCCCTGATGATTAAGGATGTTGAACATTTTTTCAAGTGCTTCTCTGCCATTCGGTATTCCTCAGGTGAGAATTCTTTGTTCAGTTCTGAGCCCCATTTTTTAATGGGGTTATTTGATTTTCTGAAGTCCACCTTCTTGAGTTCTTTATATATGTTGGATATTAGTCCCCTATCTGATTTAGGATAGGTAAAGATCCTTTCCCACTCTGTTGGTGGTCTTTTTGTCTTATTGACGGTGTCTTTTACCTTGCAGAAACTTTGGAGTTTCATTAGGTCCCATTTGTCGATTCTCGATCTTACAGCACAAGCCATTGCTGTTCTGTTCAGGAATTTTTCCCCTGTGCCCATATCTTCAAGGCTTTTCCCCACTTTCTCCTCTATAAGTTTCAGTGTCTCTGGTTTTATGTGAAGTTCCTTGATCCACTTAGATTTGACCTTAGTACAAGGAGATAAGTATGGATCGATTCGCATTCTTCTACACGATAACAACCAGTTGTGCCAGCACCAATTGTTGAAAATGCTGTCTTTCTTCCACTGGATGGTTTTAGCTCCCTTGTCGAAGATCAAGTGACCATAGGTGTGTGGGTTCATTTCTGGATCTTCAATTCTATTCCATTGGTCTACTTGTCTGTCTCTATACCAGTACCATGCAGTTTTTATCACAATTGCTCTGTAGTAAAGCTTTAGGTCTGGCATGGTGATTCCGCCAGAAGTTCTTTTATCCTTGAGAAGACTTTTTGCTATCCTAGGTTTTTTGTTATTCCAGACAAATTTGCAAATTGCTCCTTCCAATTCGTTGAAGAATTGAGTTGGAATTTTGATGGGGATTGCATTGAATCTGTAGATTGCTTTTGGCAAGATAGCCATTTTTACAATGTTGATCCTGCCAATCCATGAGCATGGGAGATCTTTCCATCTTCTGAGATCTTCTTTAATTTCTTTCTTCAGAGATTTGAAGTTTTTATCATACAGATCTTTCACCTCCTTAGTTAGAGTCACGCCAAGATATTTTATATTATTTGTGACTATTGAGAAGGGTGTTGTTTCCCTAATTTCTTTCTCAGCCTGTTTATTCTTTGTATAGAGAAAGGCCATTGACTTGTTTGAGTTTATTTTATATCCAGCTACTTCACCGAAGCTGTTTATCAGGTTTAGGAGTTCTCTGGTAGAATTTTTAGGGTCACTTATATATACTATCATATCATCTGCAAAAAGTGATATTTTGACTTCCTCTTTTCCAATTTGTATCCCCTTGATCTCCTTTTGTTGTCGAATTGCTCTGGCTAATACTTCAAGTACTATGTTGAAAAGGTAGGGAGAAAGTGGGCAGCCTTGTCTAGTCCCTGATTTTAGTGGGATTGCTTCCAGCTTCTCTCCATTTACTTTGATGTTGGCTACTGGTTTGCTGTAGATTGCTTTTATCATGTTTAGGTATGGGCCTTGAATTCCTGATCTTTCCAAAACTTTTATCATGAATGGGTGTTGGATCTTGTCAAATGCTTTTTCTGCATCTAACGAGATGATCATGTGGTTTTTGTCTTTGAGTTTGTTTATATAATGGATTACATTGATGGATTTTCGTATATTAAACCATCCCTGCATCCCTGGAATAAAACCTACTTGGTCAGGATGGATGATTGCTTTAATGTGTTCTTGGATTCGGTTAGCGAGAATTTTATTGAGGATTTTTGCATCGATATTCATAAGAGAAATTGGTCTGAAGTTCTCTATCTTTGTTGGATCTTTCTGTGGTTTAGGTATCAGAGTAATAGTGGCTTCATAAAATGAGTTGGGTAGAGTACCTTCTACTTCTATTTTGTGAAATAGTTTGTGCAGAACTGGAATTAGATCTTCTTTGAAGGTCTGATAGAACTCTGCACTAAACCCATCTGGTCCTGGGCTTTTTTTGGTTGGGAGACTATTAATAACTGCTTCTATTTCTTTAGGTGATATGGGACTGTTTAGATGGTCAACTTGATCCTGATTCAACTTTGGTACTTGGTATCTGTCCAGAAATTTGTCCATTTCGTCCAGGTTTTCCAGTTTTGTTGAGTATAGCCTTTTGTAGAAGGATCTGATGGTGTTTTGGATTTCTTCAGGATCTGTTGTTATGTCTCCCTTTTCATTTCTGATTTTGTTAATTAGAATTTTGTCCCTGTGCCCTTTAGTGAGTCTAGCTAAGGGTTTATCTATCTTGTTGATTTTCTCAAAGAACCAACTCCTCGTTTGGTTAATTCTTTGAATAGTTCTTCTTGTTTCCACTTGGTTGATTTCACCCCTGAGTTTGATTATTTCCTGCCGTCTACTCCTCTTGGGTGAATTTGCTTCCTTTTTTTCTAGGGCTTTTAGATGTGTTGTCAAGCTGCTAGTATGCTCTGTCTCCCGTTTCTTCTTGGAGGAACTCAGCGCTATGAGTTTCCCTCTTAGAAATGCTTTCATTGTGTCCCATAGGTTTGTGTACGTTGTGGCTTCATTTTCATTAAACTCTAAAAAGTCTTTAATTTCTTTCTTTATTCCTTCCTTGACCAAGGTATCATTGAGAAGAGTGTTATTCAGTTTCCACGTGAATGTTGGCTTTCCATTATTTATGTTGTTATTGAAGATCAGTCTTAGGCCATGGTGGTCTGATAGGATACATGGGACAATTTCAATATTTTTGTATCTATTGAGGCCTGTTTTGTGACCAATTATATGGTCAATTTTGGAGAAGGTCCCGTGAGGTGCTGAGAAGAAGGTATATCCTTTTGTTTTAGGATAAAATGTTCTGTAGATATCTGTCAGGTCCATTTGTTTCATAACTTCTGTTAGTTTCACTGTGTCCCTGTTTAGTTTCTGTTTCCACGATCTGTCCTTTGAAGAAAGTGGTGTGTTGAAGTCTCCCACTATTATTGTGTGAGGTGCAATGTATGCTTTGAGCTTTACTAAAGTGTCTCTAATGAATGTGGCTGCCCTTGCATTTGGTGCGTAGATATTCAGAATTGAGAGTTCCTCTTGGAGGATTTTACCTTTGATGAGTATGAAGTGTCCCTCCTTGTCTTTTTTGATAACTTTGGGTTGGAAGTCGATTTTATCCGATATTAAAATGGCTACTCCAGCTTGTTTCTTCAGTCCATTTGCTTGGAAAATTGTTTTCCAGCCTTTCACTCTGAGGTAGTGTCTGTCTTTTTCCCTGAGATGGGTTTCCTGTAAGCAGCAGAATGTTGGGTCCTGTTTGTGTAGCCAGTCTGTTAGTCTATGTCTTTTTATTGGGGAATTGAGTCCATTGATATTAAGAGATATTAAGGAAAAGTAATTGTTGCTCCCTTTTATTTTTGTTGTTAGAGTTGGCATTCTGTTCTTGTGGCTGTCTTCTTTTTGGTTTGTTGAATGATTACTTTCTTGGTTGTTCTAGGGCGTGATTTCCGTCCTTGTATTGCTTCTTTTCTGTTATTATCCTTTGAAGGGCTGGATTCGTGGAAAGATATTGTGTGAACTTGGTTTTGTCGTGGAATACTTTGGTTTCTCCATCTATGGTAATTGAGAGTTTGGCCGGGTATAGTAGCCTGGGCTGGCATTTGTGTTCTCTTAGTGTCTGTATAACATCTGTCCAGGCTCTTCTGGCTTTCATAGTCTCTGGTGAAAAGTCTGGTGTAATTCTGATAGGCCTTCCTTTATATGTTACTTGACCTTTCTCCCTTACTGCTTTTAATATTCTATCTTTATTTAGTGCATTTGTTGTTCTGATTATTATGTGTCGGGAGGAATTTCTTTTCTGGTCCAGTCTATTTGGAGTTCTGTATGCTTCTTGTATGATCATGGGCATCTCTTTTTTTATGTTTGGGAAGTTTTCTTCTATTATTTTGTTGAAGATATTAGCTGGCCCTTTAAGTTGAAAATCTTCATTCTCATCAATTCCTATTATCCGTAGGTTTGGTCTTCTCATTGTGTCCTGGATTACCTGGATGTTTTGAGTTAGGATCCTTTTGCATTTTGTATTTTCTTTGACTGTTGTGTCGATGTTCTCTATGGAATCTTCTGCACCTGAGATTCTCTCTTCCATTTCTTGTATTCTGTTGCTGATGCTCGCATCTATGGTTCCAGATCTCTTTCCTAGGGTTTCTATCTCCAGCGTTGCCTCGCTTTGGGTTTTCTTTATTGTGTCTACTTCCCCTTTTAGTTCTAGTATGGTTTTGTTCATTTCCATCACCTGTTTGGCTGTGTTTTCCTGCTTTTCTTTAAGAGCCTGTAACTCTTTAGCAGTGCTCTCCTGTAAATCTTTAAGTGACTTATGAAAGTCCTTCTTGATGTCCTCTATCATCATCATGAGAAATGTTTTTAAATCTGGGTCTAGATTTTCGGTTGTGTTGGGGTGCCCAGGACTAGGTGGGGTGGGAGTGCTGCGTTCTGATGATGGTGAGTGGTCTTGATTTCTGTTAGTAGGATTCTTACGTTTGCCTTTCGCCATCTGGTAATCTCTGAAGCTAGCTGTTTTAGTTGTCACTGTTAAGAGCTTGTTCTTCAGGTGACTCTGTTAGCCTCTATGAGCAGACCTGGAGGGTAGCACTCTCCTTAGTTTCAGTGGGCAGAGTATTCTCTGCAGGCAAGCTCTCTTCTTGCAAGGCAGGTACCCAGATATCTGGTGTTCGAACCAGACTCCTGGCAGAAGTTGTGTTCCACTCACTAGAGGTCTTAGGATCACGTGTGGAATCCTGTGTGGGCCCTTGCGGGTGTCAGGCGACTCAGCTGGCAAGGTAGCCGGGGCTCGAGTGGAGTGGAAGGGGTTTGTGCCCCAGATCAAGCCCGGGTAGCCTGCTTCCCTATGTACCGCAGTCTCAAGTTCCACGCGATTGGATTGGGGCAGGCGCTGTGTTCCACTCACCAGAGGTCTTAGGGTCCCGTGGGGAGTCCCGTGTGGGCCCTTGCGGGTGTTGGGCAAGACTCTGCTGTCAAGGTAGCCCGGGGCTCGAGTCTCGAGTCGAGCGGAAGGGACTTGTGCCCCAGATCAGGCCCGGGTAGCCTGCTTCCCTATGTACCGCAGTCTCGAGTTCCGCGCGATTGGATTGGGGCAGGCACTGTGATCCACTCACCAGAGGTCTTAGGGTCCCGTGGGGAGTCCCGTGTGGACCCTTGCGGGTGTTGGGCAAGACTCTGCTGGCAAGGTAGCCCGGGACTCGAGTCTCGAGTCGAGCGGAAGGGACTTGTGCCCCAGATCAGGCCCGGGTAGCCTGCTTCCCTATGTACCGCAGTCTCGAGTTCCGCGCGATTGGATTGGGGCAGGCACTGTGATCCACTCACCAGAGGTCTTAGGGTCCCGTGGGGAGTCCTGTGTGGACCCTTGCGGGTGTTGGGCAATACTCTGCTGGCAAGGTAGCCCGGGGCTCGAGTCACGAGTCGAGCGGAAGGGACTTGTGCCCCAGATCAGGCCCGGGTAGCCTGCTTCCCTATGTACCGCAGTCTCAAGTTCCGCGCGATTGGATTGGGGCAGGCACTGTGATCCACTCACCAGAGGTCTTAGGGTCCCGTGGGGAGTCCCGTGTGGACCCTTGCGGGTGTTGGGCAAGACTCTGTTGGCAAGGTAGCCCGGGGCTCGAGTCTCGAGTCGAGCGGAAGGGACTTGTGCCCCAGATCAGGCCCGGGTAGCCTGCTTCACTATGTACCGCAGTCTCAAGTTCCGCGCGATTGGATTGGGGCAGGCACTGTGGTCCACTCACCGGAGGTCTTAGGGTCCCGTGGGGAGTCCCGTGTGGACCCTTGCGGGTGTTGGGCAAGACTCTGCTGGCAAGGTAGCCCGGGGCTCGAGTCTCGAGTCGAGCGGAAGGGACTTGTGCCCCATTTCAGGCCCGGGTAGCCTGCTTCCCTATGTACCGCAGTCTCAAGTTCCGCGCGATTGGATTGGGGCAGGCACTGTGGTCCACTCACCAGAGGTCTTAGGGTCCCGTGGGGAGTCCCGTGTGGACCCTTGCGGGTGTTGGGCAAGACTCTGCTGGCAAGGTAGCCCGGGGCTCGAGTCTCGAGTCGAGCGGAAGGGACTTGTGCCCCAGATCAGGCCCGGGTAGCCTGCTTCCCTATGTACCGCAGTCTCAAGTTCCGCGCGATTGGATTGGGGCAGGCACTGTGATCCACTCACCAGAGGTCTTAGGGTCCCGTGGGGAGTCCCGTGTGGACCCTTGCGGGTGTTGGGCAAGACTCTGCTGGCAAGGTAGCCCGGGGCTCGAGTCTCGAGTCGAGCGGAAGGGACTTGTGCCCCAGATCAGGCCCGGGTAGCCTGCTTCCCTATGTACCGCAGTCTCAAGTTCCGCGCGATTGGATTGGGGCAGGCACTGTGGTCCACTCACCGGAGGTCTTAGGGTCCCGTGGGGAGTCCCGTGTGGGCCCTTGCGGGTGTTGGGCAAGACTCTGCTGGCAAGGTAGCCCGGGGCTCGAGTCTCGAGTCGAGCGGAAGGGACTTGTGCCCCAGATCAGGCCCGGGTAGCCTGCTTCCCTATGTACCGCAGTCTCGAGTTCCGCGCGATTGGATTGGGGCAGGCACTGTGATCCACTCACCAGAGGTCAGAGCACTCTCTGCAGGCAAGCTCTCCTCTTGCAGGGAAGGTGCCCAGATATCTGGCGTTTGAACTTGCCTCCTGTCAGAAGTTGTGTTTCACTCACCAGAGGTCCTAAGATCCCGTGGAGAGTGCTCTGTGTACCTTGGGGGTGTCTGCTGACTCCTTGCCCAAGGTGACCCTGTGCTGGGGCTGACCGGAAGGGGAGTTGTGATTTTTTAAGGAGTCCAATTTCATTTGAATTTGTCACTATACTTTGCAGAATTGAAGTCTAATACTCCTACAAATTTGGGATTTTTATATGATTATAACTATTGTTTACTCTGAATTGAATTTCCCACTGAGGAATTCTGATTTTTCTGGCTTACTTTCTCCTTGATCTCTAAGATTAAAAAAATTCCTATTAAATAACAGTACTATTGATTGATGTTAACAAAATATACCCAGTTTTTCAAATATCCATCCAACTTATATCTTGAGAGATTTATTGGTAATTCAGAAAAATAAGATACAGTGGACTTAAATGATGAATTAATGAGAGGTCTCTTGGATTGTTCAAATGTTGTTCATTTAAACATTGTTTGCAGGTTTTCTAGCATATATAGCTTTTCCTTATATTTCATTCCTTCTCGAGATGAAGAAATGTTTGTGTTAATTTATGGGTAACATATGTAATAAAATGCTAAACTTCTATTTCAAACAACCCCCTGAAGTATAACAGTTCAGATATAAGGAGAAATTTCTTCTTTACATAAGTTCCAGAAAAAAAAATGTGTGTGGTTGGCATATAAGTTCTTTTTTTTTTTTTAAGTACTAATACAGGAACTCAGACTCTTTCCTCAATGTTCTATCCCATATATCACATCTAGGGAAAACCATGCATACTTGCCTTGAGCCACTGCAGGGAGAAACAGTGTGTCATAAGATTCTGTATGGCATGTCAGCACTGGGAATTAAATCAAGGTTCCCTGGAAGATCAGTCTAACCACTAAGCCATCTCTGCATCACCAATAGTTTGTTGTAATTTGTTTTTCAAGATAAGATAATTTTGTGTAGCTTCGTCTTTCCTGAACTAGCTCTATAGACCAGGCTACCCTTGAACTCAGAGGCTCTTTTGCTTCCTAAGTACTGTGTGCTAGGAGACACATTTCCAATAAATAAGAAAATAAAGACTGGGCCTCACTCAGTAGATGACCCTGCCTGAGTTCTGGGATTAAAGCCCAGCTGATATTTAACATATTTGGAAGGAACAAGCCATTAGTACTACCTGGTTTTAAATGTAGTCTCTTAAAAAATTAAGGCATGCTTCATAAATTTGTTCTTTCTAATGTTATTGAAACTTCATAGGCAAGTCTAAAAAATAGAAATATCACTTCTATTTACATTCTGATTTTTGGAATTCAGTCACATGATCACATTTACCTAAAAAGAAGACTGGGAGATAAAATTCGATCAGTAGGTCCAGGAAGAAAAGAATGGGGTTTTGGTCTTAATGATCCTTCAAAGTCATTCAGCTTGGGCTCAGGTCGTGGCTTTGCACTGGATTCCTTCACCATGATTTGTGCTTTAATTTCCGTGTCTCTTAAGGGATAATAAAACCTATTTTAATGATCATTGTTCAACTTAAATGGAATAATGAAATAGTACATGATTAATACAAATACACAGTATAGCTAGTTTAATCTGAAAGCCTAAAGATACATTAGGTTTCATAATTAGCTATTTGTGGAATTGTATAACTTTCTTAGTTCCCAGAAACTTTTGAATCCCCTCTGTGATATTTCAATGCTTTAATATAGTCTCATGAATGCAAATGGAGATCATATTTTATACTTACCTAACAACCTACTTGAGCCTGAAAAGAACATAAGAAATTAGATCTTAATACACACAAGGGTTGAGGAAGTTAAGATCTACACATGGGAGAACCAACGTGGACTGTTACATGCCACATGAACATCAACTCAAAGTGGATGATATGTAAAACCTGAAGCTATAGGGCTACTACAGAAAAGATATTAAAAAGAACAAGGTCTCAGCATTCTTTGAGACCAGTGGTTCTCAACCGTTCTAATGCTGCAGCCCCTTTTAACAGAGTTCCTCAGGTTGTGCTGACACCCAAGCATAAAATGACTGTCATTACTACTTCATAAATGTAATTTGGCTACTGTTATGAATCATAATGTGAACATTTTTAGGAGACAGAGGTTTGCCAAAGGGGTTGCAACCCACAGGTTGAGAACGGCTGCTCTAAACAATGCTGTGAGACCAACAGAAGCTCATAGGAAGGTTAGCAGGATTGGAGAGGTTTTGATACAAAGATACAACATTTCTGTTAGAGGGGAGAAGGCAACTAAGGAGATCTGTTGTACAGCAGATGCCCATAGTAATGTTTATTTGAAAAAATTTTAAAGAAAGGATATTAAATGTGTGTGTGTGTGTGTGTGTGTGTGGTGAGTGCACACAAGTGTTAGTACCTGTGACCGTGTGTTCAGATCAAAGGCAAACGCTGGGTATATCTATATCAGTCTCCATCTTATTCCTGTAAGAGCATCTCTCAGTGAATCAGGAGGTAGGCTGGTGGTCAGCCACCTTCATCAAACCTCTTGTCTATTCTCCCCAGGACTAGGGTTACAGGCAAACTTCCATGCCCAGCTTTTTATAGGCCCCGTGATCTGAATCCAAGAATCTATGCATTAAAAACAAAACGCCAAAAACAGCCAGCAAGAAATTTTAAAATTATGAGCCAGATTTTAAGCATTTTAACCATCAAAGAAAATATTTGAGGGTCGAGAGAGATGGCTCCATGATTAATAGCACTGGCCGTTCTTCCAGAGGACCTGAGTTTGATTCCCAGCTCTGGCACCTCACAATCATCTATAACTCCAGTTTCAGCAATTAGACTCCCTCTTTTGTCCTCCATGGGCACCAGGCATGCATGTGGTGCACAGATATACATGCAATCAAAACAATCAAATATATGAAATAAAATAAAATAAAATAAAAACCAAAAAAACAAGTTACTTGAGTGTTGATTCAGTCAGTATCTTGATACGAACAGTTGAAAAAGTATACCTATATCAAAACATCACATTTCAGGTTGTAAATACAGTTTCATTTGAACATACATACTATGCTATAATAAAGTTGAATAGGGAGAGAAATGTTATAGATTTTTAATATGTCTCTATGATTCTTCAGGTTTTAAGAGATTCTTCATAGTTCTTGGGGAAACTTTCTTCTTCCTATTTTCCAGTTTTTGTTTGGTGAATCTATGTAACTGGGGGGGGGGGGCATATAATAACTACAATTCAATTCAGCCTTAGTGATGGCTTTCAAATCCTGCTACCACAAGGGGATTAAACTCTCAAAATCCTCTTCAAAAGTCAAAAGGTTGCCAGTCTTATCTATTAAACCCTCATGTAAATCCAGGTTCAGAAAAACATTTTGCCATTTTGAAATTAGAAGTCACCCAAGTCCCGAAATCCTAGAGCAAACCATACATATTGTGTCCTCTTCGTTTCCCCAGATAGGTTTTATCCTTTGTGTTTCCTCCATTTCATTTTGTACCAGCAGCCATGGGATTTCTGCCAGAAATGAACTCAGCCACTTCCCTGGGAATGTTGTCCGGTTGCTAATTTCAGTGCCGGAACTGTGTTCCCGTGCATTCTGGCCTGTTTCCATGCATGCCTCCACTGGAGGAAAGGCTCTGACAGTTCTGAGGATAATGGTAAACACATGTAGCCAATACTGCTCAAGTCCTTCAGAGCCAGAAAGCATTAGTAGGTACTTCAGTCGCTGGCAACAGAAAATCAATGTAAGGGACTCACTCCATCAGGCACCCAGGAAAAAAACACATGGGGATACCCAGTGCACAAGACGGACTTTTCTTCTTTCATTTTTCCTTCCTTCCTTCCTTCCTTCCTTCCTTCCTTCCTTCCTTCCTTCCTTCCTTCCTCCCTCCCTCCCTCCCTCCCTTCCTTCCTTCCTTCCTTCCTTTCTTCCTTCCTTCCTTCCTTCATCATTGAGTAGTTGTAAATGTAAATCAGAGTATTATAGCAACCTATTCCAAACTTTAAAACTGCAGGGGAAGAATCCGAATTGAGAGACAAGAATGTTTCAACTTGTTTATTTTGGAGAATACTCCCATTTCAAGTGAGGCCTCATGATGCTTAAGTGTGCATGAGGACTTAGACTTCCCTGAGTACCCAGGGGACAAATTACACATGATGTCATTGCCTGGGAGATTTCTCAAACTACCAAATTCATCAGTCATGCTGTCAATGTTAAGGAGATAGAAAAGAAAGAAAAAAAACTTAAAGATATATTATCACTGTATGGGAATAAATACTGGTTTCTCATTGGAGGCATTTCTTCAATATCGTTTAATTCCAGAGAAATTTAAGAAAGCTCTCTTAACACAGTGGAATTCCCAGCAGGTCTGCTCCTGTTACCATTATTTCAAGAATGGTAAAGATATTACAACCCAATGGAAAATAAGGATAAAATGAAGAATACTGTGAGTAGTACTTTATTTGCTACATAATTTGAGCTATCTGATTATTATTCTTATTCTGTATTATATTTTGATGATTACAGGAAAGGATTTCCTTCTAAACATATTGCACCTGGGTTGTTATCTAGGCTATTAAATTAATACAGGAATTCTCAGCCTCCTTTGCATTTCTTCTGGACCATCCAGTTCAATAGCAGTCTCCTCATTTACCGAGACAACGATCCTTCTTCATCCCTTACATTCTGTTTTTGTTCCTCTGCTCTCTTGTTGATCAGAATTCCTTAACCAGAGTTGAGGAAGCTTTCTTGTATGGTATCTTCAAGATAGACTAATATGTGTCGACTCCTAAACAGAGACTTACCCATCCCAGACTCAGAACAAAACTGCAGAGACTCACTGTAAAGAAATTCAAAGAGGTATTGCTTAGATCAAGGTGAATTTTACTTGACTACAATTCAATGTGATATCAAAGTTATCTGCTGCCTTATTCACTGCAGGCTAGCTTAGTGTAAATAAAGAGACCAACACCACTGGGTCTATTAAATCGATGATACAAATGAGCCAAAGCATGACTGGAATTCCAAAGTCAAACAAATTCTCCACATTCACAAATGGGCTGGCGAGCAAGCTTTAGAGACACACTGTCATTGCCCAACAGATACTTATATCCAGCTTCCCCAGTGTCTCACCACTGCCATTGAGGATCGGATAGAGGCTGTTGGGGTAGGAGGGCTAGCTGCACTGAGGACTTAACAGCACCTCTTGCTATCATTCAAGTGGATAACCGCAATACTTGCAGGCGTTGCCATCTGTTCCTGGGAGATAGGTTACAAAGCTGGCTATAGCTGCAAAACACCAAATCTGTCTTTTGTGACCTGGGCCCTGGCCTTCTCCAAACTGTGAGGGTGGAGGCTCAAATGCTTGACTGTTGGAAGAGGAAAGGAAGACTGTGGACTATGTCCTGTTGGTCATTCTCAAAACAAATATCAAGTAAACAACACACAGACACTTTGTGACCACAATGAAAATACATGCTTTGCCCAGAGTAGAAACATTCAGGAGATTATCTGAACCCACTAGTCTAATTATTGAACCCTGCATCTCTTTGAAGCTTTACATAAATAGACACTACTGTAGGTAGGACAATAGAAACTGCCCCAGAGTATTTTTTCTTGTCACAGAGCTGGACACCCTATAAGATAAATTGACCATGAGTTCATTACTCATATCATGGGTGAGGAAATGAAAAACAGAAATGTTAGGTGACTTCTCCAGATCAAATCTGGGCCTCTGTCTGCTAGAGAGTCAGTTAATGACTAATGGGATATGCTTATGCCATTAAATAGCAAATCATTATCTTCATTTTGCAATTGAGTCGGGGACTCGAGTGTGTTGGCTGACCCAATCCTCCGTGGGGACTCCGTGACTCTCAGTGGACACTCCTCAGCCATGCTGTGGTGACATGTTCTCAACAAGTACGGTGAGAATTGCGCTTAATTCTATCTCCTTTAAGCACCCACAGTTTGGATCCGGTTGGAAGGAAAGGCATTGTTTTCCTCTCTGTGACAGTGCCTTGAAGAACTTCTTGAACTCATTTAGCCGTCGTTGCCCCAGATCCTCTTGTTTTGTTTCTGACATCATCAGATTTTGATCAAAGCACTCACAAAAACTAGAAATGCGAAGAGCAGCAGAGCATACTGTGGGTCAGCTGCTGGGAGCCAACAGATTAAACAAACGTAAGGGTTTATCACAGGCCGGGGCAACCAAACCAGCGGTTGCAACGTTAACAAATCTTTAAATAATTTCAAGTCTTCTGTCTTGTTTTGTTTCTACTGTACATTATAAAGTGAAACTGGATTCATCATAGATTAATAAACTCTTTCAGAGGCCTAAGACTACCAAAAGGTTTTATCATCCTACATTGAATTCCGTTTATTGAAAGTAATGAATATGTATAAATGAATAATTTATGAATGAGCTTCTTCACTGGCTTGAAGTGATTCCAGCTTGTTTTATACATTGCCATAGAATCATGTCCCATTTAAGCATTTAACCCTATTTGTACAGATTTTATGATATAATATGTCTGTATGAGTGACACATGCTTTCTTTAAATAAAACAGGGAAGAAACTAACTAGCAACCATGAATACTTTTCACCTCTTAGGAAGGGTAATGGTAATTTGAAGATTTATCTATTTATTTGTTTGTTTGTTTTTTTAATGTATATGAGAACACTGTTGTTTTCTTCAGATACACCAGAAGAGGGTATCTGATTGCATTACAGATGGTTGTGAGCCACCATGTGGTTGCTGAGAATTGAACTCAGGATCTTTGGAAGAAGAGTCAGTGCTCTTAAACACTGAGCCATCTCTCCAGCCTGAAGATATTTTAATATAGTGTCATTGCTGTGTGTTATCATTTATATTTGCTTTTCTTTTGTTTTATTTTAAAACTACTTTCCTTTTACTTTGAGATTATAATATAATTATAGATTTTCACCCTTCCCTTTTTTCCCTCCAAATTCTCCCATACATGCCTCCCTGATCTTCTTCAAATTCATGGCCTCCTTTTCATTATTTATTATAGATTGCACACACACTAGTTCTGTCACATACATGATCTCATGTAAACACATCACTTACTTTCACTGATCTTAGAACTTTATAAGTGGATTATCATTCAAAATCTGGTAGTTTGTGGATTTTTTTTCTCAACTGCTTTCTTTCTTTGTGGTTAAGTTTCACCCATACATACATGTTCATTTTGGAATGATGGTATACACTGCCTTTTTACTTTATTGTCAGTGAACACATGGATTGCTCATTGCTTCACCAGTCTCAGCCATGTCACTAAGAACATTTCTTGTAAAACTGTTGCCTACAAAGAATTCCTGAGCATCTATTTTGAGGTCTGAAGATGTTAGGTTATATAGAGTATGAGCCCTCAAGTTTAAAGGATGTTGAAAATTTCACAGTGACTGCAGGAATTGATGCAGACACTGGCAAGAGGTAAGATTTTGCCTTCACCCATGTTCCTTCCAGTGTTTGTTAGTGGTGGCCATTTTCGTGGCACTAAGAGGCAGATCAATTTGGCCTTGAGCTATATTTTCTTAGCCACTAGAAGGCTTGGCATCTCCATACGAGCTCACTCACCAGTACTGTTTCTTCTTCTCTGAGGATTTTGCTTTTCCCTGAAGTTTATTAGAACTCTCAACCTTATTTGTTGGAAGAAAAAGCCTTCCCCATTGGTTTATGACATTTCCTTTATTATATGTTTCTCTACATACTGGAGTCTGTTTCAAAGTTATCCACTGTGTTTCATTGATCTGTCAATTCTTTGCCAATAGCATGTGGCTTTAATCACCAGGGTCCTATATTATATTTTACTATATAGTAGTGTGAGTCTGACTTCAATATTCCCTTTGTTTGAGATTTTATAAGCCATTCTCATCTCGATTTTTATTACCTAGCTCAATGTTAGAATCATTTTGTTAAGCTAAAAAGGTTTTAAATTTTGATTGGCAAATACAAATTCATTTTTAATGCTGAGTCCCTTTATTCAGAAACATCTCCTATCTTTCAAATTATTTTTATGGTTTCTTCCATAAAAGTCACATTACTGTTAGATTTTCCTGGCTATTTCAAGCTTTAGTTCATTGTGGGTAGTAGCACTTTCTAGCTGGTTACTGATCACACGAGAAATGTTATTTGGGATATTTGTTTTGCTCTCTGTTATTTTGGTGAATTGTTCTCCTCATTTTAAGAAATTTTAGTCTCATTTCTTTAGATCTAGTTTATATTTTCAGGTACATAAGATCCCTCCCCTGTCTTGAGTCTCATCTCTTATTCCCTGGTGTAATCTTAGCCAGAGTCTCAAAGTCAACTTGTAGCCACAGCAACACTGAGCAAGTTCTTGAGCAGTGGAGCTGCGCAGGCTGCTCTTTGCCTGGATGTGCGGTGTTAGCTACAGGCTTAGTGCAGACACCTTTGAATCTACTCCTAGTTAACTAATAAGAACATTGCCAACTACTTTTTCAACCTGAGTGGGGCTGTTAACACTCAGAGCTGTAAGTGTTTTGACAAGGCTACAAAGCATCCAGTAAGACATAAGAGTGGAGGTACAAAGTAACAAAAGCAGATGTCTGCTTTCAGCCCATTGAAAGACACTTGAACTGCTTAGAAATTCCCTGCAACATCTGATGGCTCTGCCTGGCTGGCTCTGCTAGGCTGCCTCAGCTGCTGGCCTGCTCCGTGACTTTCCAACACTGACTGAGCTAGCCAGTGCCAGTCCCTCCTACTTGTCCAGCAAACGCATACCACGGATCTCAAAAGGCCTCATCCAGAAATAACAGGACCCAATATTCCAAAGTGACTCAGAAATCTAAAGCTAACATTTAAACTTTACTTCCATACCATTACTCCAATCCCAGGTTCTCAGTATTTCTAGCTCAGAGGATCAGCTTTCATTTCTACGTTTTGAAAATAAACATATGACATTGTTCATCGTGCGCTGTAATGTGGCCTTTTATATTGTGTAAACTCTTTACACAACATCTTTCTTATGTTTCATTCTAGGTGAAATTATTCTATCTCCCTAAACTAAATAACAGGGGAAAAACTGTTCATGTTGTCACAGGTACATTAATGTCTTAGTCACTCTTCTATTGTTGTGAAGAGACATCATGACGAAGGCAATTCATACAAGAGAAAGCATTTAATTGGAGGTTTGCTTACAGTTTCAGAGGTTTAGTTCATTATTATCATAAAAAGGAGGATGGTGGCATGCATGGCACTCGAGCAGCAATTAAGAGCTTTATCATGATCTACAGGCCCAGAAATATTGGGCCTGGCTTGGGTTTTTGAAACCTCAAAGCCCACCCCCTCAGTGACACTTCTTCTAACAAGGCCACACCTACTTTAACAAGGCTACACCTACTTTAGCAAGGCCACACCTCCTAATCCTTTTAATTCTCTCAAATAGTGCCACTCCCTGGTGACTGAGCATTCAAATATATGAGCCTGTAGAGGCCATTTTTATTCAAACCACCATAATTAAGAAGCCTCAATTCTTTGATTGATGATTGATTGATTGATTGATTTACAAGAAACTATTTTCCTTGCAAAATCCTTTCAGCACAAAACTTACTATTATTTCTGCCAAGAGTCTCTAACTTTCATCTCTAAACAAGGGCAAAAATTTCCAGACCATTAAGAGATTTAATACATAAGATGATAATATTTTTCAGATTTCTTTTCAGTTTTGAAGACAAAATTTATGGATGTCATCAACTCTAAGTTTGTGTCAGCCTTTGGCCAAGTCCTAAGCAATAGCTGGAAGTCTGACTCATGAGTGATGTTAGGAAGACTTTGTATCTGGCTGTAAATTGCAAACTGTGGCTTGCTGTCATATGCTATTGCGCAATCACTGTGATCCATTTAAAAATATTTATAATAGCTATTGGTTGTGTTTTATGAAGCAGGGTCTCACTGTGTAGTTCTGACTTTTTGTGTAACTCACTGTGTAGACTAGGCTGGCCTTAAACTCAAAGAGATGCACCTGCCTCTGCTTCCTGAGTGTCAGAATAAAAGGCATTTTGGACTATGCCTGGATTTTTGTTAAATATTTCAAACAATGATGTCCCTGCAAATAACTTTTATGAGCATGAAGTTGAATGAAACACAGCATTCAAAACATTGACCAGTGGCACAAATATGCAACAAGTACTAAGTATTTGCATTATTTCTTATTAATAAAACTGGCTTTTAAAAAAGACATGGCAAAAATTAATGTCAACCATTTTATGTCTTCAAAACAAAAACAGTCAACCATTTTTGACAATTTTTAATTGTCAATTGATAATGTACCTTATCATTTCAGAAATAAATCGTTAACAGAAAAATCTTTTGTAACTGTTAGCAAAAAAAACTAGTGCCCATAAATGCCTCTTTATCACAAACTGTGGCAGAGAAAGAAGTATCGTGAACATGTATGTTCAACTGATTTGCAGAAGTGGTCTGTTATCTGTTGCTTGTTCACAAGCTTTAATACTACCCACAAGTAAGAGAATTCAAGCATAAAATTCATTAATTTTAAACTATATAGTAATTTGACCAAAGAACTCTCTGCTTCTCATGTTATAAGACGTCTGGTGATAAGCCGTCCTGGGCTGAGGTAGGGGCTCCCAGGGCAGTGAGGACCTCAGCTTCTTATCTTCATTCTCATATACATAGCATATAATTTTCATCCTCTTGCTTGCACTGTGGTTACTTTGCATTCAGCATCATGTTGAAGTCCCAGACAGGAAGGTCATGTCTATAGGACCCAAACTCTACTAAAACAGTTGAAAGCTTTAGCTTCTGTTTTCTTTTAAGTTGGAGTGTGTCACGTAACCTATCATTGTCAGGGCACCTGAGAAGATAGTATCCAGGCCTCTCCTCTTCCTGAACAAACAATGCCATCCATTGTCAAGGAAGAAGGAGAGAAAGAACTTGTTTGCCCATTGTCTCAGTCACACTTGTCAAGAGCCCAGTCCCTAAGAGCTAATCAAACTCCACTCTAGCAAAACTTGTCAGGTTCTTTCATTATTTGAATGCCTGTATCGTCAACCTTATTTTCTTTATTACCTCCACAATTTCTCAGGCATCAAGGGGTCACACAGTGCAAGAGCATAGTTTACAAAATCTGAAGGTAAGTTCCTGGGTTCAAATCTCAGCCCTGTCTCTGACTCACTGTGTAACTTTGGGCAAGTTTTTTTTTCTTTATAGGCCTCATTTCCTCGGCTATAAATTTGATGTATTACAAATGTCAACTCAAGGAAACACAAGAACGGAATTAACTGGTTTATATAAAGCTCATGGGAAGTTTCTAAAACTTAACATTAAATATATATATATATATATATATTAGGTAAAGATCTCTAGGTGCGCTGTGATTTTGGTATTAGTATGAATTAGTTACCTTTTTGCTGTAACAGAGTGTCTGACAGAAGTCAAAGAAAGAAAGACCGGGGAGGGATGGTGTTACAGTTTAAGGATTCTGGCTCACAGTTTAAGGATGTAGTTCATCATGGCTCAGAAGGTATGGCAGTAAGAATATGGGGCAGTTGGTCACATTACATCCAGAGTCAGGAGGCAGAAAATGACAAATGCTGATAGGCCCCTCACTTCCTTTTATTCATTTACCCTGAGGCTCTCTCAGAGACATGCTGAGAAATTTGTCTCCTAGGTGATCCTAGAATCTGCCAAGTTGTTCATGTCACTTGTAATGCTTAAAAAATCAATAACCCATAAGTGTATACAACGTAAAGAATCAATTACTGTCATTTCATTCCATGAGCTTTGAAAGTTTTGCATACTTACCAAAATACCACCCTTAACGAGATATTCTACTATCTGTATAGATTCCTGAACACTCCTTCCTGGCCATCCTCTTCTGTCCTAGAGAGATCTATTGTCTGACTCTATCCCCAAATATTTATTTGAAGCTCCTGGGTTTCAGGTTAAAACAACTACATAGTACACGTGACTCTGTCTGGCACTGGAAACTCAACACCGTTCTTGAGAGCCATCAGATGGTCATGAACACAGGTGATTCACTCCTTCTTATTATCACCGAGTGTTCTCCTGGGGTCACAGTGTGTCTCTGTTATCCTCCTGCTGATGGAAATTCTGGTGATTTCCCACTTCTGGCAAGTCTAAACACAGTTGACAGAAACAGATTCTGTAAATCTGTTCATGGACATGCACCTTCATTTTTTTTTCTTGTATAAATACCCAGGAGTCGAATTGGTTGATGATAGGGTGAATGTAAGTCTAAATTTCCAGAAAACTCTCCAACAGTTCTCCTAAGCAATGTTGCTATTTTATAGGTCTACACACATAATACAAGAGCTCTGGTCTTTTTAGCATCCCCACGAATGCTTGGCTCTGTCAGTCTTATATTTTAACCATTCTCATGAGTGTGAAATGGTATTTATGAAAGAAATTGAAACTGTCATTTAAAACACTGAGTTTGAATGATTTTAATGATTCTTTCGAGCACAGACATAATTCTTTGACGTCGAGGAAAGTTGAAATTGAGAGAACGCTTCCAGGCAGATCTAGAATCAGTTTCTCAACAGATTCCCAACATTCCTCCCTTGCACCCAGCCCAGAGCATCTAGCATCACCCGCTGTGGAGACAAAGGTGATCCTGGGGCTTTCATGGGTCACAGGTAGGTTTTCCTGCTTGAATTCATATTCAACACGTCTTAATTCCCATGTCCTGTGTCCAGCTTCCTCCATTTTATTGATACCATCCACATCCCATTTCCTCCTCTTTCTGAATGTGTCTTTAAAAGAAATCCCTTTACTGTTGTTATTGCTGGGTTTTCAGGGGTTGGGGTGGTGAAACTAGATATAGCAGTTCAACTCCTTCTCCCTGTTCACTGCAGCCTCTTGAAAGCCTGAGCTGTGGTCAGCTAGGCCATAGAGGAGGAAGCTGGGAATGCAGTTTCCAGGACACAGCTGGCTTCTCTCTTCTCTAACCACTAATAAGTGGTGTGAGTTAGGGAAGTTACTTTGCATCTGGTGTTTCTGATTTCTTCAGAAGGACCAGGTAGAGTTAAAAGGATTATCGAACACATATCATATCTAATGTGTCCTGACCAATAAAGAGGCAGAGGCTCGTAGCCAACCATCGGACTGAGCACAGGAACCCCAATGAAGGAGTGAGGGGAAGGACTGAAGGAGCTGAAGGGGTTTTATCTGGCATTAATGGGAGAAGAGGCTCAATACCCCAGTGTAGAGGAATGCTAGGGCAGTGAATCAGGAGTGGGTAGGTGGGTAGGGGAGAACCATCATAGGGGGGAATGGGATAGGTTGTTTGCAGAGGGGAAACTGGGAAAGCGGATAACATTTGAAACGTAAATCAAATAAATAAATAAGTTCTAGATCTATATCTTTATTGCTAATACTGGAGCCTGTAGGATGAGAAGCAGACTTTCTTCAGAAGGCACATAGTGGCATTAGTGAATATAGCCAAATAGAAATTTTACTGCCTTACAAGGTGCTCACAGGTCAATGTATAGACCCACATAGCATTTCAGAAATGGTGCCATTAACTTTGTTTTTACTTGTTTGACCCAAATTTACGTTGATATTTGTGATGCTTACACATAAATATTTATCTAATATCTCAGAGTAAAAATATTCAAAAGGGGAGACCAGAAAGACAGCTTTGGATAAAAGCACTGGTCCATAGGCTTGATGTTGTGAGTCTGAGCTCTGGAACCGCATGGTGGAGGAACAGAACTGACTCCTCTAACCTCAGCACACATGTGTGTATGTGCCTGTGTATGTGCATATCTGTGCATGCATGCTCACATGTGTGTGTGTATGTGTGTGTGTATGTGTAAAATAAAACTATTTGAAAAGGGTAGATTCGCTTTAAGAAAACATAATGCTCTAGGATCTTTTTATGCTTTAGCATAATTATGTGAAGACAAATAAATGGGATTTTCATCCTTAAAACGGGCAGAGTAGTGCATATTTCAGAGCAGTTAATACAGAGAAATATTTTCTCCGAAGTAAATGACTCCCAAGCATCCTGAAACAGGAAAGACTGTGAAACACAATTGCTAATTAGATTTCTGTCTACTGGCCAAGACAAGACTCCCAAATCACGCATAGCTTCCCATGTCTGGTAGGGTGGGGCCAGGCAAACACAGTTCAGTATGACTTGGAATATACTTGCCTGTGTAAAGGAGGAGAAACGGGGTGGTGAGGAGAAACTGGCCAGTGATAGATAGCTCTGATATACAATAAAGGAAGAAGAGGGGCATGGCCAAGAAGTATGTGTAAGCAGACGCATACCCAAGTCTGAGCAAAGAGTATGTAACAGCTGAGCTGAAATGCAGACCTAAACGGCTGGCAGAGAAAAGAAATCAGGAACTCTCCAGAACATCTTGCACAGAGCTGTCTTTGGATCCATTCGGATTCTTTGAAGTCAGTGGGCTGTGGAAAAGACTTGTTCCTGCCAGTCTGAAGTAGGTAGTCTGTCCTGACAGGAAGCTGATAACAAACACTATTGTCACATGTTAGTTCTCAAGGGCACATGATTCTTTACAGAATATCAGGGACAGATGTGGTCACTACTACTCCTGCACACTCTAAACCTTGGCTGTTGCTCTGTGGAGAGTGAGGGCATCTGATGTCTGTAGAGAGCACAGGGCTACAGACCTGCTCAAAGCTCAGCCCACCCCATCAGTTTACCTAGTAACAGGTACCGTCAGTCATACGGGCAGGACGCGTGCTCAGGTTGCACTCCTAGGAAATCTGGTAATTAGCATAGTTTGTAACTTCCAAGCTGGCACTTTCTGCCTTGTCTCTCTGGTGATTAAAGAGTAAGTACTCTTCCTCTTCCTTTAAAAAGGAAACCCACAAGCCAAAACACCCCAGTTAACTGGATTTTTCTCAAAGAGCGAGGAAGTAAGTTGGCTCTGTAACAAATACATTCTTTCCCCCCCCCCTAACCCCCCAGGGAAGATTGTTGGTCCTAAGCTATTTCTTAGTTCTATGTATTAGACTTGGAATAATCCTTGGTAAAGTTTCATCAAAACCAAAAAAGCAACTGAACTAATGTTAGGCTAAGAGTCTGGAATTGGACCCAAGTTATGGATGGTGTAGGATTGCCAGGTCTGGGACTGGAGTCCATGGTTAGAAAACTGAGTGCATTCAACAAACACAAAGTTTAAATTCAACCTAGTGGAGGAGACGAATTCAGTTTAGGCTCCATTGTGTTTTGGTTGTGTCCTTTTCTAGTAAAATCGGCAGATACCATTGCACGTCTGAAATGTCACCTGCATGCCACATTCTTCAGTTGCTATACTACTCTTCCCCCAAATTCATCCTTTCAAAGGGAGTTAAAAGCCAGCTCTGGTGGATCTTGTCTGTGATCCCACCACTGTGGAGGTGGTGGCAGAAAGATTGGGAGGTCAAGATTGAGAGAAGTGGGGAGGGGAGACAGAGACACAAAGGCAGAGAGAGAGAGAGAGAGAGAGAGAGAGAGAGAGGGAGAGAGAGAGAGAGAGAGAGAGAGAGAGAGAGAACAAAGAACTGAGGAAGACACAAACAACTGAGCTCTTAGTGTCTCAATGAGCTGCTCCTAGTGTACTCAAGTGTGGGAAGCCGAGTTGTCTATAATTCTTTCTGCTTCCTCTCTTCCTTCTAACTTCTGTTTCTCCCAGCCACCATCCAATTGACTTGCTTGGTAGGTGGACATCACAGTCATCACCACACTGACTGAATGCAAAGCACTTCCTAACAAAAAAAATTGGTACCATTTCCTAAGAGCTCGTGGCATGCTGCAAGTTTTATCTTTGTTATCTCTGCCTTTCTCAACAAACCTGGCAGGACAGTAATAATTTACTACCTCTCTGCTGAGCCTCATACTATGCCTTTTTATAGCTACAATCCTCACAATAAGCCCATAAGGTAGGTATTATGACCTCCAATATGCATTTGATGATGCTGCAGTTCAGAGAAGTTAAGAAATTATCCCAAGGTCATGGCTTCTAGGTAGGTAGAAGTGCATTTCAGGTCCAAAGTTTTAAGGCCTTAGCTTTCTCCAAACACTGTCTGGCTTGCTGCCTCTTCTCTCCAGGCTTGGATTTTGTCTGGGCCAAGCATGTACAGGCCTTGTACACAGTGTCACAACTGCTGTGAGCTTATACTCGCGACTGCCCTGCTGTGCACATAAGATCAAGTGCCTCTTACGATTGTTCTCTCCATCTTCTGCAGTGACTCCTAAGCCTTATCAGTGTTTGTAAGTGAAGAACAAAGAGGTGTGAGAGTTTGTCTCACTAGATTTCACAGCAAATACAAGGAAGACTTGACCAACACTTGGCCAGGCAGCCAATGGCACTATTTTCAATGCCTTTTCTCTGAGCTCCATTCTGTCACTTATAAAAAATTGAACAATAACACTGAAGCTTCCTACAGAGCAAGACCAGACAAAACAAACAGGTCACAATTAGCATACTGCCTCAGTGAAGCAGACAGCACAGGACTAAGCTGGAAGATCTGTCTTTCTAGTAAGTTCCTATGTCTGGAACTGAAGCTGGTCCAGTAAACCACATTTTGTAAATCACTGACGTAGGTATTCAGCAAAGCAGGGGGAAAGTACACCACAGGAGATGTCATTAGTTAAGCATCTCCTTAGAGCTGGCATGGGATATTCCAGGAAAAGGGAAGTCCTTGAAGACCTGGGACAAGCATCGGACCAAGAATTATATCAAACTATCTCCAAAAATCATGAGATCAAACCTAACAGCCTAGGTCCCAAAGATACAGAATTGTTTGACAGCTGTACCATTTACAACATGCAGGTGAAAATGTGACTGAGATCCAAGAGGCAAGATGATTGTATCCGTCAGCACACACAGAAATCCCCACACGAATATACACAACATGCTTCTGGTCTTATAATCCCATGCTGACATGAAGGTCGCCTCTGCAAAAGCCAGGGCTTCTGTCCTTCCAAACGTGAGCAACACCCTGCAGGCTCTGTCTGAAGTCCCGCCATCTTCTCCAACAACAAATCTACTGTTTCCTATGGAAGGAAATACAACTGGTTGGCCATCAGATTCCAAACTGGGCTGGAGCTGTGTGAAAGGTTTTGCAAGTTAAAAAGCCAAACTGGCAAACTTAGGTTTTTTGACAGCTTTGTGAAGTGTGAAAAAAAATCATATTTCCCTGGCGCACTTTTATGAGGTTTTGTCTTGAATAAGAGGGGAGGCTGTGCCTGTGAAATGGAAAAAGGGTCACACATGTGACCTCAGCCCTGGTAACCCAACCTGATACTCAGTGAGTTCGGGAGCAGAATAATTCCCCCCCCCCCAAATTCTTGAGTCTTCTGTTTAGGCATCCAGGAACTTTTGTTTGAACGTGAGGTACCACAGTCAGCTCTGTTACTTGCAGTTGGCAAGGCTGAGAAAGACCAATTACAGGAGTCTACACAAAATGCTTCTGACTGGTAACTGCAGAGTAACCACCACACAGAGAAGGGGATTTGCAAGGACTCTTCCAGAAGCGACCATGTTTGTGTGGAGAGATTATTTAGCGAAAGTAAAAACAGGAATTTAGAGTCTGTTGAGGATTCAAATACCCTTGCCTACAAATCTGCTCTTGGGGGAGTTAACAAGAGGATGGGAAGACAGGCAATCTGATCACAGAGTAGACAGCCCATCCCTCTCCTTGGTTCCTGCCTCTTTTGCAAAGGATGAAACCCAACCTTAAGTCACTGGGCAGGTGCTGTGTGCTGAGATCTGTCCCCATCCCTTTTCTACATCACTAATCCAGCCTGAGCATCAAGACCTGTTTTTGCATGGCCTAGTGAAGAGACACTCACAGTCTTTGCATGAAACCTTACATGTTGTAAATAGCTCATTACAATGTTCAATTTTATTGTCATTGTTAATCTATATAATTCACTTTCTTACCAAGATTTTTCATAAGAAATATGTCAAAACTGTGGTCTGAAAACTTGAATCGTCTCCATGATACCTATTAATTAAAGCTAAGAGATGTCCAAGCTTCCTGGACTAGGTGACTATGTTAGTGTCTTAAGGCTGCTGTAACAAATACTCACAGAGTCAGTGCCTTTCACACAGAAACTTATTTCTTAGAGTTTGCAGAACAGGTGTGAGTGGCACTGGCTTCTTCTGAGGCCTTGTTTCTTGGCCTGCAGATGGCCACCTCCTTGCTCTGATCTCACACAGTTTTTCTTGTATAAGTATGTGTACAAGGACTGCCCTGGTCTCCTCTTTTTATAAAGACACCATTTATGTCTGATTAGAGCACACCACATGACTTCACTTCCCCTCCCAGTTATGTCTTTAATTGACCAGTCTCCAAATATAGTCACATCCTTTGGCACTAGGGAGTAGGGATTAGATCTTCAACACATACAACTTGGGAGGGAGTACACAGTCTGTCCCATAACACTTTGCTCGCTGGCCCAACCAAAAGTCATTTAGTCATTCAAATGAAAAATATAGTCACCCTATTTCCATAGCCAAAAAATCATTACCTACTTCAGAATCTACTCTAAATCCCAAATCGTATTTATATTTATCGCCCGTGTTTCAGTTCTGCCCATTAGGGCATTAAAAGCCATGGGGGAAAGGACTTTGTTCCCAAAAACCCAAGCTTGGTGAGTTGCTAGTTGCCAGCAGAACAGGAAGAGGTAGTGGGTTCAGCCTGGGCCGGGAGTTAAAAGAACAACTTACTGTTGAACAGTTCAACTCAGCATTTGAAGTTTACACAATTATATTTTCCTCTAAGAATTTAATTGGCTTGGTTTATGACCCCATGCCAGCCCCAGAGGGCTGATTTCACAAGCTGGGTCATTACTTGGTCCGTACTCCACACCAGCAGGAATCTTAGACATGCCAGTGCGTTTTCAACCAGAGGGTCTCCACATGCCCCAGAACCCTGAGGGTCCTTCATGTTTATCCAGCTTAGGCTCTACCTCCAACATTGCAGCTTTTATGCCAATACCCCACAACTGCTCCCCAAAGATCCAAGGAAACCAAAGAAGCCTTATTGATGAGGCAATTAAAACTGCAAACCTCACTTTGAGATGGATAGATGAGTAGGTGGAAGAATGGAGACCTTGGCCTCCATATCATTGTTCTTCTATCCTCCTAACCTTTTCGCTGTGGAGATGGGATAGTATGTATCTCCAGATGTGTATGTGTGCTGTGTGTTTGTATGTATGCATGCATGTGCCTGTGTGCTTCCATGTGTGTCTCTGTGTAAACGCCTATGTGTTTTTCTATATGTATGTGAATCTGTGTACCTTTATCTATATGGCTCTGTGTCACTGCATCTGTCTGTCTTTCTGTGTGTGTATTTAAGTGTGTGTTAAGTGTGTGCCTCTGTTTATATGTCTGTGTGTCTTTCTGTATAAATGGGTGCAAGTCTATGTGTCTGTTTCTGTGTGTCTTTGTGTATCTGTGTGTGTGTGTGTGTGTGTGTGTATGTGTGTGTGTGTGTGTGTGTGTGTGTGTGTGTGTATGAGAGAGAGAGAGAGAGAGAGAGAGAGAGAGAGAGAGAGAGAGAGAGAGTATAGTACAAGCACCATAAAAATGTAAGGGGTATGTGGTGATTTGAATAGACTTGCTCCCCATAGACTCATGTATTTGAATGCTTGACTCATGGGGAGTAGCACTATTAGGAGGTGTGTCCCTATTGGAATAGGTGTGGCCTTGTTGGAGGAAGGGTGTCATTATGTAGGTGGGCTTTGAGGTCTCCTTGTGATCAAGCTCTGACAGTGTGGAAGAGACCCTCCTCCTGGCTGCCTGTGGAAGACAGTCGCCTCCTGGCTTCCTTTGGGTCAAGATGTAGAACTCTTGGCTCCTCCAGCACCAAGTCTGCCTGCATGATGTCATACTTCCCACCATGATGATTATGGATTGAACCTTTAAAACTAGAAGCCAGCCCCAATTAAATGTTTGTTTTTATAAGACTTGCTTTAATCATGGTGTCTCTTCACAGCAATAAAACCCAAACTAAGACAGGGTAGTCCAGTGGTAGAAAAATAAGACCAAAATTGTAGATATTAATAAAGTTCATTTTGTCATGTGGACTGCATTCAAGTACTTGTACATATATGCAAACATTTGCTATAAGACAAAATTATGAAACACTGTATATACATTGTGATTCTGGAATCCTAAAGAATGTGCTTGCATAAAACTGGTTGTGTGTTCTTTCACTTGTTAAAGTTGTGTTGAAAAATACAAACGCCAAACCCTGGTAAGTTCTGAGGATCCAAAAATCCACAAAGCTGAGCACAGAATAATGTAACTTGGGAAACAAACACTTTTTGTGGCCCTTTTCAGTACACACCACAAGGTAGGCACACAGTAGGGAAGGTTGCTGCCTGGCCTTAGGAGAGCAGGAACATTTCATGGTCCTAGAACTGCATCCCAGAGAGGAGCTTCAGAGAGGAGGAGACCCGGAGAGGCACCTACTGCAGGGAGGCCATGGTAAAGGTGCTAGGCCACACACGGTGGGTAAGTTATGACAATCAAAGGAACATTTAAGGTTAAGCTTTCTGGCCCACTCTTGATAGTGTTCTAGAGAGGCTGAAAGCCTTAGGGATGATCTAAATATGAATTACTCTAAAAATAGGATCAGCAACCACAAACAATTTGAAGACTATTTTGTAAGAAATATACTTAAAAGAAAATCCTAAAAAAAAAATGTATTCTAGATGTGGTTTATGTCATCAAGAGGGTAAATAAATTTGGGTATGGACATCCTGGGTGTGGTGTTTGTGTGTGTAAATGTTTGTGATATTTTAAAAATTACACTACTAATATTGGCTACAGTTTCAGTTGCTCTCCAACCTTCTTCTTTGAAATGGTATCTCTTACTGCACCTGAAGCTGTCCAAAGGCTATCGAACTGGCTGGGTAGCAAGCCCTACAGAACCTCTTGCTTCTGCCTACCAGTATGTGTTCCCACATCTACCTTAATGTTGAGGATCCACATGCAGGACTGTCTGCTTGTACAACACTTTATTCTCTGTGCCATCTCCCCAGGCCTTGGTTTGCACATTTTACTAGCGACTTAATTTGGCACAATTTAAATACTGTAAAAATCCACCTACTGTAACTTTAAAATTGTGTCTTTTAAATAAATGTATACAGTATTTAGAATTCCACAGCTCGGGCACAGACCACTTTGCTCTTCTCATTATTGCTCTTGAGTGCATTTTCAGATAGCTGTTAAATAGATTATGGCAGGCACCAAGTATTCTACTGAGATTTACTGAATACATTTGAAAGTGTGAAGATGTTAGCATACTGTGTTAGGGATCATGGATGGCTGTTAGACTGTATAAAGCCATATTGAGAAATTTAGACATCAGGCTACAAATATGGGCAGAAGGTTTATAGCTCATTGAAAACAGGAAAAAAAATAATGAACATTTAGAGATTTCACCATTTCATTAACAAATTGGTTATATAATAGTTTAGTCTGTGCTATTTTAGTTTTATCATATTTGTAGAAAATGAAAGTATTGAAAAATATTTATTTGCTTGCTTGATCAACTGAAGTATTGATTGCATGTCTGACTTTGGTCTTGAGCAGGGAATCTCCAAGTTTATTTTTCCTTTTAAAACTATGTACCAACTAAAAGAAAGCATACAGAATAGGGGAAATCTTTGCCAGAAGATTAATATCCAGAATATATAAAGAAAACCAAAGAATCAATCAAACAACCAAAACAGTAAGCCAAGTAGCCCATCAAAACATGGGCCTGGGACATGATCTGAAAGTTCTCCAAAAAAGGGGAAAAATTGCTAAGAAATGTCTCAAAAAATGTTCATCATTCCTGGCGCTTATGGAAATGCCAATCGAAACAACTTTGAGATTTCATCTTAAACAACCAGAATGGCAAAGGTCAACAAAATAACTGACGTCAAATGCTGGAGGACCATGGGGAAAGGGACCCCTCATCCACTGTTGGTGGGATTGCAAATTGCTGCAGCCACTATGGAAACAGGTGTGAGGAATTCCTAAAAAGATAAAAATAAATCTACCATACAGCCCAGTGCCGTGGCACTTGTCCAAAGCACTTGCCATCCTTCTCCACAGATACTTGCTCTGCTGTGCCCACTGCTCTTTATTCACAGTAGCTAGGATGTGATAACAGCTAGCTGTCCTTCAACTGGAGAATGGGCAAGGAAAATGTGGTACATAAGCACCACGGACTGCTACTCAGCTCTAAAGAAAGGACTGGAAATCACCAACTTTACAAGTAAATGGGTAGAACTAGAAAAGTTCATATTGACTGAGATAATCTCGACCACCAAAGACAAACATCACGTGTTCTCTCTCACTCGATCCTCCTGGCTCTAAATCTTCAGATGTGAGTATATGGAGTAACTGCAGAAACCAGTAAAGTAAAAAGCAATCATTGCTAGGGTAAGGGGTTGGAGAAGCAATAGAGAGGGGCAAAGCAAGGCACAAGTGATTGGACCAGAGAAACAGCAAAAAGGAGGCTCTAATTAGGGAGACAAGGAGATACAGAAAAAGGAAGGAAGAGGGTAAAACAATATAAGGATGTCTGAAAAAGTCATAGGGAATTAGCTACTTACCTACAAAAACCCCAGTAATAATATAAGTCTGTATAGAGTTTCAATAAAATTTTCTCATATAGGCTGACAATGCTCCCTTCAGGATCCAAAGACCATCAAAAACAAAACAAAACAAAACAAACAAACAAACAAAAAATTAAACCAAACCAAAACCCAACACCAAACATGAAAACCTTTTTTTGGGGTTGTTAGGTTTGTCCTAGAAACTGCCTCCAATGGTACAGGCTTCTGTCACTGACCTTGGTTGCCTCTCAGAGGTGCAAAGTTAAGTCCCTACTGCTTAAGAAACCACAGACTTCAAACACAGGGTCCAAGGGCACTGAGCTTGCATTGACCTGAATGCTTCTCCACTGAAAACTAGCTTTCAGCTTTCATGGTATCAGGAAACACCATGTAAACCTCCAAAGGAGGGAAGCAACCAACAGTCCTACCCAGCTCCAATGCCTATAAACCATAACAATTTCCAGCACAGCACAATAACCTTAAGGATGCAGTAGTGGCATACGTATCTTGGCAGTAACCAACAGCTCTCTAATTGGACCAGCTCAACAAGAAAGAAGCTACACCTAGCCTATGCCCCAGAGGTAGTGAAGTCACAGATCTTTGAGAAGAATCTACAACCCATCATTTAATCAAATCAGCATAATCCCTAACTACTTCCAAATATCTGTTCCTATACCCATGGATAAGCAGTTCTCATCCCTCATCAAGGAGGCTTCTTTGACAATAGAGACCATTACAGAAAACTATAACCAATCAAAATATAAAGTTGTGAAGCCCAGTCCCAATTAATCTACAAAACACTTCTGCAGATATTGTAAGGTCCAGAGAAATGGCATTTTCTGTGAGGCTGTGTCTCCTAGTAATGTCAGAGGCAACACCCATAAAGTCTCACCAATATGACTGCCTTAATATGAGGCAACCAGGACAATAGACATGTTAAAGCAGGTGAAAAAAAAAGCCATATGGGTTTAATTGTACATAGACACACACACACACACACACACACACACACACACACCATACAACAATTCTGAGAGTAAGAGAAGTTGTCTACCCCAGGGAAGAACACACTGATTTGTTATCCAATCCCAAATGGTCAGCCCTGAAAACATACATACAAGTGACATTATACAGACTGAGCAAGTTATATTTAGGAATATATATGTATATACATATAGGTGTGTAACAACAATTACTGAAAAAAGTCATGAATTTGAAAGAGCAAGGGATGGTTTGGAGGGAGAAGTGGGTGTAATTATATTATAATGACAAAAAAAAACCCTATGCAACATCCAGGTCAATATCATATAGAGGAAGAAGAAGAAAAACTCTTTCTTTTAAATGATAAGATGAATTTTCCAACTCAGATAACTGCCATTAAATTATTTGATGTCAACTCATATCATGTGTTTAGTTATGTGTCAGCCATCTTTGTTCTCCTGGAATTCTCTTGGCCTTAGATAAAAACTGGACCATCTTTTTAAATACCCTTATTTTCTGTGGGCAAAATGCTGAGATGTTCTTGTTACCAGGTAAACAATATGCACTGACTTTTTTTCTCTGAATTTAAGGAATAAATAGATATACTGTTCACTCCTAAATGACAGGTGAATTATAAAACTCACTCTTTCCTTCAGATATACAAGCTTAAAGACAGCTTTTAAAGAATGATTTTATTTGGGTCATGCCCTCACATTTAGCCTTATCAGAGCCTAAAGGGATACAAGTAAAAAGTAAGGAATAAAATCCACTTTACCATCTAAAAATATAATTTACTCATTATTTCTCAATGACTTTGCTACTCTACAATCTTTTAAAAATAGAAAATTCCCTCCGTTTCTAATAAGATTACCATTTAAGGGTGTATGTGAGAGTGATAAAGGTCTCTAAGTGTGACTAAGGTTCCAATCTTGTGACATGTGGAATAACCTATGTAATTATACTCCCTTTACACTTACAGAAAAGCCCAAGTGACTGTAATACATGCTAACTTAATCTCAGCCACAGAAAATGTGTTTCTGATTTTCAAATTCGGCAATTCTTCAATAAAAGTTGTTGCACTTCGTCTGATCTATTCTCAAAATACGGAAGTGCTTGAAGTCCGACCACCTGCAATAACAGATTACTGCTCTCTAAAACACTGCTGTACACCTACGATGCGGAGGCGCAAAGCTCTGCTTAAAAAGATCTTTGTTGCCTTTTCTAAAAGAAAGAAGTGGTCCCAAAGTAAAGCCGGTTTTCAGCAGCCTCCCTGCTCCCAAATGCAACTGGCATCAAAGTCTAATGAAAACCTGTTTGCGGACACTGGATCCAGTCCAAGGTACACCATTGGCATATTCCAGACCCCCTGGGATGTGACTCATATAAAAAAACACAGGGCTGTCATCGGATGGCTGGTGGCTCAAATAAATCAAATTTACTTTGAAAACTGAGGCATACCAAAATTTTATTAGGTGAAACTTTAGCATTTCTTATAGCCAACTTGCACATATATATTTTTATTACTTACAGCAGTTAAAAGGTATGCTACCAATCATATGCAAAACAAGAAAAAAGGTAGAATACCTTTTTCTAAAAAAACAAAACAAAACAAAACAAAACTGGGCAGTAGTAGAAACCACCATTAAAAAAAGGTCTCTGAGTAACTAGTAATACGTGACATCATGAAGCACAGCCCTTAGCTCACATCCGTCACAAACTCAATGGAGCAGATATCTTCAGCACCTCTCCATCAGCAGATTCCATGACTGAAAGAGTGGCTTTCTACCCAGTGGTTATCGTTTGCTAAGACCAGCAGCCATCCCACACTTCATAGGATGATGACAATGTTTGTAAGGTGCACTTATGAGGAACAGACATGAGAATACTCAAGTTCTTGATCTATAAAGGGTTGATATTTAGGCTTCAAAGGTATTTTGCTGTCTGCGCCTCCAGCCACTTTCAAATTCTAGTTGTTAAGGTTTTAGGAATATCCATTCCTTTCTTCCACTAACTATGTGAAAATGCTTTATGTTGAATATTCATTTACCTAGAAAATGTTAGTTACTTACTAAGAGCACAAGCAGAAACAGTCCGTTATTCAACTAATTATTTTCTGAGCTAATTAATACTCATCTTTCATCCATTCATCTTTCTATAATTTTTCAATATATAAAAATTGTACACATTTACAGGAAACATGTTGTTTCAATGCATGTATACATTGTGTAAATAACACTCACTGTTGGGGTCCTACCTATCATATTGTGAAGGCAGTAGCTGTAACTGTCCTTAAGCAGCAACTAAGTTGAGAGTTTTATGTGAAAAGTGTGAAAAACTACATCTTCATTTAAGTACACACACATACACACACACACACACACACACAGAGAGAGAGAGAGAGAGAGAGAGAGAGAGAGAGAGAATCTTCAAAATATTGAGAGTTTACAATATTAATTAAAGAATATTTTCAAATTATAAAATTATGCTAGGTCATACATAATTATACAGATATTAAGATATACTCTTAAGCCGGGTGTGGTGGCACATGCCTTTAATCCCAGCACTTGGGAGGCAGAGGCAGGCGGATTTCTGAGTTTGAGGCCAGCCTGGTCCACAAAGTGAGTTCCAGGACAGCCAGGGCTATACAGAGAAACCCTGTCTTGAATAACATATATATATATACTCTTAAAAACTGTCATATATTTTAAAAGAATTTTTGGTATTTTCTTTTATTCTCTTAAAAATTTTGGAGAGTTTTATATCAAATATGTAAACATGAAAAAAATTCTGAAAAATTTTCTCACCCTCATTTCTCGTATTTTAGATCCATTTTTACACAGATTCTTTATTTTAATTATTCTTTGAAGAGTCAACAGCCCCCTTTCTCCACAGCTCAGGGAGGGTAGCAGTGGTTGGCATCACAGGAAAAAGCTCTTCTGGATAACACTAGTTCCGTTTTTTTTTTCTGACTGAGCATAAGCAATCTCCAAGTAAAGGGTTAAGTCAGTCATTTTGATGGAGTGTATCCATAACTTGAGGAAGTCACTCACTTTGAACACTTTGACTTCCCCATGGTCGGAGCAGAGAGCATTTCATGTGAAATGGCTCCGTGATTTTCACACATAGAAGGAGCCTCAATAAAATCTGTGAGAAAGGAAAAGCAGAGGGTTTTGGCCCTGGAACACAGGGGAAGAGAGACATCTGCAATCAATGAACAAGGAATCATTCAAGGCTTATTACCTGCTGTGCGAGGTGCTGCAACTATGGAGAATAGAGGAGACATGTAAAAATGTTTTCCTGTCCTTAAATTGCTTCCAATTCAGCTGAGGACAAAGAAACAAATACAGAACCATCTCAGCAGCTATCCAAGATAGCAAGGCCATCATGCCCGGAAGACAGTCACACACACGCTGATTTCGTGGACATGGCTCTGTATGAAATTCTAAAAGGGCGATGATGTCACAGGACAGGAGTGGCTCAGAGCAAAATGCCGAAATTGGTTTCACCTGTGTCAGAATGTATCCGTGCCCGTTTTTCTCTCCATCTGAATAGATCTTTCCTCTGAATACAGGACTGGCCTTAACCTCAGAGTTTAAAGTTCTTGTTAGAATAAAAGTAATAGAGAAAATCAGAGACAAATGGAAAAGATGGAAAAATATGTTCTCCATCTTTGACAATACCTCAAGGTCAGAAAAAAAAAAGGCACTAGCTAAGGGAGCAGAAGGCCATAAGTGGGAAAATCACGAGTGAGCTCAGAGACCTGGCAATTGCAAAATCATTAACTGAAACCATGATGAGACGAAACTCTGCCGTGGAAATGCACAACAGTGATTGAAAGACCGGCTGCCAAAGATCAGGGGAAATAAAGATATTTGTTCACAGATAATGGGGATTTGAATCTGTGCAGACACTTTGGAACGGACTAGGCAATATATATTAAGAGCATAGGCATATGCAAGAATCCCGGAAGCTAGCCAGGCGTGGTGGCGCACGCCTTTAATTCCAGCATTTAGGAGGAAGAGGCAGGCAGATTTCTGAGTTCGAGGCCAGCCTGGTCTACAGAGTGCATTCCCAGGACAGCCAGGGCAATACAGAGAAACCCTGCCTTGAAAAACAAAACAAAACAACAACATCAACAACAACAA
The DNA here is from genome assembly GCF_000001635.26 of Mus musculus. Lineage (NCBI taxonomy): Eukaryota > Metazoa > Chordata > Mammalia > Rodentia > Muridae > Mus > Mus musculus. The sequence continues at coordinate 87,868,236 of NC_000075.6, forward strand.
CAAAGAATCCCGGAAGCTCCAGTGTTAAGACATTTTCTAAGGAAAGACTTAGACTCAAAGGCTTACGAGATGAAGGTGTTAATGAAATATTTACAGATTTAAAGACTTGGAAACAGCATAAGGATCGAGTAACAGGGTTGATCACCACAATGTTCAAAATCAAAATTAATTTTTAAAATGATATTAAGCAATGAGAAAATATCCCCCTCTACATCAGTATCCAGTAGAGATTATAAAGCAACATACGAGATGTATTTCAAGTTTCGGAAGAACCTTGGATGGAGAAGCTGAAAGCAGACCTGTCAACGTGTCCAAAGTAGCTATCTGGATGGTTGATCTTACTTATAATTTATCAAAAATAAACATATGCCACCTCTGCTATTTAAAGAAATTTACTTGAAAAACAATGCTGTGAAGAGTATCTTGAGACAAAGTGTTTTGTACATGTTCGAGACTTTTCCTTTGGCCAAAAAACTGCTGGCTTTCATTTATACTTAAACCAGGGTTTGTGATGGCACTGTCTCCTCTGGAGCTTCAGCTAGCAGGAATATTTAATAATATTGGATTTTTTAAAGCCATATTTTTAAGCTTCTTTTCGAAATGTTCCATTTCTAATTATTCTGTCAAAATGAAAGCAGTTTAATTTTCAAAACTACAGCAAGCAGAATAAAGGGACAGTGTTTACACTATACTATTATATCACACCATTGTATATGATATGACAATGTTCGTTGAGAGGTTTAAGTAATTTCTTCCCTTAAGTGCTCTTGGGTTGGGAGAAAGGGATGAGAAAAGGCCTGGCTTGCCATTCTCTTTTGAATGACCTACTAACGCTGTCAGGGTAACCCACTCAAAAGCTATGGCCGATCATGCTTTTTTTTTCCTGATTCTCAATGTAACTCACTCTTGACCATCTCCCCATAAGAAGATCAACTGAATATCAAAAGCTCTCTGCTTCTAATGTCTTTGTAGCACATAATTTTTTTTCCAGAAAATTCAGTTGGGTGTTGAAATGAATTTGGGAAACAATGAAATAGGTTGACTGTTCAGAAAAGGCAGTCTGAGATCTAAATAATTTGGGGTGGAAGAATCTAGATTGTGGACAAACATCACTTTAATTGTAGCATTTTTATGCTGACGTGGCTCCTATTTCCAAATTGAAATAGAAGGGCATTGCCATGACTAACATGCAAACGTTAGATCTTCTAGAAGGGCTAATGTTTATTCTCACCCAAATTTATTCAGACATGGACATAATCATCTTCAGTGGCATAGCTCGTCTTTTCTGTGTGTGCATTTGTGTGCATGTGTGTGTGCGTATGCGTGTGCATTGCATATGTGTGTGTGTTTGTGTGTTTGATTGTCCCATTGTTGCTATTGTTTTTTTCTGTTGGGTCTCATGGAGTCTTAACTGCCTTTACACGTGATGGCTTTTCTCTGGGTTTAGTCAAACTTTGGACAAAATACCTTTGTCAACCAATGACAGAGAAGCCTTTCCCAACTTAAACGTGATATTTTTATTTCCTCTCCAGGCATTCTTGTTGCAAAGTTTTCTTCTAGTTTAATTTATAAGTTAGAGTAATATTTCTTCCATGAACAGAATTTGTTGTTGTTGTTTTATACAGTCTCTTTCCCCATGCATCTTTTAAAAATAACATGAATATTTTTCTGAACTTTCTAGTGAAGGAATGATGAAAGACTAGCCTGAACTCTGTGTAAGTAACTAAACAGAGCCCAGCAGGGATAGAAACACAATTCTGTGCTCAGAGAGTCCCTTTCTGGGACTCAGATTCGCATTAAATGACCCCAAGCTCAGATCTCAACTTTGTTACCGACTGGACCCTGCTTCCAACTCTTTAGGAAAGCAGGAAGCCTCTTGGGACAACATGAAGTAAACCTTCCTGGTGGACAGACAGCAAATTTGGTCATTATACAAATTCTAATGAGTCACCTGGCTCATTGGCATGCTTCTACATGATCCTCACATGGCCTTTTTTTTCCCAGACAGTTGACAGGAATACCTTTACCACTCCTTTCACAACTGCTTCCTCCTTCTCAATAAGAATTTATGGGAAACTGATCATGGAGGGATGGTCACACTGCTGAATTGTATTCACTTTGTATAGCATGCTGTGTTCTGTGCCTTACACATGAAACAGAAATGTCACTAGCAAACCTCAAATGAGAACAGAGGACGGAGCAATGTAGCAGCAGTCAGGAGCCTGAATGCCTCTTTATCACTTCTTGTTTTTGTTTGTTTGTTTGTTTGTTTTTTGTTTTTTTGTTTTTTCGAGACAGGCTTTTTCTGTATAGCCCTGGCTGTCCTGGAGCTCACTTTGTAGACCAGCCTGGCCTCGAACTCAGAAATCCACCTGCCTCTGCCTCCCGAGTGCTGGGAATAAAGACGTGTGCCACCACTGCCTGCTCTTTATCACTTCTAAGACATGCCAACATACAAGGCATTATAGGACACACCTCTCTGCCTCTGTCTCTGTCTCTGGAACAGTTAAAGGCATTATGTGGACTGTGATTGTCCCAGCTACTGTGCTCTGAGTACTTAAATCTACCCAGAAACTGTCTTCTGAGATCACTGTTTTCTTCCTCTCTTCAGTAGGACAAAGCTTTATAGCCAGTGGTAGCAAATGCATAACCTGATGTGTAATAAATTATGCTGTCAAAGTCAGTTTTTGCAAATAGCCTCAAAGGTGACATTAGGGACAAGGTGAGTACTTTTGACTGCTGCCTGCACAGGAAAGGTAGATGCAAGCTTTCTCTATGGCTATAGGTATTTACACCCCCACAATAAGTGATATTGTAGAACAAAGCATAAAACTCATTCTTAGATCTCCAAAACTATAAAATGTCACTGCTGCCAAAAACAACAACAACAACAAACCAATAGGTATTGGATACAGCCAGCATTGGATCTGTCCATTTAACCTATCACTTCTATACATATTCAAGATATATTTTGGGTGCTGAAAATAAAACTGTTGGTATTCATCACACAACCTCAGTCCATTTATACCCTTCTCTGCTGAAGGTTGTTGGATGTTTTGGTTGAATTCAGTACATCCCTTTGATGTCTAGCAACCCCTTCCACTTCCTGTATGTGATACTTAACCATGAGAGCGGATTTGCATGCATCCTGATCCTGAGTGGTGGAGCAGAGAACTAGCTGTCATTAAATAAGTTCACACTTTGGTTGGGAGAAGGTAGTGATGGGAGTTACTGCTTCTCTTTCAATGTTGCCACGACTGCTGTCCAACTGGTGGACTCCAGATGTTTCCTTCAAATACGGAAGGTAAATTTACCCCAGTGTGGTTGCTAAAACAAATAAGACTTCCAGTTGTTTTAAATAACATCCTCTTTTCAGATACTCTGCCCAAAACTTGGTGGACACCTGTGTTATATTAGTAAAATATACAAAACCCTTAACAAGTTTAATAGACAAATTTGATTCCATTCAAAGACTATACTGTGAAGTTCCTACTAGGAAAATGATATTGTTTGAAGGGCTGTGTGATGAGCTAGAAGTGACACACACAAGATCTTTACTTTGGTAAAAACACAAAAAAGTTAGAAATAAAACAAAAATATCTATAAGATAAGGCAGTTTTAAATACAGGCTTCCTGGAGCTGGCTCTTTGAAATGCACTGGAAAACATCCCTTTAAGAACTGTGCTAGAAAAAAATATGTTCCTGCCTGGCTAGGTAAAGACACAGCAGGAATAAAAGACAGCTCAGGTCCTCCTCATTGTGTCTCCGCTAGGATCTTGAGCTTCTTCTTTCCAGAACTCCTCAAAATCTGCAGAGATTGCCTGTCACACGGAGCAGGTGTAAAGAAATAGCAGGGATCAAACCTGAAGGTGAGGTGGACACACTCTGTGCAAGCTCGTGGATGTGAAGGTGAGCTGTGTGGCCACAAATTGTATGGAGTTGTGGATGATGATAAGCCTCGATTCCTCCAGGAGAGCAGCTGTGCTGTACAGCAACAGCCATTTACAGACGTCGTAGCCCAGCGAGGATTCTTGGGGTTCAGAAACCACATGAAAGCATTTGATGACTGGACACTGGGTGATGGTGGTAGGGAGTGAAGAAGCAGTTAGAAAAGATTTAAGAGGGAATAAGTATTCTCAGTTGAGTAATAAATGTTTCTCAGCTAGTTAATGCTATGATTTTTTTTAAGTCTTTAGGATTTAGTACCTGCAAAAATTAATCAAATAAATCCTTCACAGCTTCCGAGTGGCCAGCTGAGTGGAAAGCCAAGGAAGAGATAAAGTAATTTTGCTAATCCCACCCCACTACCTCCTCGACACATGCGCACTTTCCCCCAGATTTGTCAATAGCTTTGATGTGAACAATTTTCTTTCAGTTTCAGTTTTGTTGTATTCTATTTTGGATCACAGTCTTTTGTTGCTCAGGTTAGTCTAAATATCCTAGTCTCAAACCATCTTCCCGCCTCAAATTACCAAGCAGCTAGAACCGACTTCTGCCATCATCTCCATCTGTTGATTTTGTACTGAGTTATTTTGATTTTTCAGAAACCTAACACAATAGTTAACTAAACAAGAAACAAACATCCTATCCAAAATAACCCAACAAAACAAATTTTTAAGAGCTGTATCGAGTAACTTTGGAAAGAAAAATCAAATGTTCAAAAGTATTGTCATATTTGATACTACATCGTTGTGCCTTTAATTGTAGAACTTTATTGAATTAGTAGAAATTAATGTCAGTGCTTGAAATTTACTTTATTTTATCAGATATTTTTAAATGTCTTAAAAATGTAGATACTATAGTACTGTTTAAAAAAAAACATCAAATGTGAATTATAGAACTCTATAGGCTTAGTCTGCTGGGTACTAATTTTCAGGCCAAATGAGAAATTAATTTGTTGATAACACATCCACTGACAAAGAAACTATTCTTATCTAGATTGTAAATCAATAAAATCCCCACTACTGGGTAATACTAAAAGCAAAGTGCTCATTTGGGCTCTAAGGAAAACAGTTGAGAGATGTCTACTCGCTCCACAGAGAATACCCAGACTAAGCCCTGGGTTGAAACACTTATTTGAAATAAACAGTGTGTTTTGATAGCAGGATAGAAAGCTTAGAGTAGGGTCTAGAATTGATTTTAAAGAGTCTAAGATTTGGTGACACACTTTTTTATTAATTATTTTATTTATTTACATTCCAAATGTTGTCCCCCTTCCAGGTCTCCCCTCTGAAAATCCCCCACCCCATCCCCACTTCCCTTTGCCTCTAAAAGGGTGCTACCCATCCATCCACTTCCAGCTTATCCCCCCAGCATCCTCCTTCTCTGGGGCAACAAGCCTCCTGAGGCCAAGGGCCTCCTCTCCCATTGATGCCAGATACCGCAATCCTCTACTACATCTGTGGCACATTATTAATTCACAAACATTCTCCCATGTGCAAGCAAGGTATAGATCTGAACCACTCCTACTGCCTTATCAGACTGTAATTTAACCGTCTCGAAGGAAGTTTCCCAGCCTCATCTATTTTCCTGAGGTTGTAAGAATGATCATAGAACTGCTTCTATTGCTTTGGGTTTACCTGCATTGTCTGTCCAAAGGAAGACTTTTGTCAACAGTTTATAAACTAAAGAAAAACAGATTTAAAAAAAAAACTGGATGATTTTTCACTCTGTAGATTCACTAAAGAACAGTTTGGGGCTTCAGAAAAAAATAATTTACTAAAAACAGATTGTGGAAAATATTTTAATATGTTAAACACAGAACATAAATAAAGTTTTGCATGTGTTTGCATGTGTATCCTCATCTATGTGTGGGAGGAGTGAGGATGTGTATGGAGGTTAACCTTTTGAACCATACTTTAGACAACATTCACCTTGGTGTTTGAGACAAGGTTTTTTCACTTACACACAGGGCTTCCTGGCCCCAGGTTGGGCTGGGCCTGTAGGACCCAGGAATCCTCCTGTGTCTACCTCTGTCATGCTAATCTTATAAGCATAGAACACATCTCTTGGGGTTTTTCACGAGTTCTGGCATGACGCTCAGGTCGCCCTGCTTGTGTGGCTGCAATCTCTCCTCAGTCTTACATCAACTTTTTGACAAGCAGACGTTTCAGCCTTAAGAACAGTGGCTAAGGCGATTTACTGGACAAGCATGATTGGCACACAATTTAGATCTTTACAAAAATCTTTTCTAGACTAAGCAAGTATCTGTATATTATAGAGGAAACTTTCCATCAATATTTTTGAAATACCTGATTTTTAAAAATCCATCGGGTTTTAAATTTTTATTAGTGTAATAAATTCAAATTTTATATTTATTGTTGAATGGAAAAGAAGTGTTAAATTTGAAACCATGAACTTGCCTTTCACTTTTAATTCAACATTTAAATTCTGATCAAGGAATATGAAGGGGTCTATCCCATAGACATAAATAGTAGTGAATATATTTTATATTTGTGACTTCCTGTCTATGTGAACACAGTCTATCACAAAGGACTTTTATAAAGACTGCTGAGCAATCACTATGTATCCTAATTAGAACATACATAGCCAAGAAATCTAAACTTATACAGTAATATATACTAATGCATGCTTCAGTTTTTACTTAATTGATAATAATTTTTGGAAGTTGTACACAAATTTAATGTACAACAGCATCCTTAATTTTAGAGTGTGCACACACATATAGGTATGCATTTTTCACTAAATTCTGTATACAAATTCACAAAATCTTGTCCCATTTATCACAGTGTGTGGTACAAACCAACTATTTAATCTGTGACCAAACAGTATTAGACTGGAAAGCACTATCCAGAGAATCTGACTGAATTAAACAGCAACAGAATAAAGAAAATAAGAAACACGTCCAGGATGACCCGAAAGTGAAAAGCAACAGCCAAGGAGAGTAATCTGTTGAACATAGCTTACTTGAGCATCAAAGAAACCATAAGAGGAAGCATCCTTGGATGTTAAAGCATAAAGATAATCCCAAAACAAACATTCAGACCTCCAAAATTCCTCAAACCGTCTCTGAGTTTCTCTGAAGGACTCAGTGTGCTAGTGTGGAGGTGTGCACCAGGCATTTGTTGTGGTTTCTCTGAGGGCCATGTTACAGACCTTCTGAAGCTGTGGTCAGTGGATAAATCTTACACAGCTTGTGAGAGTTTGTGTATTGGCAGGCATAGTTTCAAAGTGGTTTGCTTCTAAGGACAGCCTGGGAACTGGACGGAAAGAAGTGTGTATACGCTCTTAAAACAGCATATAAGCCAGCATCCACGTTAGCTTCCTCAGCTGCAAGGTGATACTTATCAGCATTTTATAGAGACACAAAGACTCTTTTTCAAAGCTGTGTTATTTTAAAATCCCATACAGAAGTACATCAGAAGATTTGAACCACTCCTTTTTCTTAGGACTTAAACTATAAAAAAACAACTCTCATCTTTGAAGATTTTCCAGGTTCAATAGTATGCATCAAGTTACACCATTTTTTTTATATATGTGAGCATCTGAAGAGAAAAAATAAAATACTTCTTTTTTTGTATCTAAAATGTCATTTCCTACGTAGAAAGTCAAAGGGAAGTTTTAAGTCTCTAGTGGTAAGTGTCTGAAGAAATTCGTGAAGCTTAAAACTGAATGCAACTTCCTGAGAAAGCTTTTCAGAGCCACTGGGAAAGGCCAAGGCCACAGTACCTTGCCCACGAGAGGCCCACAAACCAGAGTAAAGTTATATGCTGGATTGTGAATAATAAGCCAAATTATTTAAGGCACTAGAATAGCTTATAAAACACTATCATGGAGCTTTAAAAAAACGTTACTGCTATTCCCATGTTAAATATGACAACAGAACTTCTTCCAGGAGTGGTAAAAATAAAAAAATAAAATAAAAAAACTTTGGAAGAGGAACTACAGGGGGTATAAAGCAAAGAAAAAAGCCACACAGAGTGGCTATAAAGGTGTCGTAAAGAAGGAAAAGACTCACCCCTACCTCCTTTTTCAACATCAAGGCCCCTAAACTCAAATGGGCAGGGAGGAGGTTTCAGTGTTTAAACATATTAGAAACATATTCACCTGTAAACAAATATAGGAAAAAATATATTAACCATGCCTGCTGTTTCACATCTTCCTAGTAAAACTGAAGTATTTTAAAAAGAACACTAAATTCCTCAGGATCTATCATTTCTTCACTGTCCTAAAGAATGCCTGTGGTGGGGCAGCCCAGAGGAAAGGCAAGGAGGAAAGACACTCAGGGATTTTTATTAGCCAACAAAATCTTTCTAAGAGTGATTTGATAGTCACAATCAGATTGCTATGAAAAGAACATCACACAACAGTAGTAGTGGTGAAGGCTACCCAACAGAGAGCATTTATTCTTTGATTTTTCTTTTTAGATAGGAAATAAGTAGTAAAATAACCTGTATCTTTGCGTGTGATTTTGTAAATCAATACATTTAAGCAAAATGAAGAATGAAGATATTGTCCATATGTAAACCCGAAGAAAGTTCTGCCAAGACTGAGAATGAATTCTTGTCTTTCAACCCTATTTAGGAGTTTGTGTATTCCTAATTATTGTGGGCTACCCTCTCAGCAAGGGAGAAGTGAAGGAAACATGAATGATTCACATGTTTCAATTTCACAACAGTGAGTGGGATTTTCAAAAATCAAGATGAAAGCATTAAGGTTGAAAGACATTTTGATTCTCTCTGGTCTGCCCAAGTGTTTGCTTTCTCTCTCTCTCTCTCTCTCTCTCTCTCTCTCTCTCTCTCTCTCTCTCCCTCTCTTCTTTTCTTTTTTTCTTTCTTTCATTTTTCTTTTCTTCCTTTAACCTATTTTTTAGAAATTATCCTGCTGGAAGCATGACTTACACCTGCAGCCTCTGGAGACCCTGAGTTCATACACTGTTTATGCTATTTTGTATTCAATGTTTTTTCTCATTCATGCTTATTTCCTCTGTAGGGTCTGATTATCTTATTTAGATATTATATTAACTATATTAAAGAGTGATTTACCAGAGAATTATTTACCACATTGTATGAAGAAGATCAAGAGCATAAAGAGAGCAGAAGGAGGGCTGGAGGGAGGGAGGGAGAGAGAGAGAGAGAGAGAGAGGGAGAGAGAGAGAGAGAGAGAGAGAGAGAGATGCAATCTCACCTATTCGGCCCCTTAGGAAAACATCTGCTTGGATATTTTCTGCTGAAAATGATCTGTTAACAGGAGCCAAAGTTAGAGGGAGTAGGGAGAGAAGCTATCTTGTATTTTTATTAAAACCAAGAACAAAATGAATGGTTAAAATAAATTGTATTTCTTCAAAAAGCATAATCTACAAATGTTATATCAATAGGTAAAAGAAGAAGTTGTATTTCTTCAAAAAGTATAAGATATAAATGTTTTTGCTAGAAAAAGAAATTACCAAAAAAAGAAAGAAAAAATGTGTGTACACCTAGGCATAAAGCATCAAATTGAGTTCAAATTTAGAGTAATTTGTACTGCCTGAAAAGCCACCAACATGAAAACACAACATGAGGAAGCTGAAGAGAAAAGGTGCATACATTGCAAGGGAGAACATTCCTTTGACTGTGTTGTAATCATTTTACCCAATTTTCTTTGACTTGGTTGTGTTTTGCATGAGAATGCCCCTATAGGCTTATATGTTTGCATACTTTGCCCCAGTTGGTGGAATTGTTTGGGACGGTTGGGAGGTGTGGCCTGTTGTAAGAGGTGTGTCACAGGGAGCGAACTTTGTCCTGGTTACTCTTCTATTGTGGGAGGAAAACACCATGACCAAAGCAGTTTACAAAGTGAATGTTTAATTGGGTTTATGAATTCAGAGGATGATGGAACAAAAGCAGGGTGGCAGGAACAGCCGAAAGCTAACATTTAGATCTACAAGTAGGAGACAGAGAGAGCTAACTGGAAGTAGGCATTAAGACCCCAAAGTCTACTCCCAGGAACACACCTACTTCAATAAGGCCACACCTCCTAATCCTTCCCAAACCGTTCTACCAACTGGAGAAAAAGTGTTCAAACACATGAGCATATGGAGATGATTCTCATTCAAACTACCATGTTCCACTCCCTGGTACCCATAGGCTTGTGTATTTAGTCCAACTTCAAAAATCCATAGTCTTTGAGTCACAATACTGTTTGAAAGTCCAAAGTTCAAAGTCTCTTCTGAGACCCAAGACAAACTCTTAATGGCAACCTCTATAAAACCCAAAAGCTTCAACATATAATGGCACAAAATATATATTGCCATTTCAAATTGGAGGAAAGGATGAAAGCATAATGAAGAAATACTGAACCAAAGCAAGACAAAACCCAGCAGAGCGAAGTCCAAATCCTGCAGCATTATGTCATGTCCCAACTCAGCTTCAGTGGCTCCACATCTTGAACTTTGCTGCCTGATACATACTCTGTCTCTTGGGCTTGTTCTACTTTCTGTCTAATGATCTCTTTGCTAGATATTCCATGGCATTCTGGTATTTCTGACAGCTTGGGGTCTCCAATGATATCCAGGCTTGACTTTCACATCTTAAGGCAATGGTCTCTCAAGATGTCCAGGCAGAAGGGACTCTCCTGCTACCTATCTGGACTCAGAAACCCTCTTAATCCATGGAGAAAGATTTGCCAGACCATTTACTTGTGTATCCTTCATGACTCTAAAGTCACCCATATGTACAACACTGCCAAGTTTGGTTGCAAACATCAGGTGAAATCCCCCCTCCCCCATCTACTACATTTGCAACAGATCTGATTTGTTGTTTTTTAGAAGCAGACAGTTCCTTAGGCCCTTTCCTTATAAAAATTTCAAGATTAGCTGGGTGAGATGAGGTCTTGACCTGAGGGCATCTCTCCCTTTATCTTAATGTAGAGCAGAGTCCGTCTAGATCTTTCAGCACAAGCCTCGGTGCAAACATTAAATTTTCTGGTGCTCTGTTCAATTCAAACTGTATGATTGTATTTCCTTTTGCCTTACTTGCACTTTATCAACATAGTACTACATAGCATTGATTGCTAAGAACAACACAGCAGAGTCAATATCAGGCTGTTTTAAAATATCCTCCACTAAAGAAATTAGTCTACTACTTTTCAATTTAGCCTTAGACAAATAATTAAGACAAGAATGGAAGGAGCCACATTCTTTGCCCAAATATCACACATACATGAAAAAAATGGCCTCAAGCCCAGTTGCTAATAATTATTTCCCTCTAAAATGTCTTGGTCTGGACCTTCATAGTCCACATTGCTCTCAAAAATACTGTCCTCCAAGCTCTTATTAGGTTGACCCATTAAGATCTATTTACAATGTTAACCTCTTTCCTAGTCCAAAATCCCCATATTTTCCAGTCTTCTCAAAACAGTATGGTAGAACCTGTACTAGCAAGAGCTTACTGTCTGGTACCAACTTCTGTCTTAGTTAACTTTTCTATTGCTGAGACAAAACACCATGACCAACGCAACTCATAAAGCAAAATGTCTAATTGGGCTTACAGTTTCAGAGGATTATAGCCCACCGTGGCTGAGCCGACGTATGGCAACAGGAACAACTGACAACTCACATCTTGATCATCATCTACAAACAATGAAGAAGTAGAGATCACACTGGAAATGGCAACATCAAATTCTACTCCTAGTGACAAGGCCTCTTCCAGCAAGGACATGCCTCCTAATCCTTCCCAAATACTTCCACCAACTGGGGCCAAGAACTCAAATGTATAAGTACATGGGAACCATTCTCATTCAAGCCATCACAGACTTACTAGCAAAAAAAGAAAGTTGCTAAAATTATAAATGAAGACCTACTTTGATATTTACAGGACTTTTTTACATGTGAAATTCCTTATCTCTAGAGTGGTCTCCAAGCTCTGCCCCTATGGAAGATTGGAAAAGGCCTTAGAAGATGTCCTACCCCTGCCTTGTAATAGGACTCTGAAAATTACCTGAACATGACTCTGGGTCTTCAGAACTTACTTTGGAGCAAAGGACACAGAATTCACTGGCAGCTGTTCCAGTATTTACAACCAATGGCATATTCAATAAATGACACTGACTTTTTTTATTTACTTTTAACAGGGATTCATTTAGTACCAGCTGACTTCAAACCTGCTCTGTAGCTAAGGATGACTTTGAACTCCTGAGCCTCCTTCCCCTTTCCCCAGTGCTGAGATTAAAATGGTTCTACCACCACACCTAATATGTGAAGATTTTAAAAGCTAATTCTAGTGATGCCTCCAGGTAAAGAAAGTAGAAAGTGAAAGCAAAGAGGCAGAAAAGCTTTTCCTTTCATGGGAGGATCCTGGGCTGTTCTAGTGGAGCCCTGTGTCTGGTACTGACTCATTTTAGGTTGAAAAATAATGGTGAGGTTATCATGATATTATATATCTCCTTTGAGTAGATTTTTTTCAAATTAAATACAGCCAATATAGCGATATATCTGTAGTTATGAGAGGATCTACAGGCCATTCAGTTTTTACTTTATTAACCAAAAACTCTATGACCCAGATTTGGCATCAGGGAGTCCCCAGTCAAGTTGTGGAAGCAAAAATTTAGCTTCAGATACAATGAAAGAAACATTAAAACTCAGGTAGAATTGAATCCAACGAGAACTAGTAGTGTTAAGTTTTATTGTGTGCAATTTCTCTTAGTATTCTTATATAAAAAATAAAAACCTCCTCAACATTTACTTTTAGATTATAATTTATATTCCCAGAAATAGTCTTTCAATTGAAATGACTTTCAATATGTGTCCTTCTTTACCCCATATTGAAATGATGTAGATTTATGTTGGATGTACTCCAAGATAGAAGAATGTTCCATATGCTGTATTGTAGACTGTCTGTACTAGCAGTTGCTGTTAACGTTTATTGGGGATGTACTATACTCTACTGAAAATGAACAATTCTAATCTTATGTTGTATGTACCAGGATCACTTCCACTTTGTGGATAAAAATCTGAAGGTAGTATGTAGTCAGTTTGCAGCCAGTTTCACAAAGCAGGCAAGCGGTGAACGATAGATCAACTGTCTCCCAAATCCACAACCTTGATCACAACACTGGATTGTTGATCATTTTGAAATCAAATAGAATTATTTTAAATAGTTTCTGGGGGATGGAAGAAAGGGAGGTGATACTCTATATGATTGTTCATTTTGATCCAAGCATGGGAAAGTGAGTATTGGGTTAGGCATAGAATACATAGAAAAGTACAAAAGTTACTCTCTGAACTCATGAATTTTAACATCCAGGGAGAGCCTTGAAGCTGGAATGAGACATGAAGGCGTCCAGACATGTCCTATGGAGGGGAACACTACTGCATTGAAAGGTACAGATATAGTAATGGCATATCTCAGTGGACATGCCGCAAAACTCTTGACTGGGAAAGTGGACTCACCTTTTCTCTTGCAAAGTAGACATGCTGTATCTTTCATATGGCAGAACCTCCTAGAAGATTGGAACTACCCATCTTTGCCTGGGCTCCCTAACCTCCCCCAAAGCTAAAACACAGCCCCCTACGAATGCCTCAGCTGTACACATTAGTCATCTTCCTTATAAGCAGCATCTGCACTCCGTCAGCCTCACTGGCATTTACTGAAAATATGAGGAAAGCCTCTATCAAGGATGAATAATCATGTCCAGCATAATAAAGACTCATTAACAAAAGCTTTGGGGAATGAGGATTGGGGGAGCCATTTGAAGATTAAAGTCAAATCAAATATGGATGAGCTGTTGCTAAAGATTAAGAGGGTCTTTAGTATTAGAAGGAAGGAAAATTAGTGTGACTTAGTTCATGGAAAAGATAGTGAAAGCAAAATTGTTTCTTATGTCATCCAATTCTAAGTCTTCTATTATTTATTACCATTTAGGGATGCAGAGCAACAGAAAGCCAATAGAGATTGAGAGTCATTAAGGCATAATGAAGACGTTCAAAGACAGTTCCTAATGAAAAGCAGAATCTTTCAAAAATTAAAAAACATTCCCCCAATTGTATTTCAGTTTAAAATATATAATGAGTCTTCGAGTCTTTTGAAGTTGCCCAACCTACACAATGTGCTTATGTTAGATGTTGCATTAAGATTTAGGTTTATGCTCTACTTAAGAGGCAAAATGTTTGCTGCCTTATATAGAAATTTTTTATTGTGGAAAATTGAGGAAAAACAAATTCTAAAGGTCACAAAACAGCAATCATTAAGTATTTTTAAAACTTATTATTTTGTAGAAGAGGAATCTGCATACAACTAAATGTCTATGAACTTCTGGAGGAGATATTTGTGAGTAAAATACAAGGTGACTTATCAGGCCGCAATAAGAGTACAGGAATTGGTTTTCTTCATACCTCTCTGGATTTTTTAAAAAGTTATTGAAGTGAACTAATAGTACTTTATCAAAATTATAGAAATTGTAATGTTTTTAAATGTTTATCTATAGGTTTGTTTATTTATTTGTGTGTGTGTGTGTGTGTGTGTGTGTGTGTTCCTGAGTCCATTGTGCACCTCATGCATGCAGGGGCCCAAGGGATTCAGAAGAGGGCATTGGATCCCCTGGAGCTGGAGTTGTGAGCCACTACGCCAGTATTGAGAACCCAGGCCCTCTGCAAAGGTAGTGAGCTCTCTTGACCCTGAGCAATCTCTTCATCATGCTAATATAATTCATTTTATGTTAACCCATTTAAATGGACTTTTTTTCTATCAAGGTAGGGGGAAAACAAGAATGTATGCTGTTAAATGAAAGCTTAATCAGATACCTGGATTATTGCTGATACATGTAGTAGGGTTTATAAAGAAACCAAACCACATAAGGCTAATAGCTCCATTCTGGATGAAACTGGAAGATTCTACAGATGTTGTATTGGAATTTTAGTAAAGTACATGATATGGTCTCCTGAGGTTTTGATGACAAAATGAATTTAAATCTTTGCAGATCAGAAGAGCTGCACTTGGCTGGAAAACAAGGCTAAATGCTTGTAAACAAAAGAAAATAATAGCCTGACAGGGAAGGCTGTAATTGGAGAGCCTCAGCACCAATTAGCAGTAAACCATCAGGGAGCAATGGACCAGCTAAATAGCACACTGAACACTTAATTCAGAAAATGGTAATGTGTGAGTCATAGGCTAATCATTTATTAAGCATCTACTTTGTGTGTAGTGCTATGTTAGTGTCTTTTATGCAAAAGACACATCCTGAGCAAAAATAATACTGTAAGATAGGAATTGTTTCTAACTCACAGATACATGAATTAAACATTTAAAAAGACATTAACTATAGAAAATAGAAACACTGAGAAGTACATTGAGTTATTTATTTGGTTCAATGTGTTATGAAGAATAAAGCCAAATAGTAATATGTGGTACCTAGTTAGCTTTGTGTCATGCTAACCCAAGTTTACAAAGATTTTTCACCTGCTTTCTTTACAGCTCTAGCGTTTTAGATAATATGCTTGAGTCTATCAGTATGTGCTATATAGTGTGGATAGGGTTTGGAATTTAATGTATGGGTTGCTGTCATTGAATGTCCACTAAACTCTTATCCCTCAGTGTGAAAGGATGAGTAGATAATAGAAATGTTAAGATGCGAAGCCCAGTATGGGAGGAGGGGACAGGCCTTGCATGGAATCATGGGATTCCTCCTTTGCTCTTATTTTGCTTTGAGCATTTCTCAGGTGAATAGATTCCCTTCAGTATGTGCTCTTGCTGGGATATTCAGTGCTTCCCTGAGCCCTGAAGCTAGGGGATTCATTTGATTCCATGGAAATGAATATAGCAAGTCTGCTAAGGCTACTGTGACAAAGGTCCACAGATTTGGTGGCTTAAAGAAGTCTATTTCATCACAGTTTAAGACAAGTCAAACTTACCTATGTCAAGTTTGGTTCATCTGGAGATCTTTCTCCTTGGCTTTCAGATGGCACCTTCCTTAGATGTGGGTCCTCATCTGTATATGCTTATATCTGTGTTTTAGTTTTCCCTCTTGTAATGATGATACTTATATTGTGTTAGCATCTACCCTTATAGCTTCATTCTGTTCTAATTATCCCTTTAAAGAGTCTATCTCCAAATATATTTCAAGGTACTGAGGTCTGTTTTATTTAATCTGTGAGTATTGGAGACAAAATGCAATTCATAACAGGCAACATGATATATCTAACAAAAAAGTCAGTAGTTTCATGCAGACAAGTTCTAGACGTGGGGAATGATACTGGCAAAGGCAGTGGAAAAGGGAATTAGACTACTTTGTACAGCTGTGCAATAGATGCCAGAATAATTGAGCCAGTCAATAGAGCTTTGTGGATCTAAATTTCATCTTCAAAATAGTTATTCTTATCAATCATTTGATAGAATCACTTGGGACTCAGAAAGAAAAACAAAAACAAACCAATAATACCCTAATTTTACTCCAGAGATATTCAATTTAGGTTTGCTTGGATGATGTTTTAAAAATACCTGCCTAGGTGATTTTCATATACCATGGGAGTCACACAGATAAGATTTGTGTTAAAAAAAATCGCTCAGACTGCTGTGAAGAGAATGGGCTGGAAGGGTCTAGTGGGCAGAGATCAGCTTGCTGTGGTCACTCCACTCCAAGAGACAGTGGAATTGTACAACACAGTGGTGAGAATGCAGGGGGACAATATGAGATGTTCCTTCAGCAGGAAAACTGACAACTCAATGAGGGAAATGAAAAAGTAGTTTGTCTTCGAAGAGTCTTGCATCTTTGGCATGATTTATTGTATAGAACATAGGTCATTAAAAACAAAAATACAGGGGTCAGTGATATGGCTCAGTGGATAGAGAGCTTGCTGCTTCACCAAACTACCTGAGTTCAATCCACATGATGGTAGGAGAGAAGCAGCTCCTACAAGTTGTCCTCTGAACTCCACAGATGACAATGTGTAGCACTGTGAATGTGATATACCTATAGATAGTCACACAGGCACATGTGAATAAATACTTATTCTAACAAACTTTCAATAAATGATAGAAGTAAGACTTGAAGGAAGAGATAGATTCAATTATGGATTTGTTGGGTTTGAATTTCTTGTGACAAAACAGAGAGAATACTAGTTTGCAAAAATCCCGAGCTCAGGGGAGAAATCCATACAGCAGGCATTTGGAGGTCATCAATGTGTGAATAATTTACAAACCCACTGAAGCAATGGGATAGCCATGGAGAAAATAAGCTGAAGACAGTCTCCTGAGAATACAAATATGTAAAGATGGGTAGGAAGATGATATCAGAGAGACAAGGAAGAATGTGACAAAGAACTTGAGGAAGAGGGATGTGAAGAGAGGGAAAAGCCACAGAAAGATCAAGAAATATTTGCTGACAAGAACTCTTTGGATTTATTAATCCACACAGAGCTGGGGCACATTTCCAACACAGTTCTAGAGAATCAATGGATCTAGATCCCAGTTACAGGTTTAAGTAAATGTTCTGCATGTGTAGATTCTGCTGAGTATAAAATATTAAAAGCCAAGAGGACAACCTCATGTTAGAAAAGTGGCCACTGACACCACAAGATCTTGAGGCAGAAGGGAAGAGGTAACAACAGCAGAACAAGGAGGGAGCCAACAGAGTGGAAGGTTTTGATGGGAGATCAGTGTAGTGAAGTTTAAGATTTCAGAGTTAGAACAAGTCTCAAGCAAGGATTCGATACAGAATGTACCCTGACAGTGAGCTACAGACAGAGTGAAAGAAATCTGTGACTTCTGAAGCTCAGTCATTGTTATACACAGAGTCCTTTTGACAAAAGGAAAATTTAGGAACAAGGGGAAGACTGAAAGCCAGATGCTCAAGGAGTAGTTCAAAGAGATGGATGACATCATTGATTAGGGGATGGATACAAGACACCTAGAATACTGAACGGACGGACCTAATCTAACCAAAGCTGAAGGGGGATGAATGAAGGTTCTTGGTGATAAAGAAAGCATCCTGTATTTGTATGGATGTGGCACCTGTCAGTAATAAATTTGATAATGTATTTAGTTGATAGTAACAAATTTGATATTTTAGGCAGGGCATAGGAGGTAGAACATCCTGTAGGCAGAAAGTATTCTGGAATAGTGGGTAGATCCGTGAGATTCACCCAGGAAGATGTGATGAGAGAGATGCATGGTATCTGAGCACAGGTCACCAGCTACATGGCAGAATGTAGATTAGAATAAGTGGGTTATTTTAAGTTATGATCTAGTCAGAGAAGGGCCTAGCTATCTGGCCAAAGTATTTGTAAATATATTTTGGGTATGTGTCTCATTTCTGGGAGCATGGAGCTGGAAGGAAGAACGACCTAAATTCTGTGCTCAATGTCTAGGGTGATAATAAACTTGACTAAGCTTTTAAGATAACATGTGAGCAATTGGCTGTCATGTATATGTGTGATTCTACCCACAGTTACAAAAAGCAGTAAGAGATAGACAGAGACAGAGAGAGAGGGACAGGTGGAGAGAGAGAGAGAGAGAGAGAGAGAGAGAGAGAGAGAGAGAGAGAGAGAGAGAAGAAGAAGAAGAAGAAGAAGAAGAAGAAGAAGAAGAAGAAGAAGAAGAAGAAGAAGAAGAAGAAGAAGAAGAGGAAAAATCATTATCTGTAGGGGACTTGTAGGGTATTGTATGGTAGGATTTATTTCATCAGGGACCATAGTGGACTGATGTGTTTTGAAAGTGGCCCTACCACCTCTGCCACCAAAATCCAGGTGTTTAAAACTTAATCATTAAATTCGTATGTCAATAGTTCTTGGAGTTGGACCTTTAGGAAGTAATTAAGATTAGATGAAAATGTAAGAGTAATGATGACATTCTTAGCTTTATAATAAGAGGCTAGGACAAGGGGCCTGAGATAGCACATCTGCTGTCTTGCCAAGGGATGGCCTCTATTTGGCTATGATTCAGCCAGGACCTCACTCAATGCTGAGAGGATGCTGGTGTCTTGTTCTTAAATGTCCCAGCCCTTAGAACCAGAAACCAAATTTATATATTTGCTACTCTCATGTATTTTGCTACAAACCCGGCAACTGAGTAATAGAGGCAGATCATGTAGTTTAAGCAGGCGGTGCCATTGTAAGGTCTGAATTTTAGGTATCTCCCCAGGAAGCTTGTGCAGGATATGCTGTGAGGAACCAAGTGATGGATACCAATTTTGGAAATTAATTGCATATATCCAGTTGAAGTTCTAGAGGAGAGTAGCAGTGGTGCTAGAGAAGAAGCCATAGACATAGTAGACAACTAGAATCAATTCTGTTATAAAGACTTAGGACTTAGAATTTGAGGACAAAACCAAAGCCTAGTAGGCTTCTCAAAGAAGAAACTATAGACAAGGAATAAGAGAATGGAAAAGAAAGAGAAGAGGACATTTTATTCCTAAGAATCACATGATCTAACAATCTTATTTTGATGCTACAGATCTGGCAAAAATACAAGTGAAAAATGCAGAGTGCTAGATAATATCTTAAAAGATTTTGTCTTCCATGTATCTTTCAACTTTGTTGTCTATTTTTGACCAGCAAATACTAATCGTTAATTTGTCACTGCTGCTATGACTTGTGTGACTGTGGTCTCTTGGGAAGGTAGTGACATGAAAGTAAAAACAACACGAAGGTCAAAGTAGGTTTACATGGCTTTAAAAGAATTTTATATTTGTTTTGGGGAACTTCACATCATGTACCCCAATTCTACTCATCTCCCCCTCCCCTCATACCTGACATCAACCCTTACAACACCCCCCTGAAACAAAGAAAAGAATCTTTGTGGAAGCTGTAGTGTGTCACAGCATGTCCTACAGTATCCCCCTTTGTTCACTTCTTTGCTTGCAATTGTTCATTGCAATGACTTGTTGGTCTGGTACAAGACTGCTTCATTACCCTCAAGTCTTTAGTTCTGCTCCTCTTCATTGTGCCCACATCCTTCCGTTTCTTTCTCTTCCATCTCTCCACCACTTATTTGCTCCTCTTAGTGATGCCTGGGGTCTCTGAGAGTCTGGGGTCATCTCAAGAATGGTCTCAGGAGTGCTATGCCCTGCTTATGAATTATGGTGCCAGACAGGGGCCTTCTTCTCTATCCACCGAGGTAGGCCTGCACAATGTCCAGCTGCTGGTCATCTCAGACTAGCTCCCTGTACAGATCCTGTGGCACCAGTCTGGTGGTCATTGTGGGTGAGCTGTTGAGGCCTGCATGACACTGGACTTGTGGTAGTCTCAAGTTGGTTTTGTTTGTTTGTTGTTTGTTTTGTTTTTTTTTAGGGAGTGTTAGGATACTAACCATTCAGATGTTCATAAGTCAGGACACTAAATGTAGACATAACCTTTCTCCTCTCTGTCATCTCCTGATGCACATGTGATACAGTGGCCACAACTACGATACTTCTAGGGGCAGGTTACATGGCTTTTTTAAAAAGCCTATTAAAGAACAGCAAAAATCAAGACCTGCCCAGCCACAGAAAGCCAAGCAGGATGGACCACACTGACCACACAGACTGACAAGCTCAGTGTGGGAGTGACTTCAACACAGGACAGGCTGGAGGACAGTTTCTACAATGAATGGTTGATGGATTTTCTATAGTCTTCCTTACATCACATATAGAAATATATCTTTGAAGAAATATGATTAGGATCTCCAAATAACTCACAGGAGACCGCAATTTGAAATGGGGTCCTCTTTCAGGCTTGCAGATGTTCTGACTCAGAAATGAAATTAAACTTGAGCAAAATATCTGTGTGAAACAATTCCTTCCCACGCTGTAGCCCCTCACATGCACTGAAACTATGAAGGGTCACTTCTTCTCCCAGGGAAATCTAAACATGATTCATAGATCTTTTTCTGAAAGTATGAATACAGAATATCTCATGAAATGAGATTTATGGGGTATTTTCTCACTGAGGCCCGAGGAGCAGGTAGCATGAAAAACATCACTCAGTGCACTCCTAAGTGAGGCTGGAAGTTAAGGCAGAGGGAACTTGGAGGCAATTGTTACCCTTAAAAATGCTTTTAAAAATACTCTAACCTTCCTAACTCCTCTGTATTTGTGATCCAGCACATGTGTCATAATATTTTTGACCACAGAAAGTGGCTGGACTGTACCCACTATATACAGATACATACCACAGACATTATGGCTAGTGAAAAAAAGCCAGCTACAATACATACTCTGTAATTGGACTTGAATGAAGTTCAAGTCCAGGCAAAGCTTATCTGTGGAGACTGTGATTACCAAGGGGTTTCTCTAGGTAAGGTTAAAAGAGAGAGAGAGAGAGAGAGAGAGAGAGAGAGAGAGAGAGAGAGAGAGCACAACAGTGACATTTGATGTGGTGATGAGAATGTTCTGTGTCTTCCTAGCAACTGCTGTATCACTAGCAAATATGATTGTTTGGATGCATTAAAATTGGAAATAAATTCTGTGCATTTCATTATATGTGGATTATGCTTGACTTAAGCAAATTAATTCTCATGAAAAGTCTTAACAAAATTCTAAGTATGCTTATCCCTTGACAATGCATAGAATGTTTTGAGTCTCAGCATGCTAAAAAATTTTAACTTGTCATATATAGGCATGACTTATAAAGTGCCATTTTCTCACCCCTAGAGTTTTATTTTAAAAAATAAACTACTGGCAAATAGAATGTTTGCAGCATTCTATACACTTACTAACACTGGCATCCTAGACATATAGAAAGTGAGAAAATGTAGACTGAAGGGGAAACTTAAGGGTTCTTTGGAAAGTTTGTTGAATGGTGTTTTGCCAGGGCAAACATGTGAAGGAATATTTAACTGAAGTGGACACAGGTGAAAGACTAAGGCAGACTCATGAAGGAACATTTGACTGAAGCAGACACAGGAGAGAGGATGTTTTGCTAAAGCAAGCACATGAAAGGACAAGTGATGAAGGATTCTTTGCTAACAACACAAATGTATTAGTCAGCCTAACATGGCATAGTTGAGCTGTAATTGTTGGGACTCCATAGAAAGAAACACACCAAAAAAACTTCTGGTTGTGTGCTGCAGTTTCATGCCTGTTTGGTACCTCCTGACTGACCAAAGGAAAATGGCTCATACTGTTTGCTACAGGGCTTCGAGCTGACATTTCCCAATGGCAAGAGGTTACCTCATATGTCTCTCTTGGTTCTGCAACCTTAGACCAGTGTCTACGTTTTCCACAATGGCTACAATGAACTTTGAATCTTTCAGTCAAATTCACCATAATTAAAACGCCGAGCATTTTGATTCCTGATATTTCTGGCTATGATTTGCCCTATGATATTGGCATCGTACTCGTGAGAACCAATATCAGTTGTCTCCCTTATCCATTCATCTACAGTGGCTCCACATGTTTTCAGTGATCTGATTGCTCTCTTACATTCAGTGTTTGCATCCTCAAAAGCCAAGATTTCTACAATGATTGTCTGGTTTCAAGATCTGTTATGGCTCTATCCACAGCTGAACTCAACTTCTGTAAGAGTTCTGTAAACGGTTCTCCAGAACCCTGTAATATTTTAGTAAATGAGGTAGATTTTCCTCCCAGCTTTTTCAACCAAACTCCATGCTCTTAAGGCAGCAACATGACATTGTTCATTTACACTGTCATCAGATTAGGTGTGGTCTTGTAAGTCAGCATAATGCCCTTCACCAAGCAGCTGACCTTTACTAACATCTATTCTTCTTGCTACCTTATGTTGTGCTACTTTTGTGCCTTCATGTCTTCACCATGACAACCATTGTAATTATTGACCAACTTCTAACACACCTGACACCAATCTCTTGTAATCTTGTGGGATAACCCTATGCTGTATAGCCCAGTTATTTTGTATTTCTTTGACAAAGCATGTAAGCCATACATTACTATTGCCCCTTTAAAATGGTTTAAATCTGACATTCGTATCGGTTGCTAGGTCAATTCATTATAAGCTTGTCCACCATTGTTAGCAGGCATATGTTGAACAAAGACTGGGAAGACTGAGGGTACCTGTGTAGGCACAAGCAAATTCTCTGGTGGTGTACCTGGCTGGATCTTAATCTGTTAGACATGTGCCATTTCCTGCTCTTTCAGGCCCTAGAATCAGGGCAGGGTAGCAGTTTATCTCTCAGCCTAGTTTGCCTCCAGTTTTCATCGTTCTGTGGGTTCCCAGTCTCATTCTCCAAGTCTGAACTTTTTCTCTTCCCAGAGGCCCTCTACAAACTCTCTAAGTGCATAGTCAATTATACAATCTTCTCTAACAGAAGGGAAGTATTGGATTTCCTACTAAACTTTTTCAAAATAGTATACCTGAAAACTACAAATCAAAGCTAAAACCTTCTGGGAGCAAGGCAGAATACTACCCAGTGGTGGTAGCTGCCATTGTGCCAATCTCCTTAAGCAACATTGATAATGGTTCATAATCTGCCATTTCCTCTTCTGTAGAAGCAGAGTTACCCATTATGCCTAAGGCCACTTTAGGCACCACCTGTAAGTTTAATTTTTTTCAAACCTTATTTTTAGTGACAGTGTTTAAATGCTTTAACCTCCCTTTTAGCCCACCACCCATCAGAGGTAGTAGAAAACAAAGGATATGGGGGATATAGACCTGTTGAGAAAGGTTCTTTGGAGCAACTCTCATCTGTGTTGACTGGAAATTGTCAGTTCAGTTCACAGGTCAGCAAACAGTGTGATACACTCACAAAAATATATACCCAGCAGTCCGGGTCTGTAGAGTTGGGATAGCAAACATGAATCAGCATCAGTGGTACTACCTAGTAGAGCCAGCCAGGCCTCAGCCTTGGCACAAGTCAGCAGGAGGAACCAGGAAGGTTACCAGAAGTTCTTAGCTGTGCCTCTCTCAAGGAAGCATACATAGATGAGTGAAGACACGAGATCAACAAGTGTTGCACAGCTAGCTCTCTAAGCAAGCCTAGCTCAGCCAGCCCCTGTCACTCTCTGTGGAGTCCTTTTATACTCTCTCCATAAATCACATATCCTCCACATGTATTGCTTCAGCACGTGTCTTTCATCAGCATGTGCCTCTGTCTCAGCTGACAACACTCTGCCAATCAGCCTGAGTCAGCCGGAAGCGGTAAGAAACTGCAGCATACCACCAGAAGTTTTTTGGTGGCTTCTCTCTATAGATTTCCTACAAATGCAGCCCAACTATGCCATGTTAGGATGACCAATATATGTGTGTTGTTAGCAAAGAGTCCTTCATCACTTGTCCTTTGACGTGCTTGCTTTAGCAGTACATCCTCTTTCATGTGTCTGCCTCAGACAAATGTTCCTTCAGGATTCTGCCGTAGTCTTCCCTTGTGTCTACTCCAGCTAAACTTTTCTTCACATGTTTTCCCCAGCAAAACACCATCCAACAAACTTTCCAAAGAACGTTTAAGCTTCCACTTCAGTAGATCTTTTTAATGTGCAGTCTATTTCAGCTTATTTAGCCTGGATATACTTTTATGATGCTAGAATTGCTTTATCTTTTTAGTAAAGTTTATATACCTGGTAAGTCTGAAGGAAAGATAAAAAGCCTGCCTGCTATAACCAGCACTGACCTGCAGTAAAACATTTCTCTGTGATGGATGTTTTGTAGGAAGGGGAGGTGGGGATGGTAATTAGCTGCATATGAATGGGCACTGGAGTAATGGAATAGAGGGTTTTCAGGATATTCAGTGCTTGTCCTCAATCTAGAATTAAAGAGGTAAACAAAATTCCTCCCAAAGCTATGTTGATGAAATAATTCACAGAATTCAGAGGAGACAGTGGCAGGCTTCGTGGTTCAGTGTGTGCCTGCTCTTCTGCCATGGTCTGCAGTCAGTGACAGGAAATGAGTCTCAACATAAAAATGACTGTTGTCATTAATGCATGATCAGTGTAATGCATTAGGGAGAGAGAAATCCAGAACAGAAAGGAACCACAGTTTTATACTTGTCTTTCAAGTATGAGAGCCAGGGTGTGACCATCAAAGAACACAGATGTAGGTGGGTTCAGGAAGCTTCTAAGAGCTTAACACTAGGTTTTCCTGGGGGGGGGGGGGCTGGTCTAGTAACATGGCTTATACCAGAATAGTATTTGTTATATGTATAACTTCTTGTATAGCATGAATTTCATTTTTTTTTGTCTAATTGTTTTCCTTCTCTCTGCAATATGCCTTGAACTAATATTATCACTGTAGCTACTATCAGAAAGGTGTGTGTGTGTGTGTGTGTGTGTGTGTGTGTGTGTGTTCATTTGGAGATTGGAAGTTGATACCAGGTGTATTTGTCAATTACTCCACACAATTACTGTAAATATAGAGGGGGGTGGGGGGATTTCTTACTGAACCTAGAGTCCGTCACTTTGGATAAACTGTCTGGCCAATGAGCTCCAAATATCTGCTCATAAATGGAACTTTAGCACCATTTACAGATGTGCACCTCCCTGCCCAGTTTTACATGGATTCTGGGCATAGAATCCAGGTTCTCACACTCTCAGGGCAAGCAAACACTTTAACAGCAGAGCTGTCTCTTCACACTTTAACAGCAGAGGCATCTCCTCAGCCCATGTCCCCAAGTGGACAGTGACTTGCATGTACCATTTTGGAGCCCCAGGTAAGAATCCTTTCAAAGAAATGCAAGGTGGAGCCAGGCTCCTTGGCTAGCAATGTTTGCTCAGTATGTTCTTGGTTCCTTATGCTGAGGCACCGGAACCCTCAGTATTTCCACCAGCAGGCTTTTGATCATTTTTGTAATACTCTTATCTTAGTCCTTAGCTAAAATAAACACGGTTCATAAATGCATGATGGTAGTAGTACTCTACACTGGTTAACACCTAACGATTTGCTAAAATGTGCATCTGTAAATGACTGTTTATATTAGCCATTAAGTATCTGTAAAAACATGTACACCACTGCCTGTCTTTCCAAATAAAGGCTGACTGTCTTGAGTTGACTCAGGATAAGTATTGTAAACAGGATGGCGTATAAAGTGTGAGACACTATACAGAGGGCCAAGTGTATATGAAGGTTAACTGATTAATAAAACATGGCTGGCCTTGATTTCGTTTATAAGAAACTTAAGACATTTATCAACATCTGTCTGAAGCCAGTCCCCTTCTCTTGGACTGGGCTGTGGATAGCTGATTAATAAAAGATGATGCCTTAGGAAGGAAGCTTAGATCTTTGAAAGCCTCGACAAAGGACAAGGCCAGGCTGAATCTGCATATGAAAGGGAATGGTGAAAGTAAGGGGTTCACCCTGGAAGTCCCTGCCACTTCCCGGCTGCACTTCATCTTCCTGGTATTGGCAGAGTCTGCAAAAGTAAGAAAGAATTTCAAAAATTAAGTGTGGAATTAATTTACAAGACAGATTGTAGGGTTTTGCTGTGTACTCTCTCTCTCTCTCTCTCTCTCTCTCTCTCTCTCTTAAGAAACTGAAATATAATCCAGTTCCCTCCTGGCTTCCTCCCCTTGGCGTTCTTAACTTTGCAGCTTTCTCTGTTTGTTTTTCATTTGTACCCTTGATCTTTTAGTCCTTCCTTTCCTCTTGGCTGGAATAAAGTGTAAGAATTGAACAAGTGCCTCCCTTGAAAGCTGATAGACTTTGGCTGGCTGCATAAGCATTGCCCTTGTGAACAGCATAGGCCAGCATCACTGCCTCTACACTCCCTTAACCCTTAACCCTTCGACCTAACACATAGTCCTCTGTACTGACTTAGGGACTATCTTCATTCGACATCTATGGCCAAAGATTTGGAGGTAAAATGAAGTGATTGATTTGGTAAAGTTTGATAACACACATCTCTGTCAGAACATCCCATTATCACCCAGGGAGGCAGGAACAGTCCCCTACACAATACACAGGACCAAAGAATTCTAAATTTTTAAGACAGCACAACGGGCAAGAGAAGAAATTTAGAGTCATGACAGTGTTACTGATTCTTCTGAAAATGAAATGCCTTCTTAAATCCTTATCAAGGAAGCATTAAAAACCCAATTTATGTTACTGTCTGACATTAGTAATGGGCAGGTAAAGAAGGTGGGGAAATGTGGACATCTTTAGGATCATGTTGTTATCTGTTGCCTAAAGATCTCTCTCTATCACTCATCTCTGTGGCAGTGTTCAGAATCTAGACTGGACACCTCCAGACAAGAGCCCAAGCAGATACTTTGAAGGGGAAAATGGGAGATGGGGTGGGTCGGAGTATGTCCCTGAAGACTTGGCACACTCAGGCATCACCTTGGCCAACCACATGCATCCAACTGAACCTTCAACAATTTTGTCTGTTCTTTCTGCCCTGTACTCTAGCTTGGGTCAAGTTCACAGTGCATCATAAAAGCAGAAGAAGACAGGAAGAAACTAAGGAAAATTCTCTTGCCTCTGTTAGACTCAGAATCCCAAGAACAACAGAATGGCCTTTTGATCGTGGTGTTGTAGAACTTGTGCCCCGCCCTGCTACCCACAAGCCCTCAAATTCTAAAGACAGGAAGAAGTAAACAAAACATCACATTGGAGGGATTCTAGGAATATCTGTTGCAAAACTGACTTATAAATCCATCTGGGAGTCCCGCAGCCCCAGGGCAAGAGGAGGATGGGAAGTCTGCCTGCCAATGTCCATCCAGGGAGTTTCTGCTATTTCTGATAACATTATTCCCTTGTTAAGTACAAGTCATCCAAGAATTCATTTTTTATGACTCTTTTGGAACCTAAAACGGTCTTTCACACAAATCAGGTCATTGCCATGCCAGTCATGAGAAAATGATAAACATTAGGTGATTAAAATTAACCAAGTGTTAACTAAAACCTGCTTAGCTGTGAGAGTAAAGGCTTGTGCAAATGTGTGTGTGCATGTATGAATATGCATGTATACATATTCATAAGGGTGGATTTGTGTGTGTGTGTGTGTGTGTATGCCTATACATATATACATATATTTTCATGAGGGGAGAGCCATGCTTATACTCCATATGTTAATGACCTGGCCTCAGACAGATGCTGTGAGGGTGTCTGTGTGCTATTACCTACTCTGTGCACTGTGTGTGTGTTCTTGTTTGAGCAGTTGCTGACAAGAACAGGGGACTGGGGACTGATAAAGCTGCAGGAGGCCTGTGCAGGCCTAACCTTTCCTTCCCTTCATGCAGGAAAAAACTTTCATAACAAGGGAACTGGGCTGAGCTGGGCAAAACTGAAGCAGGACTGTCCGGTAATGTCCAACATGTGGTGCTGCTTAAGGCTGAGTCCCTGTGGGCCTGGGAACGACACTACTGCGAAAGACTGAGATCTTCTCAGCCTCTCCTGCTGGGGTCAGTGCTGGAGGCCACACTTGTGGGGGCAGTGTATCAGACTTCTCTAGAAGGAGGGGCATTTTCATTCCAAGTCTCCATGGTGTGAATTGTACCCTAGATCAAAAAAAAAAAAAAAAAGTGGGACTCAGAAAGAGCCTAAAATAAGGTGTCTCATAACACCAACGAGGAGTGAGCCTCAGTCTGTTAGCATTGTTAGAAGTATCATGGATGTTCTGAGTCTGTCTGCCTTGCCCTTGCAGGGCTCCTTGTGGCACACACAGTACCATGAATGTGCATTGCTTGGGACTCCGTGTGCTCCTATGGTATCCCGAGAAACCCTGGCAGCATGTGGAATCTCATCTGGGCACTGTGAGGACCATGACTGGCAGAGCATTAATCTATGAATGACTTCAGTTCTGGTTCTTATGACACTACTTACTAGCATCCCTTCATCAAAATACATTCTCTATACCTACCAGTGAAGGGAAAAAAAAATGTTTCCCACTGAGTTGAGAAGTAAGACATAAGAAAAATGATAGGAAAGTGAGCAAGGACCATGAGGCACTGCTCATTGGCACACTCTCCTGCCCCAGGCCCTTTGCACTAGCTGCTGTCTCTGCCTACAACACTCCCCCTCAGGGGTCCTAAAGATGTGCTTTCTCCCCTTCCAGTGTCTGCCAGATCTCCTTTTGTCAGCTCATCTCTGTCTACCCCATGTAGCGTGGTGACTCCCTAACCTCCTGTTCCTATTATAACACGAGCTTGAACTGTTTTCTTTCTCTCCGTTTCCCTTTGCCACCATCTGATACTTATTCCCAGTATTCTTTGATTCCGTAATGAGGGGGTGGTGGTGGAGGTGGATTATTTTAGTCACTGATAAACATCCCTTGTGTCTGACACATAGTAGGGACTTAGTTAACATTGTAGAAAGAGTCAATGAAGTTAGTCGTCTTAAGATATTATTAGAACTGCCTGTCTCCATAATGTAGATACAGTCCAGACTTAAAGAGGAATTATTTACCCACTGCTGACAGGCCTGTGATGAACATCAGAAATATCTCCAGGCTTACAGACGTTTTCCTTGGCCTGGCTAAGCTGAAGTATGACTGTATGGCCCTTCAGTTTATATTTGGCTTTCGCCTCTGTTTTTCAAACCATTAGATATCAAGCACAAGAATTGTATCTGCAGCCAATGGTGCAAGGTTCTCTGGGAACAAAGGTTCCCTGCAGGTCTAATAAAGAGGTAACAGAAGCAAAGCACATTAAATGCCTCTTTGCACAGCCTGTTTCCTTTGGGCTTCTCTGCATTGTCCTTTGAATTCTCTGGGATCCTGACTGCAGGGAGTAGTTTTCCCAACACAAATGTAACATGTGACACGTTTTAAGACGACGTTTTTGAACCTCCGTGCACTTGGCTGTCTTTTAAAGTTGCAAAGCAGTGAGTGGAAGGATGCTCTGGACCCTGTTGTCTGTGATGTCATCGCCTCTCCCCTGGTCTTCCTCCACTCCAACTTTGGGAACCTCCCTGAGAATGGCAGGCACATTCCTACTTCCTGCCCTTGCTCTGGCTGTTTCCTCAGCCAACAACTGCTTTCCCTGCCTCCTTCCTTCAGAACTCAAGATCGTCTCACACATCTTACCTTCCCGGTCTGTCTATACTCTCCACCTTGTCCATCCTTTCAAGCTGCTCTTTCTGAAGCTTTAGCAGCCTACTCCCCTTCTGACTACCTTTTCTTTTTTCCATACTGTCATTTTCTATGTCACACTGTCATTTAGCTATTTAGTTACAGTCATTGTTTCTATCTGACTGGTGCTGTCTAGAATAGAAGCTAAGCCATCAGTGACTGTTTTGTTTGTTTGTTTGTTTGTTTGTTTGTTGTTTTTCACTTCTTTCCCCATTGATATAAGATCCAAGAATCTTGAGCAAGGGCAAGGCACAAAAAAACATGCCTGATAAAAGTAGCTGATGGAAAGAAATGACACAAAAAAGGAGCACGTGCACTGTCTCTCATATTCTTTAGCATTTTTGATGCTGTTAGGAACTTAGTCACTCTAAGAATCCTAATTCTTAGCTCAATATAGCTTCTGATCTGCCCCTGTCTCCTTCATAGGGACATGGAACTACTCAATTCTTCAATACCAAAGTCACTGACCAAAAACACATTAGGAATTAGACAGTCATGGTAAGAGGCCTGTGGGGTATAAATGTGAGGAAGGCCTAGTCCCTAGCTTCAAGATCGGAGACTGGGAAGGAATGGTGGAAGCAGGCTCAGGCAGCTCAGTGAGAGAGAAGCAGAGTTTCCAGGTGGCTAAGGAACATGAAGGAAACCTTCCCAGAGCAGGTGATGTTGAGACTGAACAAGGTTTTCCAAGCTTGTACAGATACACAGACTCACTCTGGGGGGGGGGATTGGGGGGGTGGCAATGGTGAAGCCAACAGTGTGGCTATGACAGGGATTATAAGATCAGCATTGCTACAGAGAAGTATGCAAGACAACCAATGCCTTATGGAAAAACAGCAATAATCGAAACAGCCAGTATATGTAGTGCTCACTTGATACTCTGCACAGGTTGGACTCTGGGTAACTGAGCATGCTCAGTTCAGTTTCCCCTCCAAACCCAGGACAGAGGCACAGCTGTAATGCTTACATGAGAGAATATGAGACCAAGGCAGCAGAGATCACTATGTAAGACGACCAACACTACACAGGCTCAAAAGAAATATATATATATATATATATATATATATATATATATATATATATATATATATATATATATCAAGAGTCTAGCCTGACTGAATCCAGGCCTGATATACTTAAAGATGAGCAGAGTAATTAGTGATTAATGGAAAACTGAATTTTCTTAAAAGACCATAAAAATAGTGTCATTTTTTTGAACATGAGAACTTTTACTATGCACAAAAAGCAAGAATAAATATATTTTATGTGACTGGTGAGTCAAAAAGTATGAAAAGTAGAGATAAGCATGCAGTTTAATATTTTATGGAAAGTTACATTGAAACTTTATAAAGGCCCACTGGATCTTTATTCCCCTCCTCTAGTAACAGCCTAAAGTAAATATAATTACTTTTGGACAATAAAGTGCTTCAACCCCGTATGGTGAAGACCAATAAAAAGTACCAGTTACTTGGAAGCGTTCCTGCTTGGAAGCCAACCTGGCCCTTACACAGCCGAGTCAGAAGGTGAAAGGTTAAGAGTGCGTCCGTGTAGACTTTGGGGGATTTTTAAGCCAAAGGTAATTTTCTTTCCTGTTTTTTGTTTTGTTTTGTTTTTAAAAATACAAAACAAAACAAAACAAAACAAAACATTAATTAGACATGGATGCTGCCAGTCTCGAGGATCCAAGTGCATTAGGACACTTTTGAGTGTTGAAAGAAGGTCCCTGCTTTCTGCATTTATAGGCAGGGTACTCTGGCTAAAATCTCTTTGCAGGGAACAATAAAAGGCTGAATAATGGAGGCCGTGAGCCCAGAGTTGATGGAATAAAAGGCGTCCTCAATATTCTGGCCCTTCTCCTCTGATGTAGTGTGTGTTATTCTCATCTGCAAGTGCGGGCATTGGCCAAGTGGAATTGGAGAAGCATGCGTTAATCCACTGCTGCTCAAAGCTGACAGTGAAAAGCACCCCCCGAGTTTCCCATTTGGATTCTGTAGCCACTTTGGTTCACACCTATTTTTTCCAGGTTAGGTCCCGGCCATATTTTTTTATATGACACTACCACATGCAGTTCTCACGCTACAACCTACTGCACGCTGTAGCTATTCTCACGCCTAGATATACAAGGGATGCATCTTGATAATTGTACTTTTAAAATGACTTAATTGGTTTGAAGGTTTATGTGTTGTATGCTCAGAGAGCAGAGAAAGAGGTGTCAAATGGCCTGCTCTACCGCTCTCTGAGCTATTCATTTGAGACTGGGTCTCGCACTGACTCTGAAACTAGACCATTGGTCTTAAGCCCCAACAGTTGCTTCCACCCACAACAGCACTGTGGTTACAAGCCCATGCATGAGGTACCCATCTTTTTAGTGTGTCTGGGGAGTCGAACTCTGGTCTTCAAGTTTGCACAGAGAACATTCTTACCCTCTAGTCCATCTCCATGCCCTACTTCGTAATTTTTCATGAGCTCTTCTTTCCCTACTTTTAACTCCCTTCTTAAACCTGCAATGAACTTTTCTATACAAACACTTCCAAGGAAGTAATTTATTACTACTGATCAAAGTACATATATCTTTTTCTAAGAGAGTTTGAGAAACATTGGTCTCTGGGCCACATCCAGTCCCAGAAGCAATAGAAGAGGGCTTCAGGATGAGAGGGCCAAACAGCAGAGGGTCACATAAGGGGACATAAGGGGACACCTACACTCAAGAAACCTTTCTACCGGGCAAAGTTGATATTGAGGACATTGACAGAGTCGAGTGCTGATGGCAGTCAGATGTTATTCTATGGTAATATTAAAAACAACAATCAAATTGAGCAGAGTTTCATAGATTTACAAATAATATCTACATACATTTCAGTACATGTTTCCAATCATCTTACTGTGGAGACATCATCACATCCAGTTGATATTGAGGAGAAATAAACAGAAAGAGGAAGTAACCCCCAAATTAAAGTTTTTGATGAAGACAGCAAATAGAGGAAGTGTCCTGTTGAATATATTTTATTATAATGATAGTCCTAAAAGATGTTATTCTATGTAGCAGAAGATGGCCTAGTCGGCCATCATTGGGAAGAGAGGCCCCTTGGTCTTGCAAACTTTATATGCCCCAGTACAGGGGAACACCAGGGCCAAGAAGTGGGAGTGGGTGGGTAGGAGAGCAGGGTGGGGTGGGGTGGGTGGGGAGGGTATAGGGGACTTTTGGGATAGCATTTGAAATGTAAATGAAGAAAATACCTAATAGAAAATTGGAAAAAGAAAAAAAAAGATGTTATGCTAAGAAGTCACATTTCCTGAGAAGGCTGCAAAGTAGATTTTTATCCATTCAGTTTAAGGAAGACCCAGATAAGCCTATCAACTTTCCCAGGCTCACAGAGCTAAGGAGGAAATAAAGGGGTTTTGAGCTCAAGTCTGGTGAACACTGGTTTGCACTCTTTCTTCTGCTTCACTGGCCATTTATATTTTTTAAAAGAAAATGGCACTTTCTAAACTTCATAAAAAGTAATATGCACTCTTGAAAACATTCACATAAAATCTGTTGTAAAAACATATTTTCATCCTTGGTTTCCCCATGTGGGAAAAGCATGTCTTAAATATAATTAGTTGGAAAGAAATTGGATGTTGAAGGAAAAATAGCTTCCTAATTAAACAGTCACTGCAGAAGTCTATAATGTGATGGCTGGACTGGAGGAAGTAGTGGGTTCCACAAGTAGACGTGAGTCCCAGGAGGTGAGGATGAAAAGAAAACGACCTTTTAAAGAAACTTTCAAAGGAAACTTTGCTAGAAGAATGAGGGCTTGGAGAGGGTTCAAGCATTATCTCAGGCTGTTCATACTACTAGTGGAATTGCAGGTGCCTAGCACTCCGAGACTCCCAGAACCGTGGTAAAAGCAAACTGCGTTTTAGAAGGTAAAGTTTATGTGTAGAGGGTGCTAGAGGAACCTCACTGTTTAAGAGTGTTGGCTAACAAGCATGAGTTCAGACGTCAGAACCATGTAAAATTATGTGGTATGACTGTCAGCACCTGTAGTCACAGTACCACAGGCAAGTGTGGAACAAAGACAGGAGGATACTTGTTGCTTGCTGGTCATTAGCATCACTTCAAGTTCATCAGAGACCTTGTCTCAAACAAGGCAGGGAATAATAGTGTAGGACACTGATGTCCTCCTCTGACTACTACTGCTGGACATATACCATAGCACACAAACATGTATATGCAGTGCACACACACAATTGTATATAGAAATATATATTTTTCTAATCAACTGAAGTGTTGGAATGACTATGAGACGTCGTTTACTAACTAGAAATTACAGTTTAGGGGTATGGGACTGATTGCGATTTTTTTCTTTATGTTCATTTTTTCCCTAATAAAATGATAATAAAAAATTACAAAGAGAGAAAAGCAAGTGAAACAAAATACCGGGAATGGAATAAGTTTCAGACAAAGGTTTAAAAAAAAGTCCATGAATATGTCTGAGTCCTCTGCCCCCAAATACTCAATCAACATTTCATTGCAACTGTAGATAGCGAGTTACTTTATAAGAAAGTTCAGTTCTGGATAGAAAGAAAGAAGTGTTGAATTCTGTCTGCTGAGTTGTCTCTGTAGCTGAGATATCAAGCCTTTTATGTTTCTCAATTTCACTTCCATTTCCAGTTGAGCCCCACAATGAGGAAAAGTAGGGGCAGAGACTTTTTGAGTTGCTAAATGAGTTATACAAGCTAATTAAAAAACAAACTGATTTTGTAGTTTTATTTTTCATCTAAGAAGTGAGGGAAGCTTATAGCCTAAAGTTTAGGAAAGAGAGAGGAAGGGAGGGGGAGGGAGAGACGGAGGGAGAGGGGGAGGGAGGGGGAGTGGGAGAATCAACTCCTCCTCTCTAAATATAGTGGTTATAAATTTAAATATTTTTGGCTTTCTTTGTTGTAAGATGAAGTTTAGGCCCTATTTATTTCACTTAATGCTACATGTTAAGAGTTTCTGTGTCTGCATATTTAACACGTTAAAGATTACAAGACCTTTGCCATCATAAGCAGTATTGTGATGAGTTCAACTCTGAAGCTTGTCTTACATTTTGGATCAAATCCTTAGAAGTGGGATTGCAAGGTTAAAGA
This sequence comes from Mus musculus, assembly GCF_000001635.26. Lineage (NCBI taxonomy): Eukaryota > Metazoa > Chordata > Mammalia > Rodentia > Muridae > Mus > Mus musculus. The sequence continues at coordinate 87,903,227 of NC_000075.6, forward strand.
GTATGAGGTTTCAATGGTCCTGTGTATTAATAGTTTTTCCAAAAGCATTGTCCTAATTTATACTGAAACTATGATGGAAGAATGTATCTTTGCCAGCATCTAGTATTTTAACTTTTAAATGTTTGCAAGTTTAACATGCAGATGATTGTGCCTCGTGGCTGGCTTTTGCAGTTCCACAGAGCATTTTCAAGTGATCTCCTCCTGCCCACGATGTGAGTTGACAAGTTGACACTGAGCGGATTCATGACCCTTCTGGTTATAATTAAGCATTTCCCCCATTGCCCACCATAACAAATTTAAATTCCTGGCTCTTGTCTTCAAAGTCCTGGATGACTTCTCTGTCTCTCCCCTGTCTTGACTGCTCTTTTCCAATGCATCCCAAGACTCCCTTTGAAGAACCACCTGAGATACTTGGTAAAAACACACATTAAGGCCCTGAGCCCCATGGGACACCCCTGAGTTAGGACCTCCAGGATGGGGCCTCACAGTACCCTATGTTTGTTCTGTCTGAGTCTCTTGGCTTTCTTTCTAATATTTCTTTTATGCTCGAAAGAGGTTACATTCAAAGCTCATCTAGAAGACTTTTCCCTAGGAAGCCTGCATAGATATGGCCAACAAAAATGTTTAATATTTAGTACTTAACAATAAAGCACAGCTAAAAGCAAGCAAGGCTGCTGCCTTCCATCTGCAAACAATTCCATATTTAGCCTTATAGACTTGGCCCCTCTTGCTTCAGGAAGAGGTTCCAAGGTAAGGGACATGCAGTGGCTGGGCGTCCCTTCCATCTCCTCAAGTGGAAAACTGAAAATCCATGTGGACACAGCCCTTAGATGGTGTCAGTTCCACATGGATTTGTTCTCTGCGTAACATATAGAAGCTTGCTGGGAAAGATGGGAAATTCCTGGGTTCAAGGGATGCCAAAATTCTTGAGGATCAACTTAGGGAGGCAAATCTGTTCTTGTAGCTTTTATGTACTCCCAGATTGATTAAGCCCAGAAGAGACCTTTGGTTATAGAGCTAGCAGTACTACATGCCACAGTGTTTTCATCTCCGTGATGTACCTACTGTCACATTGGGCTCCATAAACCATTTCATCCCACCTTGTGCCACTGTCTGTTGAAACAGATACTGAGATGACTAATAAACCATTCAGATGAGGATGCTCACAACCAACTGTAGCCTCTCCCAGCCTGAAGCAGGCTGGTGCAGACCTTATCACCACTGAGGTGAGGCCACCTGAGGTGCAGCTTTCTGACTTGGCTGGCTTCTTTTGAAGTGTCAACTGCCCTGCTCTTCTCCGAGAACCTGCTTGCTGCCTGCTGAGACACCTTTGAGACAATCCATGTTGCACAGCATCTTCAGGCTGGCGATAGGCACCAAAGATGGACTGTCGGGGGCAGGGAGGGGGATGGGCCTTCCCCCTTTTAAGCACAGTCTCTTAGTAAACTCTTGGGCCTTGATCAGAGAAAATTTGTCTTGGCTTCATTATTTCTCTTGCCGTCTAGTCTCTCTTTCAGCCCCAGCCTGCCTTCCAGGAGTACTCGGTTCATGTAGGTCACGGGCGGCTTACAACTACAACCAACCATCAAACTGAGCATGGGGACCCCAATGGAGGAGTTAAGGGATGGACTGAAGGGCTGAAGGGATTTACAACCACACAGGAAGAACAACAATATCAACCAACCAGACACTCCAAAGCTCCCAGGAACTAAACCACCAACGAAAGAGTTCACATGGAAGGACCCACGCCTCTAGCTGCATATGTAGCAGATGATGGCCTTATCTGGCATCAATGGGAAGGGAGTCCCTTGGTCCTGTGGAGGCTAGATGCCCTCAGTGTAAAGGAATGCTAGAGTGATGAAGTGGGAGCACCCTCACAGAAGCAGGGGAGGTGGGGGAGGGAATGGGGGTTTAACTGGGAAGGAGGATAACATTTGAAATGTAAATGAATAAAATAACCAATAAAAAACATCCTGATGTTGCAAGATAAGATCCCTGGTCTTCTGGAGAACTGTAAGTCCTCAGGCCAGCCACATGTACTCAGAGGGATTAGCACAGAAGGCAGCCAAATTAGGAATGTTTGCTCACTCTATGAGCTGAAACAGAGTCAAGGAAAAGTGTGAAAACAACTCTTGTGGGTCACTGTAAAAAGATTCCTTTTAACAAATTAAACGATGTGTTTCTTCAAAGCCCCCTCACACCACCACCCCCCCATGATTCTCAGCTGCTTTTTCTGTCCTCTAAACCTGATTCATTCCCAATATGTACTTGGAAATTTCTTTTTCCTTCTGAGCCTGGGTTTTAATTTCAATCATGAGCCATCGGCCTTTTATTTTTTCCAACAATTTTCAAATTCTTCAAAATCCATAAACTGTGTTTTTACTACATTGCGATAAATGCATATTTGAAACCACTAACTTGAGTGTTTTTTGAGCCAGGACAATTCAAGGTCAAAAGGATTGGATGGCCTGATTCACACTTATGGTGTTGATGAGCTGGGGTGCAATGATGATCCAAACTACACACATGCTTAGGTTTGAGAGGCGCCCAGAGGCGTGAGGACGAGTACGCACAGCACACACTTTGTCAGCTCCAATTATGTGTTGGAGCTTAGAGCCTTATTTCCTACAAAAGCTTCTGTCTGCATTGAAAGAAAGCAAATAAAAAAGGGACAAATTTACCCTACCCTAGCTGAGTGCTGACACCTGTCCCAGCGTCCCCAACCCAAGAATTGTTTCCTAACTCCATGGCATTTTACATTCCAGAGGCATACCTTGTGTTTCCAATGTAACACCTACATTTAAAAGCTCTAAAACCAGGCCATGGAATGAAATATGGAAGTTGTTGTGGCTCTGCCATTATACCAGAAGCCAAAAAAGAACTTAGTCCAGATTACATTCGAGTGTAAAGGGTAAATGTATGGATGGTTTTAAAGTAGTTAGAGTTTTATTGTTGTGAAGAGATACTGTGACCATGGCAACTCTTAAAAGGGAAAACATTTCATTGAGGCTGGCTTTCAGTTTCAGAGGTCTAATCCTTATTGTCAATGGCAGAAATATGGCAGCATGCAGGCAGAAATAGTATTAGAGAAGAAGCGAGAGTTCTACATCTCGATTGGCAGGCAGTAAGGAAAGACTGTGTGCCACACTGGGCATATCTTGAGCATATAAGACTGCAAAGTCTACCTCCACAGTGACATACTTTCTCCAACAAGGCCTTACCTCCTAACAGTGCCACTGCCTGTGGCCAATCATTCAGACACATGAGTTTGTGGCAGCCATTCCTATTCAAACCACCATAGTAGCCAAGGAGATCTCTCAAGGGCTTGTTGCTGCCCTTGTTCTTTGCCCATGAAGATGTTAAGAAGTCTAGAATTTCTTTCACGGGTTCACAATATTAATTTCACAGAATTAACTTTATCTTAAAGGAAAAGTTAAAGGAGGACCGGAGAGTTGATTTATTTTGTAAAGTGCTTTTCATGAAAGTTCAGATTCCAAGCACCCACATAAAAAGACTAGCATGGTAGTGGCTACTTTAATCCTAGCATTGGAGGAGTAGAGGCAGGAAGATCACTGGGGCTCACAGGAGAGTGAGCTCCAAGATCAAGGAAAGATGCTGTCTCAAAAATAAGGTGGAGAGAGATAGAAAAAATATCTGATATTGGCCTTTGATTTTTATAAGCATGTACCCACATACACCTCACACAGATAGACAGACAAACAGACACAGAAAGAGGGGGGAGAGAGAAAAAAAGAAAAGGAGGAGGAAGAGGAGAGAAGAGGAAGAAGAAGAAGAAGAAGAAGAAGAAGAAGAAGAAGAAGAAGAAGAAGAAGAAGAAGAAGAAGAAGAAGAAGAAGAAGAAGAAGAAAACAAAGAGGAGGAGGAGGAGGAGGAGGAGGAAGAGGAATGAGTGGAAATTTTAAGCCAGCAAGGCAGCAAGGTGAGGTAGAAAAAAAATTCTTTATGGTTTCCCTGGAGCATTTCCTCAAGTAATAGCAAGCTATCAAGCTTTCCTTCTGAAGAGTGAGGTCTGCCATCTTCCATCGTTACCATCAGAGAACCCATGGCTCAGCTAACACTGCCTGCTTTTCCTGCCATGTCTAACCTAGAAGTGACTTTCAGAGGAGAGTGATTAAGTCATTGATAATATGAAAAAGATAGGCAATGCTTTCATTTTTAAAAATACAGTTTAAAAAGGGCCTATTGCTATGAGAGTCAAGTGCCAGGAAGACTTGCGCATGCGCAGCGGGGGTCACCGGGACTCCTTTGGTTTGGCTGTCTCCCATGTCCCTGCAGCTAAATTCTTCCTTTCTTCATGTCATTTGTGAGTGCTTTGTCCCCAGTAAAGGAACAATGTACTTCTGCATGTGAGGCTCTCCACTGCCAGTTTCTGAGCTTAGAAATGGTTCGAAGTTTGTCCTGCTGATCCGAATCCAGCCAATGAGACAGAATGACTGAGAGGGCAGAGACTGGAACACACACAGTAAATAAGATTGGTCTTGAGACGAATATATGCCCCAGTACAGGGGAATGCCAGGGCCAGGAAGCAGGAGTGGGTGGATTGGAGAGCAGGGTGTGGGGAGGGTATAGGGGACCTTCAGAGAGGAAACTAGGAAAGGGGGATAGCATTTGAAATGTAAATGAAGAAAATATCTAATTAAAAAAAAAAAGATGACACCGCTGGAGAGTTGTGTCCTGTGAGCAAGTCTATGTCCACAGGTGCCTTCCACATCAGCCGTGTCACATACATATGTACACTTGTGCACTTGCAAACAACCTGCAGGCTACAAATATCTATTTCTGTGAAAAGACACCACGACATGGTAACTCTTATAAAGGAAATAATTAATAATTTAATTGCTTACAGTTTCAGAGGTTTAGTACATTATCAGGATTGTGGAAAACACGGTAGCAGGCAGGCAGACATGGTTCTGGAGAGATGAGTGAGAGTTCTACATTCAGATCTACAGGCAACAGGGAGAGACAGACACTAGGCCTGGCTTGGGCTTTTGAAACCTCGAAGTCCACCCCAGTGACACACTTCTTCCAACAAGGTCTCACCTATTCCAACAAGGTCACACTTCCTAATCCCTCTCAAGTAGTGTCTGATGACTTAACATATAAATATATGAGCCTATGGGCCATTTGTATTCAAACCACCACAGGACACTAGAATGTTTAATAATGTCACATGTGAGATAGCTCTAAAAACACCTTGTTAGCATCAGAACAAACTTATTGCTGAATACGTATCAGGGACACCTAGATGTCTATGTGGAATATACTTTGTAAAGTAATTTTTTTTGAGTTATAGGCTTTGAATGAGCTGAGCTAATATTACAGGGATAATAAACAGAGTGGTAATAAATATTAGCTCTGTGGCAGTAAAAATGGTTTGGGGTATGCATAGGCTTAATATTTAGAAAGGTTTATCCAATCCATGACATTAGGAAAAAACTTTTCTTTATTCCGTAATCAGCTTAATGGCTAATTCAGAGTTGGAAATCAGCCCACCCATAATTGCATACCCGGCTTCAAAGCCTGAGCATGACTGGGGACAAGGGTGACACAAAGATAGAACTACGATCAGCAATCATTCAAATCACTCCAACTCATGGATTAGTCAAAAAAAAATTACAAAGTACCCCTAAATATTGATGAGTAAATAAATACACAAACAAAATCAAGTTGCCTTTTAATTACAAGGTTTTCTGCTTTAGATCCAATGAATGAGTCTCCTCTTACAGACTATTTCCTAACCATTTCATATGAGGGAGCTTGCCCGGTGTTCTCCCAAATGACCTTGGTTCAACATCTGCTCTGAGGATACTGCTGCTTTTTTTTTCCTGGCTCAGTAATTAAAATACGATGATCTTATTACAGTTAGAAAATGATTTATTCATCTTTATTATACATTGATTTTTGGCATGGTGGAAAACAGAGGAGAGATATTAAATACAATTCCATGGGGCCGGAGATGGGTCTAATATTACTTAATATCTTCAGAACTGACCAGATCAAATTAGACAGTAATCCAGAGTTAGAGAGGCTGACTCATACTTGAAGGGGGGGCACTCAGGAGGAGATTGAGTTTGGGATCAGATGGCATGCACCTGGGGAACAGAAATCAAGAATGGGAATGGCAGAGGGATAGATGATTTGGGGAAATCTGCTGAAACAAAGGGAACAAAGATGGAACAACACATTCAGAGGACACTAGTGACCTAAGTGCAAAATGATACTTCAGACATAAAAGAAACCACTCCTTCCTTATTTTGATGGGCACAATAGTTTTGGTTAAAGATTGGAAAACTGAAGTTGATTCCTTTTTTCTTGCCAGAATAAACTCAAGGAGTCTGTGCCACACCTAAATTCATCACTACTCTTACTAACCAACATATTTGCTAAGTTCTCCACTTTTTCTAATGCCAAGTTGGAACTTTATGCACTTAATTGCTTCCCCGCCTTAGTCCTTCATCCATGCATGGGTAATTGTATGGAATGTTTAAAATAAGTCAGTTGTTCTGACCAGGCCCTCAGTGTCCACTGATGTCAACAGCACAGAGCCTAGCTCAGTGTCACAAACAGGTCAGCAATGATTGGTAGCTCAGGAGACAACAGCAGGCACATTATCAGACAGGATGACATTATCCATTGAAAACCTCCATTGGAGAATGAAATTCTTGACAAATATGTTTACATGGTTTAAAAAAAATCCTGTCTATTTATAATGAGGATGATGGAAATAGTAACTGGAGTGAAAAATATTCTTATATTTAAGAGCAAGGTTTTGAAATTTTTCCTGAGGAATGGTTTTGTGTCTAAGCAAACCACAATGGCTTCACTTGCTAACAATTTAAAGATGGGGAGAAGGGTGTGTGAAGAAATAATTGAAAGTAAGTCTACTAGGTTTTCTACTTTCATAAACCATAAAAATCAAGGTCATAAAAATTAAGACAAATGTATGAGAGAAAAATCCCAGAGCCAAACCAGGATTCAAACAAAATACAAAGAATTACCTTAGGAAATCAATAGATTAAGAATTTACTAGCTCAATACTTGTTCTAGCGTTTTCCAAAAGTGTAAATCCTGGAAAACCAAACCAAGCACATTTGTTTTTCTCTCCAGTCAGCTTTCCAATCCTCTTTTCTGTTTGAGTAGCAACACCTTTCCCAGTACCCCACACGGAAAATGATAAGACCATCCTTGGACCCCGGTACACTCTCATTTCTGCTATCTGGTCTCCACAAGTCTTGTGCATTCTGCCCACAGATGTCCCTAACACCTTCAGCCAACCTTCTCTGACTCCAGAAATGGTCTTGCAGCTGGAAATCCAATTTCCCTTTCATCCTGGGGTCATCTAAGTGCACACTTCCATCCCTGTTGAAAGGTGGGAAGCTGTGCCTAGAGTAGTTGCAGGTAAATAAGGCAGACCTTTCCCCGTCTTCTTTTTGTCTTCTCATGTGCTACTTCAAATATACCATGCTCTGAGTAAACATTCCATATGAACCCTACCAAGATGCTCCTCTGGCCCAGCTTCCTCCTGTCTCCTCAATGCTCCTCCTGTCCTCTGCAAGACCCCCAGGTGCTTCCTTACCCCTGTTTGGAGTCATTTCCTCAAGCTTCAGGTTTATATATGCTGCCATCCCTGCCACTGTGTCTTCAGTGAATTCCTAGGTACCATTTAGAGACCATCATACTTCTTTTCCTTCTTCTATTGCACCTAGCTGGGCTTGGTAAGTGACTAGGTCAAGAAGTGAATGGAATGGATGTAATCATCTAAATACAAAAGCCAAGACTTTGAGGCTTTGGTTAAAATAGAACTTTATTAAAATCGAAGACACGGCTACCTTACTGCTTTAAGATCTTTAGAAGATAAGAAGATCTCAGTAAATTATTAGATAACAATGGTAAAAACAGAATATTGGTCACTTATTATAACAGTCACTAATCTAAGCTTGTCAATTTAAGTTTTTATGCAGAAGCTTGTACAAGGGAAAGAATACGTATATTTTACTCAAAGCATAGTTTTGGAAGCCAAGGAGATAGCTCCGTGGATAATCTACTTGCTGTGTAAGCAAGAAGATCTTCGTTTGGATCCCTAGAGAACCTATTCCCTGATGCTGGGGAGTAGAGATAGGCTCTCCGGGGCTTCTTGGGTAGTCAATTTTGCCAAATTAATGAGTTCCAGGATCAGTGAGACACTCTATGTAAAAATAAAGTGGACGATGACTGATAAAGATGTCCTTATGTTGACATTGGCTATTATGATCATTTTACACAAGAAAACATGTGAAAAGAGGGCAAGCGCTTTGCATTGGTTACTTTTCTGTAATAAAACAGCATGACAAGATAATTTATAGAAGGAAGGGTTTACTTGCAGCTCCAGAAGAGTAAGAGCCCACGGTAGTGGGGAAACAGAGCCCGCACAGGTACGGCAGAGGCAGCTTCTTCACCTTTAAGGGTCATAGCTGTAGTGCCTCCATTCTTGTATATAACAACAGTTTCTTCCAAGAACTTCAGATGCTTATGAAAGGACATTGGTCTATTTTTTAATTTTTTTTTGCACTTCCAACTTCTATGAAAATGGACAGCAGTCAAATATTAAAGAAAAACTTCTCTGTCCCTAAAGTGCAGCCTTAGTCAGAACTCCTCTTCCACTGTTAAGCTAAAAGGCCCATGGGTCAAACCTTATCCCTTAATTTTCATGTATCTCTGCTGAGTTCCTTTCCAAAGTCTTTTGAAAAATGGAGCCTATGTGCCCTCCCTAGCTCAGAGGTTAGAGCAAAGACCTGTACATTGGACAGACACCTGTGGGCTTCTAGCTTGGGAACAGGGCTCAGGAGATCTCACCACTAACTGGGGAGCTATTGACAGCTGATAGCTTTTGCAGGAGGGAGAATTAGATCTCTTTAAGGACACGGACCTTGTAAGAAGACTACATTCCAGTGGCAGGCCACATCCAAGAACATGTGGGCTATAAAAAAGAGTACATGAAGCTGGAAGGAAATGGGGAGGTGGAAGTGTGGATCTGGGAGACATTACAAAGAGGAGTAGAGGGTGAATATGATAAAAATATATTGCATGAAATTTGCAAAGAATTGATAAAAATACTATGTTATAAAAAAGAAGTGATCCCGTACTTGTATAAACACTTTAGGTTTTCTTCTTTAAAGTTATAAAATTCTTTAGGGCAAAGATGATGTCATATACATTTTGAAATCCTTATACGTACCCTAGGAACTGTTTAAACTCAGTATTTACAAGGTCATGTTGAATACATTATTTAACACATTCTTACATAGATCTCAGTCTAGTGGAAATAACTCTTGTGTGTTTTACAAACATTAACTTTATTTGTTTGGTTCTGTCTTTGTCTAGGGAACCTCTATGATATTCAGACTGTTCTCCAGCTCATAGGCAGAAGCAATTCTCCCACCGTGGCCTCTGATGAGCTGGGGCTACAAATGTTCTCCTCTCATTCTTGGCTTCCATTAAATCCCATAACATTCCAACAGCCCAAGTAACATTTCCATCCTCACTTCAAGGCTGAGGAAATCAAGACACAGAAAGGTTAAGTAACTATCCAAAGATGACCTCTGACAGTGGGTAGGACTCCAAGTACCTCGAGCTATTAGCTACCCTTTCTAGGGTGTCTGAGTACAATTGTGAAGGCATCTTCAGACCATGTTCTGACATGTCATTCATAGCATTACAACCACTTTGAAAACTACATGGTTTAAGTGGTTTCCCATGGTGATCTTGCTGTGGTATACAGCTTCTAACACCAGGATGAATTTTCCATTTTCTTAGATGAGTCTGTGCTTTCTTCAAACCTTCATTTTTGGTTGTTGTTTTTTTTTTCTTTCTCTTTCTCCTTTCCCCCTTTCTTCTAGGCAGATTCATGTCTGCAAAAAGTTGCTTTCGAGGATTTAGCACCCTTCCCCAGTTTATCATGGTGATAATAAATTTGGATTTATACCTTTTGGCAGATGTTACCTTCAAAAACTACATCATTGCACATTTAACAATGTGCACTCAATTTACTATCCAAGTAAATGACAAAAGTATTTCCTTGGGGAATATTGATCACGCTAGTTGTTGGAAATGTCATTCAGGTTTCTAGTTGGATAGATTAGAACAATTAATCACAAACTTAGAAAAATAATGCTCTCTTAATAGATAACTGCACAGATCATAGTTGTTATGATTCAAGGCCATACTAAGAATTAGTATGACTACAAGAATACATTTACAACAGGTAATATTTTATCCTAACTTAAATGTGCCTAAGAAATGCTATATTTCCTTACTTAAGATGTTACTCTAGCAATACAAAGTTTCCATTTGGCCAAGTACTTGGGGATTAGAGTGTCAGTCATTATTGGAACTTCGTCTCCTTCCTTCATGACCCCAGGAGAATCCAGAGTCTCAGAAAAATTCAGAGGTAGGGACTGCATTCTTCAGTCCAATGTGGTCTTTATGGGAGTCTACACTATCCATTCCTGTCTAAAGCCCAGAAGCAATTTACTGACAAACCATAAGGAAGGCACAGGAATGTTTGACAAAGACTTCTTCAATGTCTCAGCAATACCTTCCAAGGTTGTTCTGCTTCTCCAGGGAGTTATCAAGCTCCTAACCAAAGAACTGAGTGCCTAGGAGCTTTCATACGCTAGGAAATATCTTCCTCTTGCCTCTCTTCTCTCGTCCTAGCCTTGGGCATTCACCCCCTTTCGGGGAATGTCCAATCTAGTTCCTTCTTTAAGTTTAGGTATTTCCCAAAGGCAGGCAGAGACAATGACCATAAACCATTAACATGGTTAGTCTCAGTGGCAAAACTTCCCTTCTAACAGAAGCACAGGGGTTGGTTCTTAGAAACTGGGGGAAGTACAAAGAGAAGAAGCCACTGAAGAAGTTATGTAGTAGGGTTCTTGTTTTCAGCTTGTACCCATTTTTAGCCAAGGTAAGAAGGGCTGTTTGTCCTATGACCTGACCACAGGAGTACCAACAAAAGCTTTAGGAATTAAGGGCAGAGCTTGCCTGCTCTGTGTTGAACTTTCCAGGACTGTCTAGAAAACAATATAGGTTATGGGAAAGCTGTTGAGCAGGAAAAAAAGAGAGAAGCGGGTTGTGGGTGGGGATAAGAATGTGTGGAGGAGAAAGTTTGAACATAGAAAGTAAGAGTATGCTACCATTTCCTAAAAGACTCTGTGAAAGAAAAAAAAAAACCAAAACAAACTGTAGCAATGCAGGGAGTGAACAGTCAGGTAGAATTCGAATAGGTGTTCTTCCTTGGATGAATAGAAAAGAAAACCACACTGGACAAAGAGTGGGGAATTCGGAGCTGTAGTTCTGGTGTGCTATATCTGAGTCTATGTATCTGCCATGTTGCTTGTTGTATAAGCTCAGAGTGGAAACTTCTACTAGACAGTAACCATGAAGCTGTCCATCTCAGCCTTCTTCCTACATGGAAGATCTTGCTCTGGACATTGTGAAGGAAGCCACATGATTTAAATCCCCCAGCCTGACTCACACTCAACCTTGGGTTACCTCAGTAATCACTCTACAAGCCCAATGTTCACACTTATTCTCACCCACATAAGTATTAAGGTTAAGTCAGGTGACAGGAGCAGTGCTGTGGAGGAGAAGGCATGCCATTCCAAGCCTTTCCTTGCTTTCTGATGAACTTGTACTTTGGCAGAATCAGTGTTTGTTCACTCTCAAGGGAATCGTGACAATTTGCATGAGATCTGTTTGTGATTTGTACACCATGTTTATTAAAAGCCAGTATGCAATGTTATCCTGAGAACTTCATCCCTGAGGCAGACATTTAGTGTGGCATGGGTGGCATGTCAGTTGTCCACTCTAACTTCTCATTAAGACAAGTGTTATGCATGTTTTCCTTATTATGCTGCTGGTATTCACTGTGCAGTTTTACACACCGTGATGGGTGTTCTGGAAGAGAATGAGAATCCAAGAATGATTGAGAGAATGTTTTTATACACTAGGAAAAGAATCTGGTACTTCAATCTGAGAAACAATAATGGGGTCCTAAGGACACCTTCTGCCACTAAAGGGACTTCAAGTCCATTTCTATGGAAAACCGATGTGACTTTTACAAGTTTTGTTTGCTCCTGCTTCCACCTAAAGGTGACTGAAAAGACACATGTAGGAAGGTTGTTTATTTTTAAGAGTTATTTTCTGGATTTTATGTTCCTCTTAGTATAAAAGACTCTCCATTAAAACAGACACAGACTTTTTGTCTGCTTGGAATCTGGACCTTACTACAATTTTTTTTTTTGTTTTTTAATTTAAGCATTGAGAGTATAAGTTAAAAAAAAAACAAAACAAACAAACAAAAACAGAAAAGAACTCCTGAGAATGAGAGAGGCTCCAAGGGAGAAAATTATTCTACACGTAAGTTTTAAAGATTTATATGTGTCTGTGTGTTTGTGTGTATGTGTCTGTTTTTGTGGGTCTGTGTATGTGTGCATCTGTGTGTGTGTGTATCTGTGTTTGTGTCTCTGTGTATGTCTCTGTGTGTCTGTGTGTCTGTCTGTCTGTCTGTGTCTGTATATGTATGCTTGTATCTATGTGAGTCTGTTGTATGTCTGTATGTGTATGTGTGTATGTGTGAATATAGGGATGTGTCCATTAGAGTGAGTGAGCTTGTGAGGGAACTAAACATTTTCTTCTGTCATTTCTTCATCTATTTGTTTGAAACAAGGTCTCTTCCTGAACCTGGAACTTGCATTTTCTTGGCTAGGCAGGAACCCATAGAGCCCAAGTGCCCTTCTTATCTTACCTTCCTAGAAGGTTGAATACACAGGCTTAAGGTTGCCTGGCTTATTATGTGGGTACTGCTAGTCAAACACTAGGTCTCACTGTTGTACAAGTGACCCTAAGGACTAGACTATCTCAGCAGCTCAGAAACTGGAATTACCTTCACCCAACTCAACACCTAAATGATGAACAATGTCTTGGTTTGGGTTCTATTGGTGTAAAAAGATACCGTGACTCTTATAAAGGCAAACATTTCATTGGAGATGGCTCACAGTTTCAAAGGTTCAGCCCATTATCATTAGGGTGAGAAGCATGGCATCATGTAGCAGATTTGGTGCTGGAGGGGCTAAGAGTTCTACATCTCGATCCAAAAGAAGCCAGGATCTTCCATGGGCAGCCAGAAAGAGGGTCTCTTCCTCACTGGGTGTAGTTTAGGCACTAGGAGACTTCAAAGCCTGCCTACAGCAGCACACTTCCTCCAACAAGGCCACACCTATTCCAAAAAGGCCATGGCTCCCCATAGTGACACTTCCCATGGACCAAGCATTGATACCACCACAGTCTGATGAAGGCAATGGTGTCCTTAAGATTTATAATGACAGATCATTGCAAGTGACTTTTAGGAACTCTCACAGGTGGCTTTGACCGTAATTCTTATTCCTGTCCAACATGCTATAGTCTTCCATCTCCACAGTCCACAGAGCTAACACCCTAGGACAGGACAGAGCCCCTTTCCCAGTTCTCCATCTCCTCCACCTAAGAGTCTAACTTGCCCCCTTTAAGAACTCTGTGTTGATGCTGGATCTCAAATATCCAGGGCAGAAAATCAACTTGTAAAATCAATGGCCTTTTATTGTTTCAATGATTTCAGGTCTCTCCAGCTGACTGAGTGGCCCACACGGTTGCTTTGGTTTGCTTTGAAACATTTACCCAGGCTGACCTGGAACTCACTATGTAGCCAAGGGTGACTTTGAACTTCTGATCTTCTTCCTTCACCTTCTGAGTGCAAAGGTTACAAGTCTGAGCCGCCATGGCCATATAGAAAGGGCTGGGGGTGGATGCAGGCCTTCCTGCATGCACCACAAGTTCTCTACCTACTGAGCTACATCTCCAGGCCCCAAATTATCTGTTAATATATGATATCAGGCCTTTCTAAGGTAAAATTTGAGTACATGCTCCAAATAAATAAATACTTGGTTTTATATTTACATTATGTATTATAAATATGTGTGTTTATCACATGCATAGATAATGAGGTATTGGCCTGGTCTAGCAGGTTATTCTTCAGCAGTAGAGTCCTAAGGGGAACAATGACCAGGAGAAGAGAAGGTAAATAGACAAGAAAGTTTTGGATCAGGATGTCTTACACAAGCTGATGGCTCACACAAGTAAGCTTATTAAGAAATACAGCATCCTGTAAACATTTGATGGAGAAAATAGAACAGAATCAGCAGAATGCCATCATCATAC